>NC_080783.1:194003277-194316193 GCF_028018385.1 Neofelis nebulosa | reverse complement strand
CTTCTGGGTTTGCTTCATGAATGGTCTTTTGTCTTTGGCCAAAACAAGCAAGGGCCTGCAAGGAACTGGGTTTCCTAACCCTGTTCTTACCGTAGCCTAGATCAAGTGCAGAATTTGCAAGGGAATAGGTACAAATGCAAAGCCACATATAAGCCCTCAAAAGAAAGAATTTGAAGAATTTTCCAGATTTATGTAGGGCAAGGAGGAGTGCCAAAGAGGAAGAATTCCAGTTGAAGTATCACATCAGCTCTGGTTATGTCAGTGTTTACAAAAGCTGCCATTTACCTGGGTGCTGGGTCGTTTCTCTAGAGTCTTTGAGTCCCTAGCAGCTTAGACCCAAATACATCAGTTCTAAAAGAAAGAAAATGGCAGGGTGAGTGTTAGTCACTCTGGCAAAGTAAAAAGCAAAGTGAAACCTTTCCCTCTGGGAAGTGAATAGGCCACGTATCACCATGGCTCCTTGTACCAGAACAACCAGAAAGTTTACCTGTCATTAGGAGTACAGCACACCCTGTCTCTGTGGGCAGAGTGGTGAACACAAATGACCCCAAAGAAGAAATGACAGTTTTATGATTGGGCTCTGGCACCCAGGGCTCTTGCCTCTCAAATTTAAGTCTTTGGAAAGAGTATGGGGGCACAAATTAACAGGCTTACAGCTCACGATGCGCTTTACCCAGCACTTGGTTGAGGCGGGCCTAAATCTGTACCGGACTGGAGATAAACGCCAGGGCACGAGGAACGGAAGGCTGTCCTTCCCTAGAGAAGCAGTCCATGCTGTACTGAAGTTAAACCCGAGAAACGATTTTAAGCAGACCTGTCGGTCTGTCTTGGTGTTAGCTTTCTGCCCTCACATGAGCTCTGCCTAATTTCACGAGGCAGGAATGTGCTAGGAGCTAGGCGACAGCCTGCAGGGACTAAGGGCAGGGAAGGAAGTAATTTTTAACAGGTGCATCAGAGAGGGTTAGTAGCTGAGTTCTTAACATATCGGGCTGCTTGTCCTGGGTTCTGACTATGAGGTCAGGTTCTGCTTGTTATTTAAAAATGCCTAAGTTGGGGTGCCTGGGTGGCTCAGTCGGTTAAGCGGCCGACTTCGACTCAGGTCATGATCTCGCGGTCTGTGAGTTCGAGCCCCACGTCAGGCTCTGTGCTGACAGCTCAGAGCCTGGAGCCTGTTTCAGATTCTGTGTCTCCCTCTCTCTGACCCTCCCCCGTTCATGCTCTGTCTCTCTCTGTCTCAAAAATAAATAAACATTAAAAAAATTTTTTAAATGCCTAAGTTAAAATAAATGCCAGTGATTCAATTATGTATACTCACAGCCTTCATAATTCACGTCTTACCTGAAATTCCACCATGTGTCAAGAGGTGGGCCAAAAATCGCTCAAGAGAAGTGGTAAAATGCAATAAAAGTGTATCGAGGACTTTAGGTGTGTTTTTCTTGGATCCTGGCCTAGATGAAATAATTCTCTTGATGAAAGCAACTGGGTTTTCAAAAATTTTTTTAAATGTTTGCCTATTTTTGAGAGACAGAGTACAAGCAGGGGAGGAGCAGAAAGAGAGAGACGCAGGATCTGAAGCAGGCTCCAGGCTCTGAGCCGTCAGCGCAGGGCCTGACATGGGGCTTGAACCCACGAACAGTGAGATCATGACCTGAGCCGAAGTCAGATGCTTAACCGACTGAGCCACCCATGCACCCCTGAAGGCAACTGGGTTTTTACCAACTACCTCTGCTCTACATTTAATTGTGATGGGGAATATGCAATTTGGAACCGAGCCTAAAAGGGAGAAGCTGCTACTTCCAGGTGGTTACCATTTTTGAAACCTTACTATGTTCCAGGCACTGGGCTTAGAACTTTCCGTGCATTATCTCATTTAAACCCCAAGACAACACTGAATTACTCTCCTTATTCTATCAAGGAGGACCACTGAATCTTAGGTTAAAGTCCAAGGTCACATAGCTGGTGGTGGAAGCGAAATTAGGATGGGTGTTTGATTTTACTGTCTGTGCTCTTACATATTACGTATGTCATCTCCTCGGCATACTTGGTATGGTGAGAGCATTTAAAATCTTGAGGACGATGGCCGATGGCGTGCATAAACCACACCCAAATGTCAAGTGAGGGAAGGTACTTGTGACATTTAAAGGTGGGGAAGGCTAAGGTTTTATTCTGGGGAACTGGCCAAATTTTCAGGTTTGCTGCTGGTTGTAGGTGAAGGGGAAACTGAAGATTTGGCACGATTAGGTCCTGGTGCATGCATGCTGCAGCCCACAGGCTCCCATTTTTCTCCGTTGCTCAGTAGAGATCTCTGTGTGCTAAGGAGAGCGGCTCAGGGAGGAGCACCGGTGTCGAAGCGCAATTCTTTGGCTGCACGATACTGTCACATAGTGGTTTTAAGGACTACCGGATAGGACAGTCTCCCCAGATGTGTAGCTGCTGTCTTGGTGGTCCCTGTCAAACTTGGCACTGATGAGAAGAGACAAATACCTAGGGCGCCATATGGTCCTTTGGCCAAAGTTTGCTTGGTTTTCATCTTACATGCTGCATTTATTTAAGTAAGAGATTCCACCATACAACCAACGTCTTGGCTAAAGAGAAACTCACGCCTGTGTTTTCCCTTAGGAGTATTTAGAGTGGTCCCACAGGAAGCCCAACGATATAGGACCGAGTGAGCCTGTGGATGCAGACTGAACGCATGCAGCCCAGAGATAGCATACCTCGTTTTCTGTCCACCTCTGTCCATTCATCTACATGAAGCATATAAAAAGAAAACACCAGTTCATGAAGCAATAACATTTTTTTCAAGGAGGCTTTAAAAACACCAATTCCGACGTTGTGGCCTATGAAACTTTAGTTTGCACGTGGGCAGTGACGTCTAATGCGGATACCCTGCCTTCCATTTGAGACTTTGGAAAGGACGATAGGTAAATAACGAGTTCCAAAAGAGCCCTGGAGAGGCTATGTCTTTTAGAGGAGGGCCTCGTGGGAGAGGAAACCCAGGAGAAACTAGCTACCTTGGGGTTGATCTTGAAAGGCCTGAGGAGTCATTTTCTGATGCTGTGAGAATACACACCATTCAAAGGCTTTTACAAACACTAACTTTCATGAGGAAGACTCCCCAGAGTAGGTAGAGAGAGGATTTTCTTTTTCTACAACCTGATTTTTTTTTTGATTAAGATTTCCCTTTCCAGAGTACAGATGGAACTGCTCCAGATAGAAAACTTGAAAGGTGAACCAAAAGGAAAAAATGTCCATTTGTTTCTGATTTACTTTTTACATATAGATGCATGACTCCCATGTAAAAAGAGGGCAATAATGAGGGGACCACTGTAAAAGAAAGCCCCTGAGGACAAAAGCGGGTGGGGACATGCCAAGAGGAAACCAAATGAGGAGAAAGGTACTTGGCTGGAGAAATCCGTGAGAATCAAGACCCTTTGTAGGTTGAGATCCGGCTCTACCATTTGCTAGCTATGTAACTTCAAGCAATTTATTGAACCTCAGTTTCTTCATCTGTAAAATGGGGATCGGAACGGCACCTACATCACAGGGTTGCTGTGGGGATGAAGCAGATAACACGCATCAAACACTTAGCTGGCTTCTCTTCTGGCTCCGCTTTCTGTACCGCACAACTTTGGACACTACCCATAAAGGATGAAATGTGGCTTTTTTCTTTCCTTAATTTTCTGGGGGCAGATTTCAATGTTGAACTCCAATACCACGCCCTCTAAGCAGGGTTCTACGTGCATCCACATTCTTATTTATTTATTTATTTATTTATTCATTCATTGCATCCACATTTTAAACACATTTTGTAATTAATGGTCTCTTTTGGAAACATTTGCAAAATAGGCTGTTTCAGAGGTGATTTCTGAAGTTATAATCGAGCACCCATGCACCTTCAACAGACAGCACCAACAGCACCTAAGAAATCAGTTTGAAAGCACAGCCAGTGCCATGCCCTAACTGGTGGCAAAAGGTTCCCACTGCAAGGTTAGACTCCTCTGGGAAAATTCACCATCTCTTTCCCTACAAGTCACAGGCTTTTGGAGAGAAAATACTGGGGGAGCAGCACCAAGAACCTGGCCTTCTTGGAGCAGATACTGGTTTCTTTGGCATATGTCCACATCCTCTGTCTTTTAGTGGCATTTATTTTACAGGCGGTCTTGCCTGATGCGTTCGTGGGCAGAGGGGTGGTGCTGCAAGGGGCCCAGTACTCTAAGAGACAGTGGCTCCCTGCTGCTGGCAAAATCAGGTCCTGGGTACGGGCACTCCTGCAGGCAATGACACTCAGCTCCAGCAGAGGTCGCTCTAGTGCTGTGCGCCCCACGTCCCTGTCCTCCTGAGGACCTCAGGAAGGTAAAAACCATGTCCTGACTTTCTGTTATTTTTCCTGATGACTTGGTTGCAACAATTCCACTTTAGTATTTTGAATGGGAGGAAGGCTCAAGATTATCCAGAGCTGCCTGCTAAATTGGAACTAGAAAAATAAAAACGGAATCTCACCACCATTTGGTTGCTCAGTAAGTACTACGCTGTGATCTGCTTGTCCTGGAAAAATCACTTCCTGGCTCTATGTCTCAGTTTCCCCTTCTGTCAAATGAGGAATGTAAACAAAATGTAAAAGGGTCTTATTTAGGAGTATTTTTGAGAGGACAGGAGGCAAAGGCAGCTTTTATTATTCTTGCTATTGCTTAAAACGTGGGACATTCATATGCAACACTCAAAAGTTGCCCCACAGAGACGGCACTTCCTTTCTGTTGAATGCTAAACTAGAGGCTGCATTGTGGCGAAAAACTGCAATTTGTGCGCTGGCCTTGTGGGAGCGGGATGGCCTCTAGGAGACCAATTAGTCGTGTAAGATACTGAAAACACCTAGAAGAAATATGATTTCCATTCACGGCATCAACGAGGACTTGTTTACTGTGTCTGGTGTTTTATAGGCCTCTGTGCGCCAGTAAATGCCACAGTGGCTCCGGCAGCTACGCCAACTCTCAATGGGGGGGACACAAGGGTGTTTCTCAGCTTTGTGAATCCTGAGCCCTCTACCCTGTTTTGTCACTGTCTTCTACAAGTCCCCATGAGCCAGCTACCCTCTGTCATTCCTTTCCTAAAATCAGTGGGGTATGTTGGATACGTTTTTCAAAGCTCTCCCTCTCTTCTCCACCTCCCATCCCCCCTCCCAATGATTCTGATACAGTCCCCCCACGTATGGAAGTATAGTGCAGCAGTTGAGGACATATTCATTGAGAGTGTGAGCTCTGGAGCCTGATGACCTGGGTTCAAATCCTTTACTCTTCCTCCTACTGGCTATGTAACCCTGGGCAAATTAGCTTCCCCAACTGTAAAAAGGGGATAGTATTACCTAAAGGATAGTATAGCTGTGGGGATTAAGGTCTTCAGAGAGGTCCTTGGTACACGGTAAGTGCTTAGTAAATGTTTATTGTTGTTGTTAGGAAGATATGTCAGCTACCCCTCCACCCCGCCCCGTTTTAGAATCAGTTGCTGGATGAGACTGATCCAAAGCCCTGAATTCTGTGAATACACAGAACGGCTGGATCAGGCTCCACCCAGCATCTCACAGGATGTCTGACACTCACCCAAACTGTGGAAGGAAGGAACCAGCGAGTGGATGTGAATTGCTAACGATGGCCGAAACTCCCTAGAGCTGCGCTCAGCAAACCCAGAAGGACTATAGCTCCTGAAGACAAAGGAAACCGGTCCCTTCGCATTCAGAGGGTCTTGTCCTGACCCCCCCCCCCCCCCCCCCGCCTTGAAAGCCAGCACCTGCTACTCATTGTGCAAAATATGCTGAATACAAGATCTCATTCAATTCTTACAACTTTGCTGTAAGTATGTATGATTCCCATTTTATGGAAAAAGAAACGGTCTTATTGAGGTTACACTCCAAAATCACACAGCTGGTTAAATGGCAGAGCTACAGTTGGAACCCAGTTGTATGACTGCAGTGAGTGTGCTCTTAATTGCTAATTTACACTGTCTTCTGAGATGCAGGCAGCCAGGGCAAGGACTACCTGTCAGCTCACTAGTGCCATCAGGCGCAGTGAAATCACAGAACATATGGGCCAAGGAAGACAGAAGCCTCTTGAGGAAGAAATGGCAACATCATATAAAACAGCCAATTTAGATCATCAGTTCAACAAACACTGACTCAACACCAATTTATTCTGGCCTAGGCATTACGCTAGGTGCTAGAGTACAAAGCTGAATAAAACCCTCACGTGGGGGGGAGACACCCAAAGACTGTTTCAGTATAACATGGCCAGTGACAAGGTAGGGAGAGGCATGCATGGAGTGCTATGGGAGGATTCTCAGACCCTTTCCCCATCTTCCCGAAGGAGATGATTCTTAAGCTGAAAATGCAGGATGGAAGGGGAACTATTAGCACAGAAATGGCAGGTTTGGGGTAGAATGGGGATTACTAGCATGGAAATCTGAATGCACATGCTTTAAATGTAGACCTATGATTAAGATACACAGTAGGAGGTAGGCAGTGGTGGAAGGTAGGACTGCAGAGGTGGAGAGAGATCATGTCAGCGAGGGCCCTGAATCATCCTGCCGAAGACTCGGTCTCCATCCAAACAGCAGTGGAAAGCTGACAAAGGGTTTTAAGTAGCGGGGAGTATGGACAGATTTGCATTTTAGAAAGCTCACAGGCGGCAGTGTGCAGAATGAATGGAGGGGGTATGCTGCAGGGAACTCTTTTTATCTCTTTGTGCATAGACTTGGACTCAATCGCACAGGCACAACAGTGAATATCTGAATATGTATGCTTAACGTCCGAATATGCATGTTTAACATCAGTTGAGCATACAGACTGTTGGAGAGAATAAATTTTTAATCTTGGGTCATGTCAGTTACCTTTATATCAACTCTTCTTTCTCTACCTTGAAATACAGATTTCTTTCATACTTAATCCCAGGAAACTTGGTGAAAGCGGATGTTGGTTGAGAGGAAGGAAAAGAGGGAGAGGATAAGGGTGGCAGAGAGTTCTGGGTGGTCATTTCTCTGGAAATTAGACGTGGTGTATATGGGTATATATATGGGGTATATGGGTGTATGGGTGACAGCGTTTGCATTTTAGAAACTCTCATATAATTATCTCCAGAACTGCCTTCTCTTCCAGTAATTGTAAAGAGAATAACTTAAAAGTCACTTGTGTTTTCTTATTTATCTGTTATTCCAGAACCCCATCTTTCTAGAAATAGCTTCTGAAATGAGCAAGACTTGCCTCCAGTTCATGAAGGAGGCTACTACACAGAGGACAGGAGAATCCACACCTCGTTGGAGTAGAGGATTCTTGGACTGGCAAGGAGTTTGTCGCCAGGTGGTGGGCGGCTGGGACTCCTACATTTGGGAGGGATCATTTGTCAAGAGAGATTGGGAGATCATCTCTCCAATTTGAGGGAGGGGGGGAGGAAATTGCAGGTGAGGGTGTCAGGTCCCCTAATAATATACCTTAGCGCGGGTATTTAATCCTTCTGCTGCGAAAATTTTTTTTTTGGAGAATTTGACTCCTGAGGGGCTCTGACCAGACGGGGCTGTGGCGTTATGGGGCTGGCTATAGGAGCGCGGGGTGCAGCGGTGTTGGTCAGTCTGCAGGGGGGCCTGGCTGGGGGGACGGGGTCCGGCTGTGAGCGCCGGGGCGGCGGGGAGGGGGCCGGGCTGCGGGGCGTGGGGCCGGCTGCGCGGGCCGGGCGCCTCTCACCTTTGCGGGCCTTGTCTCCCGGGATGTTCTGGGCCCGCAGCCGCTGGTCCAGGATGTAAAGCATCTCCCCGCCCAAGTTCAAGAAGAGCAGCGGTAGCGTCCGCACCGACATGGTGCCAGATACCAGCGGAGCAGGCAACGAGCCCCGGGGTTGGGTGGCGGGAGGCCTAGACTCACAGCCGCCGCGTCGCCTCGCTTGGTTGCCAGGGTAACGCGGCGGGTGGCCGAGGAAGCCAATCAGCGGGCCGCTTGTTGGGAGGCGCCCGAGGCGGACGCTTATTGGGCCGCCGGCTGCCGCCTCCGTGGTGGATTGGGACTCGCGATTCGAGCGCGGCTTTCGTCTCCAGCTGGGGTGGCTGGGCTGCCCCCTGCCGGAGGACGCGGAAAGCCCGAGCAGAACTTCGGAGTGGGCAGCCGGACCTAGGGTGGAATCCCGGCCCCGCCCTTTTCGAGCTCTGCGAGGCTGGCCTTCCCTATACGTGGAGGGGTCACCCGCCACACAAGGTTGCAGAGAGGAATCCCTGAGATCGTGCAAAATGCCCCGAAAGCCCTCAGTAATCTTTTGGATGGGTGAAGGGCCAGAAGGCCTTAACTTGCGTTTCCGTCCTAAAAGAGACTTGGAGTGAAGTCCCACCTGGGTTTCGTGCTCCGTGAAGCAAACCAGGCCTGTTCACGCCTGGCCGCCCCGCGAGCAAGCGTGCTGGGGTTTCTCTGAAGCTCCCTCCTTTCACACTGTCCAGCAGTTGTCTGCTTGGAGAGCAGCGACCCCACACTTCACTCGCGTCATGAGCTCCAGCATCACCTTCTTGTTTTCTGCTGTACGTTTTTACTTTGATGAGCAACCATTTCTGTAAATTTCAATACTTCTAAAACCTACGAATCCTCTTTCCCTCCAGCCACTCAGACTTGAAATCTGAGCCTTGGCTAACAATTCTGGTCTCCTTGGGTCCTATTATCAGTCACCACTTCTGCTTTTACCTCCAAAATCTTTTCCACACTTATCTCTTCGTTTCTTTTTCTGCCTGCATTAGTATGTTTTCTCTCCACCCGCACTGGCTGCTAGGCTAAATTTCAGCAGTTGCCATTTTCCATATGACGCATCCCTTCTGTGCTTTCCAACTGTTTGCCAGATCGTAGTCTAAGTGCCTGGCATGGCATTCAAGACTCTCCACTCTGACTGTAACTACCTTTTTAGAGACATCTTCAGCACTCCCCCATTTCCCCCTAATGCAGCAGAACTCATCTATCTCATTGGCTTTGCCCCCTCAGTGGAACAGCACATCTTCTTCATAACCACACCTACTACTGCAAAGTCTTGCCCTGACAGCTCAAGTCCTTCCCATTCCTTCTCTAGTCCCCTTCCCTTCCCAGCCAAGTTCTCAAAAGTAGTCGAGGGGCACCTGGGTAACTCAGTTGGTTAAGTGTCTGACTTCAGCTCAGGTCATGATCTCAGGGTTTGTGAGTTGGAGCCCCACATCTGGCTCTGCATTGACAGTTTGGGGCCAGCTCAGAGCCTGCTTGGGATTCTCTGCCTCTGTCTGCCCCTCCCCTGCTTTCTCTCAAAAATAAACATTAAAAAAAAAGTAGTCAACGCTCACAACTTGAATTTCCTTAACATCCTCACTCCGTACCTCACTGCAACTTGGATTCAGTTCTCTCCATCCTACTGAAACTACTTCGCCATGAAGACTTTTTGGTTCTTAACCAACATTTCAGTATTGGACACTATATGGTCATTGAAAGGTGGCAGCCCAAGGCTTTGATTTGATTTTGCCTATCTGCAGTTTTAAAAGGGGAAATAATTGGGATAGGAATGTATCAAGCAACTATACCTGGCCTTTCATACATCATGTTAACCTGCCTGATTGCTAAAGGCATTTAAGTTTGCTGTAACATAGACTCCTTCCATGGTGTCTCAGGCCTTTTTTTTTTTTTTTTTTTTTTTTTTGCCCCTAGGCAACGTGGTAAAATGAGCAGAACACAGGCTTGGAATAAAGATGGACGTGGGCTTGAATTCTAGGCCTGCCTCTAACCAGCTGTGTGAATTTGGACAAGTTACTAACCTCTGAGCCTCAGTTCTCCCATGCTAAAATAAGGATAATCGTGCCAATATGGGATGGTTGGATAGAGAAGGTGACTTAAAAAATTTTTTTTTAATGTTTATTTATTTTTGAGACAGAGACAGAGCATGAACGGGGGAGGGTCAGAGAGAGAGGGAGACACAGAATCCGAAGCAGGCTCCAGGCTCTGAGCTGTCAGCACAGAGCCCGACGCGAGGCTCGAACTCACGGACTGCGAGATCGTGACCTGAGCTGAAGTCGGCCGCTTAACGGACTGAGCCACCCAGGCACCCTGAGAAGGTGACTTTAAAGATTAGATGATACTGTGCCTACAAGCACTTACAACAATGCTTTTCTTGTAGGGTCTGCCCTGTTGTGTCCCTTTTCTCAACTTCTCCACTGGTCCCCTTATATGATGGCACCTGGCCCTCCAGCAAGTATCTCCATGTAGCTGTGTCCACTCCAAGTCCTGCCCCATATAGGGCCTTCCCCGCTGTTCCTGGAGGTGTTATCTGAAGAGCTCGTCTGCCGTTCTGGGCCTCTCATCCCACTTCTGATTCTGCAGGACCCCAGCCTCTCTGTTCTGCCCTCACTTTACCATCCCCCACCCCTCAGCTGCTCCTGAGTCAGGCTATGCCCTCAGAAATCATCCTTCCCATCCTGACATGGCCCTTTCTTTTTCATTTACACTCCCTCCTTGGGCAATTTCACCCACACCCATGGTTTCACTCACCATCTAAACATAACCTGTAAACTTGTGTCTAGCTTAGGCCTCGCTGCAGTCCTGGATCTAAGTTTCCAACTTCTCCTTGGACGTCACTTTAACACAACTTTCCCCCGTTCTTTCCTCCATGGCTTCCCGTCTCAGAATGAATTCCAGAATCTTTTCCCCGCTGTTGTGGACTGAATGTGTACCTCCCCCAATTCACATATTGAAGCTCTAACACCTAACATGATGGTATTTGGAGGGACCTTTAGGAAGTAATGAGTTAGATGAGGTCGCGAGGGTAGAGTCTTCATGATGAGATTAGTGCTCTTATAAGAGGAAGAGATCTTTCCCCCCTCGCAAGTGAGGACATAGTCTGAAAGCGGCCATCTGCAAGTCAGGAAGATTCCTCAGCAAAAACCAAATTGTCCAGCACCTAGATCTTGGACTTCCTAGCCTCCAGAACTTTGAGAAAATAAGTTTCCATTGTTTAAGCCAGTTTATGGTTTTTAATGGCAGCCTGAGCAGACTAACACACCCAGAAAGGTCTAGATTATCTGGTGTCTGCTTTTCCCTCTGACCTCATCTCTTCATTCACTCTTTTAGACAGTCTCCCTTGCTTCTGCAAACCTGCCAAGCACGCTCAGACGTCAAGGCCTTGACACTTCACTTGGTATGAATGGGTGAACTTTGCAGGAAAAGGGGTACTCGTAACTCCCCAGAACTTATAAGGAATGTTTTGCGCATGTGCAGTTTCTCATGGATAGGACTTGTAGCTTTTATCAGATTCTTAACCTGAACACCAGCAGCTCTGCCCCCCAAACAATAAAGTGCTCTGATCGCTCCCCCTCTGATCCCCCGCCCTGCACTGCTGCTGCTTAACCATCTAAACAGACCTGGTGCTGTCTTCACTCCTTTGGTTTTAAACCATGACCGTCTCCCCACTCCCCAGAGGGCGGCCAGCATATCAAGCCTCTCACACCCCAGCTTCAACTTCCCTGTCAAGCTCTATTTCCTGTTCCCAGTGTTCTCTGGACACAGCTTGCACCTGCTGACTTCTTTGCCTTTGTACTTGCAATTCCTTCGGCCCAGGACACCTTCCCACCCCATTTCTGTCTGGTGAGCTTCTACTTCAACTTCCAGGGCCCTGTCCAGAAGGCAGCTCTTACAGCCGGCTTTCTCACTCGGCCGCCAGCCAGCCAGCCAGCCGGCCACACTTCCTCTGTGCTGCTGTGTGCTCAGTCTCCCCTCTGCAGGAAGGAGGTGGACAACAGGGCGCTGTTTATGTGAGTGTGTGTGAGGGGTGTTGTGAGAACGTGTCCTCAGGTGTGTGAGGGCAGAGGCTCTGCCTCCTAAAACCCTGGGACCCCAGAGCTGAATGAACAAATTCCTCCTCCTTGTCCTCGGTGCACAGAGCCCCACCTTCTCTATTATCCTTTAAGGCAGAAAGACAGAACTCTAATACAATTTATTGGTTTTCTTTGATTGCTTCTGGTCCAGCTCTGGAAGGGCTCTCCGGGTTCTTCTGGCCTTGTTTCCGGGCTGCCGCTGCTGCAGCTTTTAAGGCCCTCTTTTGCTTCTTCAGCTTCTGCACCTCCTGGAAAACCTGGGGATGAAAGGGAGCAGGAAGAGACTGTAACTCTATGCAAAACCTCAGACTTGGAGCAGCTGGGGTGAGAACGGACTCCCCCGGATGGTCACATCAGCCTTTCTCCACGGGGCTGACGGCCTGGGAGCCTCCTCAAGGCTTTGGGGCCAGTTCCATGCCTCGGTCAGGAACAGACTACCCTCCCTTCTGACCTTAACACCACAGTCCCAGAGTGGGGCCAACGAGCGCAGCAATTCCGACTCGTACCCGAATGCACAGTGCCTTCTTGGTCGCCCAGCGGTGGTGGGCTTTCCGGTGGTATGGAGGAGGGAAGGTGTACTCAATCCCCAGCTCCTTGCAGATCTTCTCAAAGACACTATAGTTGGTCTTACGGAGGTTTTTGAGCATCTTGTTCCTCTGGTCGATGCTCATCAGCAGATAGCGTTTATGGGTTTTGTCCTGCGAGAGAGTTGGTATATTACTTTTAGTGTCCTATTTAAGTGTGAGCCACTATACAGTAACAAGGGATGGTCATTTCATCATCTCATTGAAACCTCCCAACAATCTTATGCAAATGTCAGTGCAACTCTCAGGTAGGTACTGTCATTGTTATTGCCATTTTACAGACGGGAAAATAAAGGCTCAAAGATGTCACCTGATTCATAGGAGGTCCTAGAACTGTGCCAGGCAGGGACCTTGTGTGAGGTCAGGTCTGGAATCCACATCTGTGGGTCTTACTCCAAATCTCATGCTCTTTCCCCTACGCCACCTACTCAGCCTCCCCATAGCTCAGCAAAGTGTCAGCTGGGCTGGAGAGGAGGGAAGGTCTGTGCTCCCCTGTGAGGGCTGCTGTTCACACTCCAAATGAGCAAAACTCTCCTGGCCAAGAAGCAAGATCAACCTGCTCCGGGGAACCCTGAGGTGCCGCCCATGCAGAGCCGGACCACTCTGTATTTATTAAAAATATGGGCAGCTGCCTAAATTACAGTAGCTCTGTGCCCACTGCTGTGCTGAGATATGGCTTCATGGTTAAGGATATGGGCCCTGGAGGGGCACCTGGGTGGCTCAGTTAGTTAAACATCCAACTCTTGAATCTCGGCTCAGGTCACAATCTCAGTTCATGAGATTGACCCCCCCTCCCCTCCCCCCCCCCCACCCCGCGGCAGCGTGGAGTTGCTTGGGATTCTCTCCCCACCCCCCCCGCCCTCTCCCGCTCGTGTTCTCTGTCTCAAAAAACACAAATTAAAAAATCAACTTGAAAAAAAAACCAAAAAAACCCCAACTACAAGATAATAAACTTGTGTTCTTTGCAAAACAAACAAACAAACAAACAAACAAACAAACAAACAAAAGGAGAATATGGGCCCCAGAGCAAGACCACCTAGTTTCAAGTCCTAGCACATCATTTCTCAGTGGTGTGCTTTGAGGAATGACTTAATCACCCCACGCCCAGATTACGCCTTTGTAAAATGGGATAGAAAGATGGTTCTAAGGGTTAAATGAACTGATGCACGTGAGGTGCTCTGCACAAGGCTCAACACTTCATATGACCATGCTGGTGCTTTATTATTTCACCTAGTCCTTGCAATCCCATCAGCAGGTACTACTACGCTCCCCACTTTACAGACAGGAGAACTGAGGCTTGGGCATGTAAAGTAACTTCCCCAAAGTCACGCATCTGGTTAGCGGAAATGGCAAAGCTGAGATTTGAACCGAGTGCCAACCTGACTCCCTTCTGCATTCTAGAAATACTGAGCACCCACTATGTGCCAGACGCTGCGGTCATGCCCTGAAGTCTGCATTCTTTTTTTTTTTTTTTTAAATTTTTTTTCAACGTTTTTTATTTATTTTTGGGGCAGAGAGAGACAGAGCATGAACGGGGGAGGGGCAGAGAGAGAGAGGGAGACACAGAATCGGAAACAGGCTCCAGGCTCCGAGCCATCAGCCCAGAGCCCGACGCGGGGCTCGAACTCACGGACCGCGAGATCGTGACCTGGCTGAAGTCGGACGCTTAACCGACTGCGCCACCCAGGCGCCCCTGAAGTCTGCATTCTTGACCATTGGTGACACTCAGCACAGCACGGTAAGGCTCCCGTTTTTCCACTGGCGGCAGGAGGGGAATGTTTTTTCCACCGCAGCTGAGGGCCGGGCACCTTGGCGTTGTGGCCATCTGGCTTCTCAAGTTGCTTCTCTGGACCCAGAGCCCTTCACCTCTCAGACTCCTCTCCCCCGGCTGCTGGCGTTTAGCTGGGAGCGATGCCCAAGGTTTACCTTTCGGTGTTTCTGCATGTGTTCTTCATAATTGCGGATCTTGACGGTCAAAGCAACAACTGAAACCACAAACCACAGAGGATGAGAGCTGGCACAGAGGAAGGAAGGGCCCAGGCCGGGGTTATGTTTTAAGACCTCAAGGAATAACAATCACCAGTGCTCTTGTGTAGCTTTCTACAACTCCCAAAGCACTCTGAATTTCAAGATCTCAAAAGACTTTGGACTCTCTTTCCTTCAGAAAACAAAGTCTAAGGAAGGCAAGTTCCTTAATCTTATGAACGTATCATCCCCAAACCATAGCACATAGCATTCTTAATGGTAAAACTTTAGAGCGTTCCTGTTGAATTCAGGAATCAGTCTACTGTCCATGCTATCATTGTTAATCATTCAATGCTGCACTGGTGGTCCCACCCAATGTAGTAAGACTAGATTCCCAAACCATCAAGGGTCTACTCCTTGCCTCTGCCCTTCCAGTGGCTACCTTTCTGTTTTTTGACTAGTGAGTTTTCAAATTCTTTTAATGTTTATTTATTTTTTTTGAGAGAGAGAGACAGAGTGCGAGCAGGGGAGGGGCAGAGAAAGAGAGAGGGAGACAACAGCATCCGAAGCAGGCTCCAGGCTCTGAGCTGTCAGCACAGAGCCTGACGCGGGGATCGAACCCACAAACTGTGAGATCATGATCTGAGCCGAAGTCGGACGCTTAACTGACTGAGCCACACAGGCACCCCTCACTAGTGAGTTTTCAGAATTACCAGCTCTCACTCATCTCCTAAACTCTTGCAATATCCTTCCTTAGGTAGCCTCATATTTGATCCCTGCCTTTATTGCAAAGACGGGGGCAAAGGCAGAAGCGGAAGGTGGCCCCAAGGAGATGCTGTCAGTACAGCAGGCCCTTCCTGGACACAGAGTAAGTTCTGGTAGCACTGTGGAGTGAGGTGGAATCTTGGCCCTGACCACTTGCCCCTTTACACCACCTTAGTTGCAGAGTAGAGAGAGACACAGAGACAAGCTTTGGTTCCTGAGGAAACTCTCCTGAGCTCACACAGAGGTATGAGGTGGGACCTGAGCGCTGACTCTAGCATCACAGAGTCCAATTTTCATCACTCTGGGTCCTTCTTGTCTCTCCCTTTATCAAGTCACATCTAATACCTAGTGTACTTGTAGACAAGAGCCCTGGATCAAGTACCAGCTAGCAGACCCCCCTCCCCTTCCCGCCGCTCTCCCACTCCCCAAGGGTCCCCTGACCAACTTCGAGCCTCCAGGGAGCTGGTGTCCTCAGGGTTTGCCACAATCTTCTTCATCAACTGCTCTTGCTTGACTTTTAGCTTCTCCTTCTGTTGAGGATAGAGACAGAGAATCTGTGTGGTCTGCCAGCCCCTAAGAGCTAGACTTCATACCACACAGGCCCTGGCTACAGTCATAGAACCTAGGCCATGAAGTTCAGCGCCTGGCTTCACTCTGTTCATCAGGGCAAGGCCTTTGGTCAGCACGTAGCTATTCACATCTAGGTGAGTCCAAGGCCAATGACAAGTGAAATGGCTTGTTGAATGAATGTCTCCAAACCTTGCTCATTCATTCAGGCATTAGATCATTACTGAGTACCTACTGTTTGCCGGGTGCTAGGGATTCAGTGAGAGAACAAGACCGTCCCTGCCCTCGAGATGCTCAGTCTGGGGGATGGACGAGTGGTCACAGAATGACACTGGGATAAATACTGTGACTTGAGAAGCCTGGGGTAGTGTTACCACGGTAGGAAGAAGTCCCAGAGGAGAGGACTAGGAGAGGCCGGGGTTTTGCACAGGTCACTTACCTGGCTGGCCATTTCCAAAGACAAGAGTCTTCTTACAACATCGTCAAACCTGTGCGGAAACCAGAGCAATGAGAGACAGGTGTGGGGGGACGGGGAGGAAGGGGAAACAATGCTGTTTCCATTTTAGTTTGAAAAGCAATTACGGTTAAAAAAAAATTTTTTTTTTAAATATTTTATTTTTAAGTAATCTCTACATCCAATGTAGATCTCTACGAGATCAAGAGTCTCATGCTCCACCAACTGAGCCAGCCGGGCGCCCCTGAAAATTTCTTTTATAACAAAAGAGTCTCTGTGGAAGCGGGGAGCCATTTCTCGGGGATTAACAGTCAGCATGAATCTGATGTGCTGCGCTGAGAACATGGAATGATGTGATAACTACACAAAATTGGGGCTGTCCGTGTGAGTGTTCCAGGCCCATCACAGGGAGGGCAAAGGGAGGATTTTCATTTCAGCAAAAGGTATGGTTCAATCTGTCTTGAGACATTTCAATTCTATAATCGTTTTCTTCTCATGTCACACAGGACAGCTCCTAGGGCATAGGGCAGGGACTGAGCAGAAGGATCCTGGCTTTGGTGTCTTTCAGCTCTGTCCCTTAGGAGCTGTATGACATAGGACAACTTGGTAATGTATAAAAGGGGGACACTGTTTCTTCCCTCAGAGGGCTTTTTTGAGGATCCAGAGATGAGAGATTTCACAAAGACCCATGAGATATGTTGCCTCCTTGCTAACTAAACCAGAGTACAAAAAAAGGCAAAAAATTGAGCTCCATGAATGCCATTCTGCCCTGCCACTCACCCTCACCAAGCCTGGGCTTCAAGAGTCCTCTGCCTGATTCTATAACCAAGCTTCAGATACAGTGGGCCAGGCCGGACCAGTCACTGTCTTCCCTTCCTCCTCCTCACTCCTCTTAGGGCACCCTACCTCATCAAAGAGATTTCTTTTTGCTTACTTCTCAATTCCGGGAATGTTCTGGTAGTCTTTGAGCAGCGTGGAAGGGGGCGGGTCATCTTCTTGGCTGCGCTGGACTGTCAAGTGTAGGGATGGAAAACACCAAGAGTCAACTCGCACTGCCCACCCCCTCAGTTCTGGCTTTTGTCACCAACTCTGTGAGGCACCCAGGGTCTCAAGCAAAACTGGATATCTCTGGGCTCAGCTTCTCCTCTGCAAACGCCGCAGGCAACTGTCTTGATATTTCACGCTGGGAGTAGATTGCCTTTCCTAAGATCCCATATTGTGCCTCCACCTCTTACGTCTCTGACTCTACAGTTATCGAATCCCCTACCAGGATGGGGCCTTTTGTGGACGGACTGAGTTTGACTCCTTTTGAATTCCCGGTCTGGTCCAAGGCCTCATGTAGAACAGGTACTTGACAAACGGTTGCTGGCTGACTGCATGAATGAAATAAGGGGATTGAGGAGGGACCCCTAGCTTTAGGACACCTGAAATGTAAGCACAAATCGGAAACCCTCGACCTCGGGCCTCGGTGTGTGTCCTATTCCCTCGGGGATGAGGGAGAGGTACAAGGGAGATAACTTGTCCTCTCCAGTCAGACCCTGCTCTGCCGCTATGTACATAATATTAGTAGCAATAAATGCTAACATAGACTGCATTTATCGCGCTCAGTGCTAAGAATGCTTTTCATGTGTTATCACTGAATCCTAACAACAATCCTCTCAAATAGATAACTTCTACAATCATTTTAGAATGTGACTGGAGGAAGTAACTTGCCCAATATCATGTGCCCAGGAAGAGAGATCTCTTTAGTAAGAGAGATGCAGACTGCCTTGGAACGGGAAACCAAGCCCTCCACCACGGAAGGGTAGACACAAAGTGTCTACCTAGACTCTAGGTAGGCCTGGGTACGCCCAGCACGCCCTCCCCCTGCTAGCTCACTCTCACTCAAACCCAGTTCGAAAGCTCCCGCTCCGGCTCGCCACCCCCACCCCCCACCCCCCACCCGGTCCCGGGCAGGTTTCAGGTTACAGCCTTTTGACAAGGTGGACGTGGGGCTCTTCTGCTCAGGACCTCTGGCCCATCCCCATCGAGTGGTTCTAAGTAGCCACCTCTGTCCCCTTGGCCACCCGGCGTCCCTCCAGACGTCCCTCTCTCCGCGGAAATCCCATCCCAAGAGCTCCTACCTGGTTTCTGGATGGCATATCCGCGAACGGCCGGAAGGATAACACCTGTGCAGAAGAGAGAGGGCCGAGGCCCATCTCCTTAAACAATCCAGCCTCGACTCCTTTCTGTGGCCCCTGCATTTACCCTTCCTGCAAGGTCTTGGCGCTTCGGCGCCTAGCAGCCGCCCCATTTCTTCCGCACCCCGCGGCCCCACGCCTCTCCCACCTCGTCTTACTTCTTCCCCACCCGCTGGCCTTTCTTCCCCATCCTCGTCCCGCGTGTCCCCCATCTCCGCCCAACCCCACCTCCCTGCTCGAGTTGCTTAGGTTCTCAGCTCCTCACCTCCAGGAGGGGAGGGAAGGCCCCACTGGCGGAAGGGAGGCCTGGCGCACGCTCCGCCCGGCAGCCCGCGGACTGGAGCCTGGGCCACTGCCTGGGTCGGAAGCGACCTCAGCGCCCTCCACGCTGTTCTCAGCATGCCGACTTGTGACCCCGCGGGGCCGGCGCCAGGGCCGCCGCCGTCCCTTTTGCGGCACGGACCGCGTTACAAGGGCGCCGCCATGCTGGCTCAGGCTCGACCAATGGAGTGCAGTTGCGAGACCGGAGCAGATGAAGACCGAGAGAATGGATGGGAAAGGCAAGACCCTTTGGGTGCGGCGCGATTGGGTCCAGGGGAGAGGTCCGGTTAGCAGCCGTGCGGGGCTGGGGGCTGGGTGATTGCGGGCCTGGTCAGTGGTGTGCGGTGCTGTGTAAATTCTAAGATGCCATTTTCCCCCTTGGGCATCCCGCTCTTAATCCCACTCTATGTACTTGGCCTTGGGCTCCGGTCATTTTGCAGGCTCCCGTGGGGGCTGCCATATTCTTCTCCCCCAGCCTAGTGTTTCCACCTCCTCTCCTCCTGTATTCCACGACGAGGCCCCCTAAGAACTACTGGGTTCCAGCCTCCTCTCGGGCAGCCTGGTAAGCCTCGTGATGCAGGTCGTTGATTTTGGAATGGGACAGTCCTGGGCTGAAATCATAGCTCATTTTACTCATCAGTATTTACTCACTGTATGATCCTGTGGGCAAGTCACTCCACCTTTCTGGGTCACGGTGTACTTATTCATCACATGGGAATGGTAATAACAGTATCCGTTTTTTACATTGTTGGAGGATTACCTGAGGCAGTTGTGTGCCAAGGACCCGCTATATAGTAGGCATTTGATAAATATTTGCTGTGTTAATATTGGTGAAATGAGGGGTGTAAGGACAACTACAAATTAAAAGTAGGGAAAATAAATTTTTGATGACACAAAAATAAAATTTTAATCCTCCCTGGTGCAAAGAGGGAGAAAGCTCTTCTCCCCTTCACTTTGCTTAAAGCATTTACTTTTGAAAACTTGTAAGTGTAAATTCTTTCTCTGCCCTTTTGAGGCACTCGTAAATCTTTTTAAAAGCTAAATAAGCCTCTTGCCAGTTTTTCAACATGTTTTTCTCAAGGATCTGGGAGCCATCTCTTGAAATGTAATCATTAAGGGAGGCAGTGGCCCTGTCTCCCAGTTTCTGCCTGCCTCTGAGTTGCAAACCTGACTCTTCTCATAAAGATATGAGAAATTTAGTTTTCTTTTGGGTAAAGACAATTAGTAAACTTGCGTGGCTACCCCATTTACCAGGAGAATTTAGGATGAACTTTGTGTGACAAAGACAGATGGTGTCATTGAGGACAAGTTACTGTTTATCTTAAGAAAATGTATGCAATAATCTGTATCCACCTGACTATATACAAGGGTAAGACTTCTTTCTGTCTTTTCAAGCTCTTTAGGGGATTGCTGGTGATGCACATGTGTTTCACATTCTGGTTTAATGTTCATTCAATAATAAAACAGATTTCTTTTTCTTCTACCCTTGTAGAGAGGTTTTCTAGGTTGGCAGGATATATATATATATATATATATATATATATATATATATATATATATATTATATTTTATATTAAATAAAAATATATATTTAATATTTAATATATATATTTAATATTTTATTTTTAAGTAATCTCTACACCCAAATGGGGCTGGAACTCACAACTCTGAGATCAAGAGTCACACATTCCACTGACTGACCCAGCCAGGCAACCCAGGAGATTTTGTTTTTAATTATATTTTTCCAATAGGGATTGGTCGTTTCTGAAGTGTATTCCCCATATCCCATAGCATTTTGTGACCCCTCACCCCCACCCTCACAAGATAACTCTGGCCACTGTGCCCTAATGGCCAGTTTTCAAGTCTCCACCACTAGAACGGGAGTCCTTTGAGGGTGGACTGAGCCAAATCATTTTTGAATCCCTGCTGCCAGCACAGGACCTAAATGCTACATGTGGGCTGGTGGAATTAATGAGCGAAGGAAAGAATACACAAATGAACAGTTCTGATAAGTACCCCCATCACTGCTAGGGCCCTGAAAAGAAAAAGAACAGAGACTCAGGCACACTCAAGAGTTTCTCGAAACCAAAACAAACCAAACCTTGAACCGGTTTAAGAGACTAAAATTACAGGAATTAAACACAGAAGGCTAGTGGGCAGGGTTGGATGAAGCATTCTCTGGCCACTAAAGTGAGAGGCAGGGTCAGCCCATGGGGCCTGGGAGGTGGAGGAAGGATGCTGGGGACCAGAGGTAGGGAGATACTGGTAGTCTTCCTGCCCTTCTGGGACGAGATGATTTTTTCATGGTGGGCTTACTGATATTCTCCTCTCCTCTGGATGGCCCAGGCCTTTCAAGAGGCAGGCCTGGGTGGGGGTCCCAGGAAGCGCTAGATGCCCCCCAGCCCCTCCACCCCATGGACCTGGAGCCCTTGCAGGAGGGGGAAGTCAAGCAGTGGCCCAAAGACACAATCATCCTCCTGGTTTGGGACGAGGGGCTCTGGGGTCCCCAGGGGGCTGTTCTGGAACCAGACGTTCTCATAAAACTTGGGGCTGGGAGTAAGGCCCCCTAGGAGGGGCTGAGTAGAGTCACAGCGGAGGTAGTGCCCTGGACCTGGGCCTGTGGGGCTGCCCAGCACCTGCCCATAAAAGACCTGGTTGTTGGTGCTAGACGGGGGCTGGGGTTGGGTGGAAGGTGTTCTTGGGTCCCCCTGGAGCACATAGGCCTGGACCAGGGTGGGGAGGCCACAGGTCCCTGAGCTGTCGTTGGACTCCCAAGGCCCCGGCTTCTTCTCTTCTTCCTCCAGTACTGTGATCTTGGTGATGGGTGGCATGCCAGGGTCCCGAAGGCTAGGCAGCTGGAAGGCCTCCTGGATACAAGGACGTGGGGTGAGGGCATGATTTATCTCGTAGTCATCCCAGCCACTGTGCCTTCCTGCGGTGGGCCAGTTGTGGGGATATTCCTGCTGCTCTCTGCTGGAGCCCAAAGGGTGACACTTGCAAAGCACCTCATACATTCCTGACGCGTGCTACGGGCTTCAGACTTAGCTCGGTGCATGTCTCCAATGATTCTGTGTGAGATTCACCTCAATTCACAGTGAGATGGCTGAGGCTTTGAAATGGGTAGAGCTGGGATGCAAACTCGGATCTGCTCTACTCCAGAGGGAGGGCACCTTGTTAGGAAGTGATGGGAAGGCCTGAAGACTCATCCTTGGGGGAGGTTCCTTTTACTTTGAGCCTGGGCCAGCGCCCCCGGCCCATTTCCCTCTCCCATGGGGGTTCTTACCTCAACCATGATGGTGGGCACCCAGGAGCCCAGGCTGCTGTGGGCTGGGTCTGGGACACTTGGCCAGAGGGGATTCTTCCTGCTGGAGAAGAAGGCAGGTGAAGGCTGGGTCAGGCATGCCCCCTCCCATCTTGCCATCCTTTCTCCCACCCGCTCTAGCAGTTGAAGGCTCCCTAGTACAGAGAGAGGTGGTGCAGGGCTGGACCCAGGCATGGGCCCCGATGCCTGGGAAGGCAAAGAGGGACCTGGACAGTCCCGCTCCAGCCTGCAGTTCCCTGTGGGCAGGGGTAGCTAGGTGTTAGGTGTCTTGAGAGGACTCACCTGGGTCTGCAGCAGAACCGGGAAGCCCCACAGAGACAGATGAGCAAGACCAGGAGGCCAAAGAGGCCCAGGAGGATATGCAGCTCAGACTCCTCTGGGGTGAGGGGAAAGCCAGAAGAGATTAGAGTGCATGCAAGTGGGGCTGGGCCTCTTCCCTCAGATTGGGCTCTGAGGGCAGGAATGGGCCTCCTCCCTCAGCCTGGGCTTCATGGGTTGGGCTCAGTCTCCTCCCTCAGACTAGCAGATCCAGGCAAGGCCTCAAAATGAGAGATCCGTTGGGTGATGAACCTTCCCAACAGGCTTGGCTGGCCAGCCCCCTGCTCTCCTTACCTAGGGCCAAAGTCATCAGAGTAAGGCTTGTACTATTGGTGGCCCCGGCCTTGCTGGAAGCCATGAGGCGTACGTGGTACAAGCTGGCAGGTTCCAGGCCGTGGAGGACCAAGCCACGGGAGGAGGCATTCAGGGTGGTGACTGGGAGTAGAAGAGAATGGTCAGCCTGGGCCCAGATGCCAAGGCTCCCTCCAAGGCTGCTGGGCGTCCCCTCCCAGGCCTTCTGGGACTGTGAGGTACTGAGCAGAGACTCACAGAAGGACTGGTCCTGAGCGTTGGTCCAGAAGATGGTGTAGTGGGTCAGGGGGCTCTTCCCCAGCTCAGGGGCCTGGGGCTCCCACTCCAGCTGGGCCCAGGTCTTGCCGATGTGCTTTAGATGCAGCTCTGGGGTGTGGGAGGGGGCTGCCGGAAGAGAGAGAGGTGCAGGGGCTGACGGGGAGCAGGGAAGAGTGGAGAGCCTAGCTGGACATCTTGTGGCTCCCCAGAGCCCAGAACTGAGCCGCACTATGGCGGGGAGTGGGAGAAGAGAGTCCAAGGGAACCCATGCCCAAGCCTCATGTTGCCAGCACCTTTGACTGAATTCCACAGACTGCTAATAAGTGGCTAAGTCAGGATTTGCACTTGGTTCTCTGACTCCAAAGCCTTGCCGCCTGATTTCTGCCAGGCTTGATTTTGTTGGGCTCACTATCTGATTTCTGCCACTCGCTCTCTGACTTTATGGCGGGCCTTCTCTCTAATTTCTGCCACACAGGACACTTAATTTCTTTCAGGGAAACTGGTTGATTTTTGCCAGACTCGCTTCGTGAATTCTGCCCAACTCACTCCCCAGTTTCTGTCACCCCAGTTTCTGACTTCTGTCCGGCTGCAGGGGTCCACTGTAAGCCAGGGGTCACCTTAGGGTTGGGAGAGGGTCTCCTGTGGGTCAGAGGTGGGGGAGGAAGGAAATGTTCCCTCATAGTCCTGATTGTGGGGCCCCAGGCAGGCGTTGAGAGGGGAGGATTCTGGGAGGGGCCTGGTGGCTGACGCACCCATCTCTTGGGAGTAGGCATAGATGTGCTGGGAGGGTCCCACGGTGTCCTGGTATAGAGGGGTCACGGTGATCTCGTAGAGCTGAAAGGGCCTGATGTTCTCTGTGGAGCGAAAATGGGGCAGGCCCCCTGGTGAGGGGCTAACCTCTGCAGATGATCAGAAGCTAACCTCAGACCTCCAGTGGGGAATAACCCAGGCCTTGTGCTGCAGGGCTAGCCTCGTCTATCTCTTCAGATCATTTGATGGACGTAAGGGCAGAAAAGGAGGAGAGCTAGAAAGGGGGCAGGGCAGGGCTGTGAAAAGGGAGGATCTGGCTAGACTGGGGGAAGAACTTCCTGATTCTGGGGGTATGAGACGAGACTAAAGAGCCAAGAAAGACTGGGGAGTCTGCTTCTTCTGTAGGGGGGTTCAGCCTGCCCCTTGCTTTCTGCCTGACAAACACTGCCTCCTTGCCTCCCAGGTCCCCAGGCCTGCCTCACCCTGCAGCAGCGTCCCGGAAATGTTCCCGTTGTGTTCCATCTTCCAGGTCATATTGCTGCTGCTGGGGCTGGGGGGACCCAGGCCCCACGCAATCACATAGCCCCGAGGCCGAGGGCTGGGGGGCTCCCAGCCCACCCAGAGGCTGTGGGGATCTCGAGCTGTGGTATGGAGCCTGGCCAGGGGTGGGCCTGGAGACAGGGTAGGAGGTGAGAGAGCAAAAGCAAGAAGAATGCGGGTCCCAGAGCCAGAAGCCTGGGTTCAAATCCTGGCTTTGTTACTTACAAACCGGGTGGCCTTGAGTAAGTCAACATCAGGACCTCAGTTTGCTCCTCTGTAAGGGTCCTGGCGCAGATCGAATGAGATGATGCCTAGAACAAGCCTGGCACAGTGCCTCGTGCCGAGGAGTGTCTGACAGGGATTGGTGCTAACGCTGTGTAGTTCATGGTCTGTGCGGCTATGGGCCTTGGTACGTGTGAATTTACTGAGTCCGCTAAGAGTCCTAGAGGGAGGCGCTACCCTGGCCCCAATTTATCAAGGAGAAAACTGAGACAGGTTAAGTAATTTGCCGAAGGTCATGCGGCTCATAAGTTGGAGTACGAGCTCTTGTTATCGCTGGTGTCACCTTGTGAGGACCCATGTTCAGGGGAACCTGGGGGTGGTGGTGGCCGATCCCCTGAGAATGAGCAATTAACGTAGGGACCGTGTTCCAGCCGGGAAAATGTAGGGCTTTCTTCCTATCTTCTTTGGCAGAATGGACTGTGTGTGTGTGTGCGCGTGTGTGCGCGCGTGTACACACGTGCATACACGCACACGCGAATGCGTGTCTATGAGCGTCTGCACTTGTGAGCGTGTGAGTGAATGGGAGCGTGTGTGGTACCACCACCAGCTTAACTTGGTTCCGGCTGATGATAATGAGAGTAGCTAACACATACTGAGCGGGAACGTGGTGCCAGGCACATGTCTTAATGGATGTGACCTTCACAACAGGGCTTTGAGGTAGGCACTGGATTGTCCCCCTTTGCTAGGTGAGTAAACCGAGGCCAGGGGTCACTTGCCTGGGTCATACTGTTAGCAAGTGACGGGACTAGTTGTGAACCCAGGCAGTCTAGCCTCTGAACGTTACGTGCTCACCCACTACACTCTACTAGCCGCCAGCGCCCTTTACCTCTGCTCTCCAGGAAGACCACTGGGGTGGGATGAGAGGTCCCGGCTGTGTTATAGGCCACAAGGACCACCTCCCGGGCTTCCGAGGGCAAGTGGAAGGTGCAGCTTAGCTCCGTGGTGTTGCAGAGGGCTGGGACTGCCCCAGTCTGGCCTGGTGGTCTGACCAGGTACCCTTGGATCTGCCCGCTGTATTTGTCCAAGGGCACTGGCTGCGGTGGACACAGGAAGAAGAAGATAAGGGGTGGGGGCGCACGGCTCATCTTGAGTGGGGAAGGGCTTCTAGATGGGGTGGGTGGGTCATAGGAACTGAGCCCCCACAGGCTGGGAGCCAACCTTCCTCCCTCCCTTCCTTCTTCCCTGTTCCCCATGCCAGGTCCTAGGAGGGAGGAAAGGAAGGAGCAGGTTGGCACTTAACCATTCCCTGAGCTGACTCTTTGCCATAGGTGAGTCCTACATTGTAGTCTCTCCAGAACGGTGCTACCCAGCTTCCTAGGTGCATGCAAAGTGCATGCAAATCACATACAAATGCATCCAAACCTCCCAGAACTGTTGGAGTCCTGAGCCCCAGCCCACAGGGATCTGTCTGGGTTGGGAGAAGTCTCAGGGGTGGAGGGATGGCCTTCAGAAGGGGTCACCTTCCAGAACAGCTGCACATCCGCAGTCCTGGGGTCCAGCTGCCTCTGCCGCCACCATGTGTCCAATCTGACGATGGGGGCTGGGGACGGAGCAGGAAGAGGGGCTCAGGGAGGGCCCCGAAGGCTGGACTTTGTCCTGATGGCTGCTCCTGGCCCCTCCCCACCCACTTACCCTGTTGTGCGGTGGTCAGTATCAGGCTAGGGCTCCAGTCGCTCCACTGGCCAGGCAGGGGCCAGCGGACGCAGCGCATTTGCAGGGCGTAGGCTGTGGACGGGAGGAGCCCACAGAGCTCATACTGGAGGGTCTCAGGGAGCAGGGGGCCCACCTGGTGGGATGGCCGTGGCTCTGAGCCTGGATCCTTGTGCCCTTCAGGCCCAGCTCAGCCACCCTCCCCTCAGCCACCCCCACTCCGGGCTCTTGAGGTTGCCTTCCACCTCACCAGGGCCCAGCTGGCTTCTCCGAGCTGTGGCTGGTGGCGCAGCTCGCATTTCTGTTCTATGTAGAGGCTCGGCTTCCATAGCTCCCAGCGCAACAGCAGGCAGCCTGGCTGGGGTGGGGCCACCTCAGGGCTGGGGGCCAGGGCCCACAGTGTGGGGGGCTCCAGCTTCACTGTAAGGAGGAGGGGTTGTCAGAAACCTTCCCTGCCCCATCCTATAGGGCTCTGCCTTATTCCTGCTTCTCTCTTTGCCTGTTGTTCCGTTTTCTGCCCTGGGGTCTCCACCCCTGGGGTCTCTGTCAGCCTGCTTCTTTTTTTCTCCGTCTCTCTGTGTCTCTTCATCTCCATGTCATCATGTTTCTGGAGGTCTGTCTGTATATATGTGTCTGTCTCTCCCTAGGTCTCTGTCTCATCCTTCTGCCCCGGGGCCTTTGCACTCGTCATTCCCTCTGCCTGGAGATCTTACCCTTCAGATATCCAGCAGCCTGCTCCCTCATTTCCTTCAAGGATCTTCTCAAATGTCACCTTCTTAGTGAGGCCACCCCTGACCACCTTACTGAAAGAGCAATTGTCCCCCACCCCCGCCTTTCCCCACCTCCCCCTCTGTGTTAACTCCCTCCTCGTACTTCTGGTTGCCTGACATTCTATTTTATTTATTTTGCCCACTAGAACGTAACATTCCAAGGGCAGGACTTCTGATATTTCGTTCAGGTCTCCAGCACCTAGAACAACGCCTGCCTAGTGTGCCGTGGGCACTTCAAGAAGCTCGCTGAAAGAACGTGTCTCCCTGCCTCGGTGTTTCTCCCACGTCTGTGTGTCTGTGTCTCCGTAGCTCTGTCCCCATCTGCATTCCACTTCGTCTCTGTCTCTCTCGTCTGCCTCTATCTCTAGGCCATCCAGGGTCTCCTTGTCTGTCACTGGGTCTGGGAGTCCCTCTCTGTGCCTCTGTGGATCTGCCCATTGTGGGGGCCTTTCCCCTCCCCCACACCCAGCCACCCACCGACATCCATGGGAACGAGGCACAGCTGTGGGGACTTTCCAGTCCCTAGTGCGTTCTCTGCCTGCACCCAGATGCCCATGTGCTGGTACAACTGCAGGTATCTGCGTGGGATAGAGCAGTGGCTGTCTCCGTCCTTAGGCACGCAGTCAAGGATGGAGTCCTCTTGGGTCTGGCAGTTGTCCCGGCTCCTGCCAATAGGCCAGGCTTGGGTGTCTAGCAGAAGAAGAAAGCGAGGCTCCCTTCTCCCTCCCGTGTTTGCCTCTGGCTCCCCCAGCCCCACTCCCGCCCATGCCCCACCCCAGGACCCAGAGGAACGGGGCCAGAGACCCCTCCTTACTTGAAGCTCTTGAGGGTGAAGTTGGTGGGCAGGTGGTTGTGGGGTCCTGGCTCCCACTGACAGATGAGGCTGTTAGTTGTGAGGTTCATGAGGCAGGACAGGTTGTGGGGCGCGGCGGGAGGGTCTGCACGAAGGGTGGGGAGAGTGAGGGCTTGGAGTAGGGCCACTCAGAAAGCTCTGACTGGAACCAGTTATTTTCGTTTCCTTGCTCGGGGTTGTTCCCTCTGGGGTCACCTTGTCTACTCGCTCGCCTCCTTCGGGGTGACCCTGGAGGGGCATCCCTGGGGCAAGTCAAATTATAGGCAGGTACAGGGCGGGCATCACAGAGCCTCCGACCCCTTCAGCTCGGCCCCCTTTGACCGTGACAGTGTAGGTCTGGGTTTTCATCCTGGGTTTGCCATTTATTAGCCATTGTGATCTTCATGTCATTTAGCCGCTCTGTGCCTCAGTTTCTTCATCTGTAAAACGGGGCGATGGTGATATGCCTACCCCCCGGGTAGGGCTGAGTGACTCACTATGTACAAAGCGCTCAGGGCGATGTCTGGCACATGGCAGGTGCTGTGTAAGTGTTTGCTCTACTCCTAGTGACTCTTAACAAGGAAACCTGGTCTTAGTTCTCTCCTCATGCACTGGCTTGGCATCGTCTCCTTGCTTCTCAGTTTGAGCAGAGGGCTGAGACTGAGTTGCAGAGAAACTGAAAGCAGGCCCAGATGGTAAAGTGTGTCCTCCCTGGGCACACCCTCCAGTGGCTGGGTAGTTGGGCTTATGTGGCAGCCGTATGGAGTAGTGGTTACTACACTGACTTCAGAGCCACGCCGGCTGATATAAATCTCGGCCACATCCTTATTCGCCTGTGCCCCTCACCAAATGAGCCTCAGTTTCCTCATCTGCAAAATGGGGCTAAAGAGCACTCCTCGCTGGTAGGGAAGGTTATCTGATACCATGCCCATAATGTGCTTACTGAGCAAGTGCTCGGTGAATCCTAGCTCTTATTCGTGTTGGCAGGAGGGCACGGAGGCGGAGTGGGTAGACGGCCGCAGGGACTTACAGCCTGCCCACAGCTCAGCCTGGTCCAGGATCTGCACGCTGTTGCCCCAGCGCAGGCAGCAGGAGAGAAGGTCCCGCGGGCGGTTGAGCGGGGGCAGCGTGATGGTGGATTCCTGGCTCCCATCTGCCAGACGCAGCTGCCTCTCTCCGAGCTGAAGCTGTGTTCCCAACTTCCACAGAATCTGTGACTCCGGGCCCAGGTGGCTGCAGTTGGGGCTGATGGTGCAGGAGGCTGTGATGGAGTCCCCCAGGCGGACAGTGGAGGTTGGGAGGCTGATGTGCCCGCATTCCTCCAGGCCTGGGGTGGGAGAGAATGGGCCATGAGTCACCCCTGTGCCTGGCAGAGCTGGGCCAAAAAGCTAAGTCTTTGGACTCCTAGACTCAGGGCCCTTACCTTCTTGCCTCCCCGCCAAAGTTATGGGGGCTGGAAAGGGGAGAATGTCTATGGGGACGGTGAGGGGCTCTCAGGGGCAAAAGAGAGAGAGAGAGAGAGAGAGAGAGAGAGAGAGAGAGAAAATGATGTGTTGATCAATGCTTATCAACCGATTGTACAAGAAAGCCACATCCTGATTTGTAGTATGGGCTGCTTTCCCTGGTGTAAATATTTCCCACCAAGACTGATTTTCCGGCCACCCGTGTGACATCACTGAATGTGAACTTGGGAGGAAACGTGCGCCCTTAGGTCTCGCAAGCCAGCTCCAGCACACCGCAGGACAGAGACAGGTCCCCCCTGCGGCACCCTCCCCAAAGGTGGTGGAAGCGGTGGTTGGAATGATAGGCAGCCCACAGCCCCAGCT
This sequence comes from Neofelis nebulosa, assembly GCF_028018385.1. Classification (NCBI taxonomy): domain Eukaryota; kingdom Metazoa; phylum Chordata; class Mammalia; order Carnivora; family Felidae; genus Neofelis; species Neofelis nebulosa. The sequence goes on along the minus strand of NC_080783.1, from coordinate 194,286,659 downwards.
CTCCGAATTCAGATCCGATTGTGTTACTGCCTCCGGATCACGGCGCTTCAGCACTGCAGCCGTGCGGTGGGTAAGAGCACAGATGTTGGAACTAGACCGCCTCGGTTCAGAGCCTGGTTCTATTGCCTATTCGTTGTGTGATCCTGGTATGTTACCGAGGCTTTCTGTGCCTCAATTTTCTCATCTGTAAAATGGGTATGAAAAATAGTCCCTACTTTCATGTTGCTGCAAGGATTAGATGTAATGACATGCCAGGCACCATCAATGTCTTTGCTCCATGATCAGGATGAAAACCCAGGTCCTTCTCAGGGCCCTCCTGGCCTTGTCCATGCTACGCCTCCCAGTTCTAGCTCAGACCACCCCCTCTCGTCGGCAGTCACTCTGGCCTTCTTCCTATTCCTTGAAAATGCCACGATCTCTCCAATCTCCAGATCCTTGTACCCTGCTGTTCCTTTTTCAGGGGCTCTTTTTTTCCTCTCTCTCACCTGCTTAACATTTAGCATCTTGGGGGAACCAGACCAGGGCCTGATCAACCAGACCAGGCCAAGTGCCCTGAACTTTCCTAAAGCTCTTTTCATCCTTCCTAATTACGGAGCCATGTGGTTAGTTGTTTGTCTGTCTCCCCAGAGATCAGGCCAGAAGTGCCGTGAGGCCAGAGACCTTGGCTGTTTGGCTCACGACTGTATTCCCAGAGCTTAGCACGGAGTAGGCTCTCCGTGAATATTTCTTGTCTAAACAGATAAGGCAGCGCTGCACTTTGCCCCCCTCCCCCCCCCCCCCCCCCCCCCCCGCAATGCCTCCTCTCCTCTGTCATGTGTTCCTGGGCCTGTTTTGCCGATGAGGAGGCTGAGGCCCTAAGAGGAGAAGGGATTCTCCCAGGATCACGAAGCAAGTTCATGACTTTCAACGTGGGGCTCCCATCACTTCACAGACTCAGAATTTCAGACTGGAAGGGACCTCGCAAAACTGTGCACTCCAGAACTCCTCCAGGCACTGCATCCTTTTCAGCAGGGCTGAGGGTGGCCTGCTTTGTATGGCTTGCCAGCGAAGAGTGGGTTTTACGTTTTTAAAGGGTGAAAACAGAACAGAAAACAGATAAGAGCATGCAACAGAGACTGTATGTGGCCTCCATAGTCCTATCAAGCAAAGTGCGCTGGCCCCTGCTGCACAGCCTCCCTGTCAACCCTGGCCTCGGCTTGCATATCCCCAGAGATGGGAAGCCCTCTACCTCTCAAGATAGAGTTTCCACAGTTGGGGAGCTCTACCTGGGCTTCCCGATTCCAGGATGAATCCTGCCTCCTTGTGGCTCCCACCCTGATCTCTTTGTTGCCCACGAAGCCCGCAGGGGACTCAGAGCTTCCTTCTGACAGCCTGGCAGAGATTTGCAGACAAGGCCTGGGTCACCCAGCCCTTTCCAGGCTGACCAGCCCAGGCCCGCTCACCATTCCTCATGGATGGTGGTTCTGTGGGTGGGAGCCGGCTACCACACATCTGTGGCCCAGCCTTGATTCTCTGGGAACCCCAGGAGCAGTGTGGCAGTGCAGGGAAATGACTCCCACCTCCACCCACTCTGTCTTTCTCGCTGTGACTCCTCTCCCTCCCCACGGCACCCCTATCCCGGCCACACTCACTTCTGGGGAGCAGCAGGATAATCAGGGCAGCTCTGGTCAGGCTCCAGGTTCCCAGCTCCACCATAGCGCCAACTTGGTGCTCACCTGGACGTAGAGGGGGATGGTGAAGGTCATGGGCTTTGGAGTAAGAGCCGAGCTTAACCCTTGCTCTGCCACAGCGTGGCTTTGGCCAGGTGACTTGACCTCTCTGAGCCTCAGTTTCTTTGTCTGCAAAATGGGGGTAACAACAGCCTATACTGCAAAGGGCTTTGGGAGGAAGACAAGAAATGGTGCAAGACGAGGGCTTCGCATAGTGCCTGGCATGTAGGAAATGACTGTGTGAGTGACTGCCACTGTTGTTACTATATTTGCCTTCTAGGAGAGAGCGGGACAGGAGCGTCAAGGAATAGCATTCTTTCCCCTTCCCTTTTATCTGAGCTGGGGTTGCACACAGGTAGTTTAATAGGAAGGATCCCAGGAACAGTGAGGGGGTGGGGAGAATGATCACAGGTAAGGAGGGAAAGCCGACATAAGGGTGTATCACAGACTTGGGGCTCCATCCTGCTGGAACCTTCCGAGGAGCCGTGTAGAACACACGTCAGAGCTATCCACCCAAGGGACAATTTATCCCTTGAACAGGAGGGAGGATGGGAACATTCATCTACTGACTTCTATCCCCCATCAGTCAAGGGCTGTTCTTTGGGGTGTTAACTTCCTGGCACGTCCAGGTTGCACACGCGTGAGCACTAGGCATGTTCTCCTGAGTGAGCCATGCCAGAAAGGTCAGAGGCGCCCCTTGGCGGAAAGTGATAATTGCATGGAGTAGCTGAGGCAAGGGGCTGTTAGGTTACACCTGGGGGAGGCTGGCCTCTGTGGCGATGGTGGGAAAGGGAGGACACGGAGGTCCATGCACCCCCCGCTTCTGGGCATAGACCTCTGGAGGTTTTCTGGGGCCAGGTGCCCTGTGGTCCTGGCAACAGTGCCTGCCTGTTGGGAGCCTCCAGTTTCTGTTTCTGGAAGTATGCCAAAGGTATTCTGCCATGGTGGGCTTCTAGCCTAACCTTCCATTCTGCTCCCATTGGGGTCTTGGGGCCAGGCACCTGCTTCTTCAGCACTAATTGGCACCCTTGGTGGCAGGTCAGTGGAAATCACTGTCTAGCTGAGTGTACATATAGGAACACATGCATGTAAGTGGTGTCCCAGCAGACCCCCTGTGCTCAGAAGGGGGAAAGCTTCTCGCCTTTTTTCTCTTCCTCCCAGGCAGGGGTATGAATAAGAACTTCCCAGATACCCAAGGCAGGGGCCTTACCCCAACCCCTGGGCTATTTGTATACACTTCGGTACCAGGATGCCAAGGGACTGCTAGCCCGTAAGTCACTTTTTTGCAAATCAGGAAAAGAGCGCCCCTTCCTCTGGGCAGATGCAGGCTCACACTAAGAACTGGCAACTGAAGAATAGACTGGATTTCAGCTTCTACTTACTCCTTAGCTGGGCAGCTTTGTGCAGTGAGAAACCTGCACCACTGTTCAGAGCACCCCGGTCTACTAATCAGTGGTCGGCAGCTTTCTTACTACATTATACCAGTTTGATTAGCATCAACCGCCCTGCCTTCCCCCCCCCCCCCCCCCCCCACACACACACACACACTTGTTGGGGAAGATTTAGCCTCCTGGGCCCAGATTTTGGGACACTGGTTTCCATTTCTTTGTGCTTTTGATCATACCCCAGCCCTGCTGCCCTAGCAAGGATCAGCATAAGGCCCAGCCTGTGCCCAGTGAGATACCACTTCATCCCTGTCCTCTGACTCCTGTCCCGAATGGGTAGCCAAACCCCACCCTGAGAGGCCGGGCATCCTCCCCCTGGGTTGCTGCTGAGTGTCGGCATGTCTGACATCAGTCTCTGGTCCCCCACTGCAGCCCTGGGTGACCCCTACCCCAGTTGAGAGTGTTGAGAGTGATCTGGGGCCTGTTGGAGCGTGGTCTCACTCTCTGGGGGCCGGTATGTAGACAAGTGGGGAGTCCGGCTCTGAGTTAGACCAGCCTCCAGCCCCGACTCCGCTACTTACCAGCTTTGTGGCCTTGGACAGGTTACTTCACCTTTCTGAACTTCAGCGTCCCCATCTGTGAAAGAGGGAGAACATCAGCACCCTGTTCTCGGGGCTGTAGTGAGGATGCACTGAGAGGGTCTGTGATAAACGCGCTCAGCGCAGAGCCTGCGTAGAAGAAGCCCTCGGGGACTGTCGGTTGTTTTCACGGGCCATGAAGCGGGGCACTGCATCATGGAATCCAGAACCCTCCTGGCCTCCTCTCCCGCTTATGGGCTGTGTGGTCACCACCCCCCAGGACCGCCACCTTGCTTTGATCCGTGTCACATGGCATGGCTTCAGAGCCCCATTTCTGGGTTCCCTACTTGTGGCTCCTTGGGACCCCAGTCTCGCCTTCTCTCCAGCCATCTGCCCGGTTCTCCCGCTCAGTTCCAGTCGAACCCGCTGCCTCCTGGAGGCACTGCTATCACTCACGTCTTCCTGCTCTCCTCTCCTTTCCCTGCACTCAGCCTTCTCCCCTGCTCTCCCTTCCCCAGCTCACACCCTCTCTCCCCTGTTGTGTTTACTCTCCTACATGGAGATTCTTTCTGGGGGGAAGGAATCTGGGACTGATTCTTTCTGAGAAAGAAAGAGCCCAGGAGATAAGGATGCTGACCCAGAGACCCTAGCACTCAAGGCTGAGAAGCAAGAGGTCCCCAAAATAGTTTAAGATTCAAGAGGAAAATGTAAGAGATGGGGGAAGGCACAGCAAGACTCTGAGTCAGACAGAGAGAGACCCAGAGCCCAGGCCAGGGAGGGGCTGGGGAGGAAGACAGAAACAGGGGAGACAGGGACGGGCTGAGACACAGGGTCCGAGACAGGGACGCGGAGAGGGATGGCGATTGTGTCCTTCCCCGAGCCCAGCTTGATGTCCCCAAAGAAATATTCGGCTATTTATGACTTCCCCGATGCACACCCCCTACCCCCAAAGAGGAGGCAGCCCTGGTCAAAGACACTCAGTGTCCAGGGCTCCTGGTTCCCAGGGACCAATCCGAAAGGCAGGAGCCCTGGTCCCAGGCCTGCATACGGGCATTTGGCAGAGCTCGGGGGAGAGTGGACCTGGGACTCATCAAGCCGGAGATGCAGCCCTCCTTGGGGATCCCCTACTCACGCTGGAGCCTGCAGCGGGCACCCGCCTGGAGGACCGCCCTGGAGAACCGTCTCTGCTCTCCTTTTGAGGGCAAGTTCCTGAAAACAGCCGCAGGCTGGCTTCTCTCCCCAGCCCTGTCGTTAATGGCTCAGTCTGTGACAGGCCCAGGAGCTGCGGATTGCAACACCTGCCCGGCCTCCTTCTCTCCCTTGCGCTGTCAGTCGCTGAGGCACAGGAAGGAGCCTGGGAGGGAAGCTGGTGGGGCCGGGCAGCCTTCCTGCCTCGGGGGTCTCAAAGGGGCCGGGGAATGTGGCAACGGTGTCCCTCTCCCCTGCCTCCGGATTTCCTGACCTCAAAGCTTTGAGGCTGGCCAGGGCCCAGGCTTCAACCCGCCTGGGTGCCATTCCCATGGTCCACTCCTGGGGGAACATCAGTCAGAGACAGACCCTGGCTCGAAGACTCGCTCGGCTCTAAGCCTCTTTGGCTCTAGCCTTGGGGCTCTGATCCTCCCAGTACTCTAGGCGGCAGCTTCTAGGTTACAGGAAATTTTGTGACCCAGCACCTTACTCACAGTGCCCCTCTTTGCTACATTTTTCACCATGGACAGGCGATGGAGAAATGGGGATTCTGGGAACAAAATAAGGGGATGAGCTGGTGAGGCTCAGCCTTCATATGCTCACTTGAAATTGGTTTACTCATCGGGGCGCTTGGGTGGCTCAGCCGGTTAAGCGTCCGACTCTTCATTTCGGCTAAAGTCATGATCTCACGGTTTGTGAGTTCGAGTCCCACATTGGGCTCTGTGCTCACAGTGCAGAGCCTGCTTGGGATTCTATCTCCCTCTCTCTCTGCCCCTCCCATGCTCTCTCTCTCTCTCTCAATAAATAAAATAAAAATAAGCTTAAGGAAAAAAAAGAAATTGGTTTACTCTCAAGCATTCTGCTACCCTGAACATTTTTTGATTGAGTGAAGTAGACTAAATTTAGCGTCTTCCATTGTCTGTATCCATGATTCCCCCGAAACTGTTTACAAATAATTTTCTGTGCATTTTTCCGAGGAGGGTTCAGACTGTTCATAGTTTGTTGGATTTATGACCCAATAAGATTAGGTGCCAACTGACTAGGAGAGTGTCCCTAACATATGATCCTTTTTAGAAAAAAGCAGGCTTCTGAGTCTGGGGTGAGGGACAGACCTGGGCTGCAGTCAAGGCTCCAGATGGAAATACCCAACTGTCTGTGGCAACCTCCCCAAGATGTCCCATAGGCCCCACATTCTCAGCAAATCCCATGGACTGTTCTTTCAAAATATAACCAGAATCCCAGGTAGACGGATATTCCCTATACAGTTCAGCTTGGCTCTGTGTGTCAATATATTCATGATAAAAAGTTGGAAAATATAAATATCACTTAAACCAATACCAGTCAGGACAAACCACCCTTCTCTCCTACTTAGATCCTTCCAATAGTCCCCTTCTTGGTCCCCTATTTCCATTTATCCTTGTCCCCCACCAACCTGTCTATTGTACCTTCAGGAACCAGTGTGATACTGACCAAAAAAAGTTGGTTCATGTCAACCTCTGTCTCAAACCCCCAATGGCCCCCATCTCACTCAGAGTCAAAGTCCAGGTTCTTTCGATGATCTGCAAGGCCTCACCCCACCCTTGGGGGGCCCCATTCCTTCCCTGGCTCCTCTCCTATTGTTCTTTCCCTTACTGCTCTGCTCCAGCGACTCCCTTTTTCTTGAACTTGTTAGGCTCCCTCCTGCCTCAGGGCCTTTGCACCTGCCATTTCTTTGCTTGGATTCTTTCCCCCCAAATAATGACAGGAGTCACTTCCTCCCCTTCTTCAGGTCTTTGCTTAGATATCACCTCAGTGAGACCTTCTCTGACCACCCTTTTAAAAAATTGACCCCCCTCATTTCCTATCTCTCTTTTCTTCCATATCCCTTTTCACTGTCATTGGCTTTCTCCACCCCCCACCAGAATGGAAGCTCCATGAGGGCAAGGGTTTTAGTCTCTTTTGTTCAAACCTTTTTCTCCACTGTCTTCAACACTGCCTGCTATCTAGTGAGCCCTCAACGTATTTTTGTTGAATGAATGACTGAATGGATGAATCTTCCCCCCACTTTGCCAAACCTGCCCCCAGTCCTCACGTGCCTCATTTTGGTAGAGTATATCACCATTCCCACTCCTCCCAAGTCACCCACCCCAGGGGCCTAGGAATCCTTCCTCTTACCTGCTTCTCCACACTCCCACATCCAACCAGTCCTTAATGAAGGAGAACGGGCCTTCGGTTCACCATTCAGAAAACATGCTCCCAGAACAGGTGCGGGGGTACAATGGTGACCAAAAGCAGCTTTCATTCCTGCCTTCATGGAGCTCTTGGGCTTGTCCACAGCTCTGAAATTCATCTCCTGACCCTGCCTTCGTCAGGTCTCCCCACCCCTCACCTGGGCGTGCCCCAGCCTCCCCGCGGGCCCCCTGTTCTGGGCTCTCTCACTCCACCCTTTGTCAGCACCCGGCAGAGTGAGCGGTCCTACACGCAGGCACGGGTGACCATGCCAGTCCCCTTTCTTCAGAGGCCCTGTGACGCACCCTAATTCCTTAACGGGACAATCAAGATACCCCACCAGCTGGCCCCCCCTCCCTCTCCTGCCTTATCTGCCTCCGCTTCCCCAGACACATTTTTTCCGGCTGTAGTGGTGTAGGATTTGCTTACATCTTCCTGCCTGCCCCGGGCTCTGGAACACCTCTCTGTGTTTGCTTTTGCCGAGCCCCTGGTCGCCTCTGGCTGGCTGAGTCCAGCCTCTGACCCCGCTCAGACCTCCAGCCTGCGCTGGGCACCTCTCTGGGCTGGGTCAGGTGCCCTCCCTCGTTGGCGATCCTGTACTATTGCTGTGGGCTGTTGGCTGTCTGCCTCCTCCATTAGACTGTGAACTCCTTGAGGGCAGAAACCCTCTTCCCATCTCCGTCTCCAGCCTCGGCACAGAGGATTCCCAGTGAGGATCTACTGGACTGCAGAAACTCCCTCTCCAAGCCTCCATTTCCTTATCTGCCACAGAGAGAATAACTATCCCAGGGGTTTTGGGAGGATTAACTGAGCTATGGGAGGCATGAAACCCAGTGTGCTAACTAGCATGTAGTAGGTGTTCAATAAAGTTCCTTTCCTTTTCCCATCACTGCACAGTTCAGTGTTTCAGAGCAGGATTTTCCTGCTCATGTGTGCTCCATTCTCCACCGAGGACCTGCATCAGGAAACAAAACTGCAGCAGCTGAAATGAAAGTTAGATTTAAGGAAGAACTTTCCTCAGGGCGAGAGACTTTAGAGACATTATATTAGCATAGAGAGGTCAAGAAAGAGAGGGGCTGAGGAGACTGCTCGGGTTTGCCACTTACTAGCTGTGTGACCCCGGGCAAGTTGTGGAACCTCTCTGAGCCTTGGTTTCAGCGTCTTTAAAATAGGGATAGTAGCGTTTGCTTTATGGCGAAACTGGCAAAAGAATGCACGTGAGGCCTGTGGCACAGAGCCAGGCACACGGTAAAGGCTCAATAAATGTGTACTCTGGTGAGAGCTGGAAAACACGAGACACATGTGGAGTCCACCCCTCCATCACCTAGTGTCTGCTTTGTGGGTGCTTCCTCCTCCAGCTCTCCTGCTGGGGCGAGGGCCCCCTCCTCCATCAGACAGTGACCTCTGAGGGCTGGAAAGCCCAGTCAGGGAGCCCTGGCGAGGGCGGCCCTCCTGTGGGTCGGATCGGTTCAGTTTGTTATTGCCTGTTGTGCATGAGGCCAGGGGGTGGGTCAAGGAGCAGCCTGTTCCTGAGGGGCAGGAACCGGTGGGCCAGCCAGGGTGAGTGTCCGGAAGCAGAGGCTATGCTCATCCGCCGGGGCCTGGTTTGGCTGGAATATAGCAGTCGGCTGAGATTGTGCAAACAGGTCGTTGTGCAAACACGTCCCTGTGTGTGACCTCGATTGTGCAAATAGGTGTTTACTGGAGGCTGCCAGGCTCGGGCTGCCTGCTTACAAAAAGGGCCCGAGCTGTTGACTCAGAAAAAAAAAAAAAACAAAAAAACCCCCAGAATCTGGACACTCATTCTTCCTTGGACACACCCTGAATTTTGCGCCTCCCAGCCTTTGCTCGGAACGTTCTCTCTGCCTGGAGGGCCCTCTCCTGCCTCTATCTCCACTTGGTAAAATTGTACCCATTCTTCATGGCTCGGAGAAAATACCACTAAGTCTTTCTCCATAAACCTTTTCCTGCTTTGCGTGCCCAAGGGATTCAGTACACCTCAAATCCCTGGTCTCGCGGCGCTTTCTAGACCTTGAGCTTCCTGGGGCAAGGACCTTTCCTTGTTCACGTCTGAAAGGTTAGGGAACAGGTCCAGAGAGGGCAAGGGACTGCCCCATGTCACACAGCCAGCTCGCAGCAGAGCTGGGCTCTGAGTCTGGTCTCTGCACCTTCTCTTATATTCTCTGCCTCTCTTTTGAACCCCACCCACCTCTGACTGTGGATCTGCGCTCCGGCCCTTAAACTGAGCTGGGACTCCAGTTGGAACTGGAGGGTGGGTGGGATTATGCAGAGGAGGAAGGGGTACCCTGGGCAAGAGCAAAGGCATCAAGCCTGGGAGCAGGAAGAGTGTGGATGGAGGCCATCAGAGAGAAAGGAGGAGGTAACAGGAGGAACCGGCTTGCTTTCTAGACCCAGCAGTGACATTGACTGCAGGATGGTCCTGCCTCTCGGATCCCCATCAGCTCCTCGATACTCCAGAGGCCCCCCAGGCTAATCGTGCCCCACACTGGGCCCCTCCACATTTTCCCTGAAAATTTCTGTCCTGGTGGATGGCATCTGGAAACCTGGATTCGGCCTGCCCTCCTTGCTGTCCCTTATGCCCCACACCTAGCCTGTCACCCCTTTGTGTGGGTCCTTTCTCTCCCATCTCACTGCCACTGCTGGAGTCAGGCCACTGTCCTTGCTCTTCAGGATGACTGCGGCAGCCTCCGCCTGGTCTCCCCACCTTAGTTCCGGGGACGCCACCCTTGCTATACTCGGCTGGAGAGCTTCTTCCAAAACACAATCCCGGCTGGCCACTGTCCGAGTGAAAACCCTCCATTGGTGCCTCGCTGCCCGTGGGATAAAGTTCCAAGTCTTCCACACGGCCTTTGAAGCCCTTCAAAACCAGCCCTTAACCCTCCCTGATGCTGGAGCCTCATCCCTTCATGCTCCCTTTCTAAACCTCCTCTTCCCCCTTCATGGGCCCAACAGCCCCACCACTCCATTTATCGTCGCCGTCCTATCGCATGCTGTTTTTTTCACAGCACCAAGACTTCTCCACACTGTTCCCTCTGCTTGGAATGCCCTTCCCCTTATTTCTGTGTCTGAAGAAATGCCTTTTATCCTTTAAAACCCAGCTGAAATGTCACCTCCTCTGTGAAGCCTCCCTGGATTTCTCAGGCTGGGTTAGGTGCTGCTCACCTGAGCTCCCAGGTGTTCTGTGAAGCCAGGGACTTGATACGTGACTCCAGTACCCAGCGTGGGACTTGGCATAGAGAAGGGGGTGCGTGAAAGGGTGCAGAACAGTTTGGATATTGGACCTGGGTCTTCAGGCCCAAGGGGTCCCCGGGTTTCTTGCCAAGATTCTGGAGGAGTCTCTTCCACCCGGTGGCAGCTAGGACTCCACTATCCTGCTTCTCTGGTGCTCAGGTTGGCAGGATTTTCTCCCTTTGATTGCTGCCCCGAATGAAAAATGAACCAAGTAGGATGTAATCAATGCTGGATGCTAGATCGCAAAGTGCAGGGCCCAAGCTGTGAAGGGGCTGGGCTGGCTGTCCAGATGCTCTCTCTTGGGGCCTGCCTCTAGGGAAGGAAGCAGAATTCTAACTTTGGGTGGGCGAAAGGGAAGACAGCCCCCATCCTCCCTTGTGGTCTGCTGGCCAGGAGGGCCTTATCTCTGCTCTCCATGGTGTGGCCGGGGAGGGGGTACAGTCTTGGGGGTAGGGTGTGGGGAGATCAGAGGCTGAGGGGAGATAAAGCTCAGATACTTATCTTGGCTTGGAGGAAACCTATTCCCTCTGCAAGCCTGTGGCTGGCAGGAGGGGTGGGGGGTGGCCAGATAAGGGGAGAGTCCCCAGGCCAGGCCAGCATCTGCCCTCATCATGGGGCTTCCTTGGGGGAGGGAGCTGGATCAAGGCAGCTGGTTCACATCCTCACTGGGGTGGGCCCACGGAAGGGATAAGACAGGGGCATTTTTCCTAAAAATCTTGTGAGGAAGGGTATCCAGGAGAAACAAAATGACCTGTTTAAGGCAAGAGAGAGGTGAAGACGGGTCCATAACTCTGTGATGACAACTGGGGTCTGCGTTCTCCCCTGCTTCCTGGGGTGCTCGATCTGGATGCTGAGAGGGAAGAGGGGTCCTCAGTGGTTTCTAGTGCTCCTCTGCCTTACCAGTCTGGGTCCAAGGGCCACAGGTGGGGGCTTCTGGCCACAGATTAGCCTTTGGGCTGGGGGCACCAGGGAGCAGAGGGATGATGGCTTTTGCAACCTCCTTGTGCTTATAACTGTCCTATGAGTGGTTTGGACTGCTAGGGTAGGGCTTCCCATATCATCTCCATCACCTTTTTGGTCTCCCAGGCTGGTCTCTCCTGGAATGCCCAGTTTATTCAGTTCTTGCATTTGTTGACTCACTCACCCCCATCCCCACCTTCTCATTCTTTTTTCTGTTCATCCCCTCACTCACCCATCCATCCATCCATCCATCCATCCATCCACCCACCCACCCGCCCACCTACTCACCCATCTAGCCACCCACCTATTCATCACACTCACCCATCCATCCATCCATCCACCCACTTTAGCCACCCATCCATCCATCACACTCCCATTCCTTCATTCGTTTACCACCCAAGTGCACGCACCCAACCACCCATCCATCTATTCAGCAAATTTTTTTGAGTATTTACTACCAACCAGGCCCTGCGCTTGAGCCTGAGGATAGTGTATGAATGGTGTGGTCTTTGACAAACAAAATTCCCATATCCTCAAGCGCTTCGCAGAACCTCTGAGTGCCTCCCATCCCTAAGGACGCCTCCCTACAGCCCTTGTAGCGGCTCCTCCTCTCAAGCTCCAGGTAGACCAGGAGCCAGAAGCATGGTTAAATTTCCTCTTGATCCCAGTGTTGGATCTAGACATGGCTCCCGGGTCCTCATTTGAAGCTCTTGCCTGTGAAGCTGTGACAGCCTCTTCCGCCCCATCACTCTCTTCTACTGATCTCCAGTCACTCGGCCTTATTCTCTTGACCTGGGTGCCTGCCTCGTGGTCATCCTCTGCATTACCATCCTGCCACCATCTGGGAGGTCTTCTCAGCCACATGGATGATGCACCCACACCTTGGTTGTTCAGTTCCTTGACCAGTCATCTCCAGGGGTTCTGTCACTTTAGCCACCAATACAGTGGTCACACTGTGGACCTTACTGGCACCTGGAACTGCTCAACTTCTACGACCTTATACCTCATACCTCCCTCTTTGCCCATAGCCCTCATTTGTCTAGCATTCCCCCGTCCACCTCCAAGGTTCCTGCTCTGTGAGCTCAGGGAGGCCTCCAGGCCCCAGTTCTCCTATTTCCTTGCTATCCGCCTTGACTTCGTCTCTTTCCTTCTTCCCGCTTTGGGAGCCCAGCCTGAACTCATTGGTGATTCTCTTACCTGTATGCTCAATACTTTTGCAGCCCTGTGCTCCCACCTCCCTGGCCGGAAGGGCCCCCCAGATGGGGCTGTCGTCAGCTATTTCCTCTTCCCCACCCAAGCCGGGCTTGTTGTGGGTCCTGTGAAGACGCTTGTGGAAGATCAGATGGGGGTCTCGTCCAATTTCTCCTGGGCCTTCAAGCCGTCCCTCAAACTCTGTTCTTGTCCTTCGTCCTCAAACTGTCCCTTCAGTACTTTTGAGACCCTTGAGGCCCCTTCTCAAGAGTTTCCCCCACCAACTCTCAGTTGGCCAGGAAGCGAGACCACTCTTGGTTTTGTGCCATCAAAACATGCCTCTCCGGGCGTTTCTCAAGGATGGGGGTCCTTCTCATGGTCCACCTTCACCCTCCACTCCTCTTCTAGGTTCCTGCATTTCCCCACCATCTTCTCCATGACTTCTCCTCCTGCTTTTGTGCTGACTGTAACCACCATGACTTCCTTGAGGTGCTTTATATTTATTCATTGATTTAATCTTTATGGCTGTTCTATGGGTGGGGTCTATTATCACATGAACCCATATCACAAATGGGAAAACTGAGAGAGCCGGCAAGTGGCAGAGTCAGGATCTGGTTCTGAGCCAGGCAGCTTGATTCCACTGTGTGTATACCATGGGCTTCTAGGCTTTTCCTGCTCTGTGGTTCTGCCAGCACATTTCACCGTGATCCAGCTTCTTCCATTCCTTCTTCCTTTCACATGATTTCCTTTTTGGTACGACTCTTTCTCCTCCCATTCAGGCCAAAATATGGTAAAGAGTTGTCAACATTTGCTATTTCCATCTCCTTACTGCCCAATCTAATCTAGCTTCCACCTCGTAATTCCCGAAGGGTGTCTTTTTTCCGATCATCCACAACCTTCCGGTGACCAGATCCTTCTCAGTCCTCTCCTTACTCAGCTGGGCTGCTGGCTTTGCCAATGTCAACCTCCTATTCCTTTTGACTTCATGGGTTTTTGTTGAGGAGTAACATATATGCATCAAGGTACAGTTGTAATTGTATTTTTGGCTTTGTTTTAAGCGTATTTTACTATATACGTATGTGCTTTTAAGCTGTTAATTTTGAGATCATTTCAGGTTTGTAGAAAAGCTCCAAGAATAGTACAGAAAACTTTTATCTACCCTTTGCAATCAGCTTTGCTGACACCTTGATCTTAGACCTCTGGCCTCCAGAACTATGAGAAAATAAATTTCTGTCGTTTGGGCCATCCAGTCTTTTCCTATGACAGCCCTAGCAAGCAATTTGTGTGTGTGTATACATCCACATCTACGTCTACAATCCATTTCTGGACCATTCGAGAGTATGTTGCACATGTGATTCTCTACTATCTTTAAGTGTTTTCGCTGTGTACTTCCTAAAAACAAGGACATCCTTTTACATGACCACGGTACAATGCTAAACATCAGAAAATTAATAATCCTATTATCTGATCTAGAGATCTTTTTAAAAAAGATTTAATTTGGGGCGCCTGGGTGGCTCAGTCGGTTAAGCGTCCAACTTCAGCTCAGGTCACGATCTCACGGTCCGTGGGTTCGAGCCCCACGTCGGGCCCTGGGCTGATGGCTCAGAGCCTGGAGCCTGCTTCCGATTCTGTGTCTCCGTCTCTGTCTGCCTCTCCCCCGTTCATGCTCTGTCTCTCTCTGTCTCAAAAATAAATAAACGTTAAAAAAAAAAATTAAAAAAAAAAAGATTTAATTTAATTTATTTTTATTTTCTTATTTTTGAGAGAGAGAGAAAGAGAGCATGAGCAGGGGAGAGGGGCAGAGGGAGAGAGAGAGAATCTTAAGCAGAGTCCACATGGGGCCTGACGTGGGGCTTGATCCCATGGGATCATGACCTGGGATCATGACCTGAGCTGAAATCAAGAGTCAGACCCTCAACCAACTCAGCCACCCAGGCGCCCCTGATCTATTGATCTTACTCAGATTTCACCAATTGTCCCTAGACATATTTTAAAAATTTATTGAAAGACTATTCTCTAATGTTTGATATGTAAGAATGCTTGAAAATTATGAAGCATAATCATAAAATGACCATCTGTCAACCAATCGTATAACTTAAGATCTAGAATAGGGGTCAACAAACTATGGCTTATAGGCCAAATCTGGCCCATTGCCTGTTTTCCTAAATAAGGATTTATTGGAACACAATCACATCCGTGCATTTCCTTGTGGTCTGTAGCTGCTTTTGAGGTACAATAAAAGAATTAGTTGTGACAAAAGACCTCATGTTCCACAAAGCAAAATGGGGTCAAAAGGGCCTTTTACCATGGGACACTTTACAAAAAAGTTTGCCAGCCTCTGGCCTCCAACAGAGCTGTCAATAGAACTTTCTGCAGTGATGGAAATGTCCTAAAAATTTATGTTGTCCAAGACAGTAGCCACTCGCCACAGGCAGCTCTTCAGCACTTGAGATTTGGCTCGTGTGACTGATTATATTTTATTTAATTTTAACTGTTTTAAATATAAATCAGAATAAGCACAGTGTGGCTAATGGTTATTGCATTGGAAGGCACAGCTATAGACCATGGGCCACACCTTTATATCCACTCGTAAACTCCTTCCTGCTCTACCCCCCACCCCCTGGTCTCCTCAGTCCCCCAGAGGTAACAACGATCTTGAGTGTTATATTTCTTATTCTCTTTCTATTGAAAAACATATATTAAGGTACAGTTATCACACATTTATGTTTCTGTAAACAACATACTGTTTGGTTTTCTTGTTTTCGAACTTTATAAAAATGACGTCACACTGAATGCAGTCTTCTGTTGCTTGCTTTTGTCTCTCAACGTTGTATTTCTGCCATGTTGGTAGGGGTGATTGGAGCTTTTTCACTTCACCTCTGTAGAGTTCATTGTGTAGCTACACCAAAAATTAGTTTTATCCATTTCTTACCAATAGCAGTTGAGGTAGTTTCCTTTTTTTGTTGTCGTCGTTGCTCCTAGGGACATTCTTACACAATTACCTGGTGCACGCGATCATGAATTTCTTTGGAGACCTTACTGGGCAGGGAGGGTTTGCAAATGTTTAAACTTACAAATGGCACCTTTGTGTCTTCCAACATGCCTCCACTCATTTGCATTCTTACCAGCTAAGTGTAAAAGTCCCTACTGATCCAGATCCTTACCAACCCATGGTGGTGTCAGACTTTTTCATTTTTGCCAACATGGTGTAAAATTGTGCCTCATGTCGTCTTAATCTGCGTTTTACTGATTATTAATGAGGTTGATCTTTCCATGTGTTGATTGTCTTTAATGTCCTACTTCTGAGAAATGCCTGCTCCTGTCTTTTGCTCATGTGTTCAACTGGGCTGTCAGTTGTGTGGGTTGCAAATAACTTCTCCCCCAGCTGGTGGCTTGTCTTTTCATTTTCATTGTGATGTCTTGATGAGTAAACGTTCTTAATTTTAACGTAATTGAATTTATGAATATTTTCTTTCATGGTGGGTGCTTTTTATTTTGGGTTTAAAAGTTTTGCCTTTCATATTTAAAGCTTTAATCCACATGGGGCTGATATCATTTATGGTTCGGGGAAAGGATCCAATTTCATTTTTTTTTTTTTTCCTGTGTGGAGATCCAATGACTCACTTATAACAGCACTTGCTTTTTCCAGTGATCTGTATGTAATGCTTCTTTTATCTACATCATATATCAAATTTCCATATATTTGTGGTTTGAGGCTCTCTGTTCTGTTGGTCAGTTTGAGCATCTCTATGTCAATGCCATATTATCTTTGTTACTTGACCTTTAAAAGTCTTGATATTTGGGAGGGCAAGTCCCCTCACCTTATTTTTCTTTGCCAGCCGTGTCTATTTTTGGATGTTTGCTCTGCTAAGGTGATTAGAATTAGCTTGTCTAGATCCCCCAAAATTCTGTTGTAATTTTCATCGGAGGTGCGTTGATTTTACAGACCAATTTAGAAGGAATCGACATCTTTAAATGCTAAGTTTCCACCCAGGTCTTATACATCTTTTGTTAGATTTACTCCTGGTTACCATATGGTTTTGTAGCAATTGTAAATGATACATATTTTAAAATTACATCTCCTAAATACAATTGGTTTTTTCTCCCCTACAGGGAAAGATAACTTCTTTCTTCCGTCTTATACGTTGTTTTAAAAATCTAGCAACTTTGGGGTGCCTGTCTGGCTCAGTTGGTAGAGCATGGGAGTCTTGATCTTGGGTTCGTGAGGTCAAGCCCCACGTTGGGCATAGATTTCACTTAGAAAAAAGAAAAAATCTGGCAACTTTGTTACATCTCTTATCCTAACCCTTTGTAGATTTTTGGGTTTTCTATGTAAATAAAGGTATCATCTGTGAATGATGTACATTTTTTTCCTCTGATCTTTACATTTTTTACTTCTTCTTCTTTTTTTTTTTTGTCTCACCACACTGGCTAGGACTACCAGTTTGGCTTTGAAGAGAAGTGTGGTAAGAAGTAGCATCTTTGTCTTGTTTATTATTATTATTATCATTATTATTATTACTTTAAAGTTTATTTATTTATTTTGAGAGAGAGAGCAGGCACGCAAGTGGGGTGGGGCAGAGAGAGAAGGAAAGAGAGAGTCCCGAAGTAGGCTCCCCACTGTCAGCATAGCACCTGACTCAGGGCTCAAACCCATGAACTGTGCCCCAAACCCATGAACCATGAGATCATGACCTGAGCCAAGATCAAGAGTCGGATGCTTAACTGGCAGACCCACCCAGGCCACCTCTCTTGTTTTTTATTTTGTTTATTTTATTTTATTTTATTTTATTATTTTATTTTATTTATTAAAGTTTTTTTTAATGTTTATTTATTTTTGAGAGAGAGACAGAGTGCAAGCAGGGGAGGGGCAGAGAGAGAGGGGGACACAGAATCCGAAGCAGGCTCCAGGCTCTGAGCTGTCAGCACAGAGCCCGATGCAGGGCTTGAACCCACGAGCCATGAAATCATAACCTGAGCTGAAGACGGATGCTCAATGGACTGAGCCACCCAGGCGCCCCTCTTGTTTATTATTTTAAAGGAAATTCTAATGTTTCCCATTAAGAATAAAGTTTTCTAAAGGTTTTGGGTAGGTAACATTATTATTTAAGAATTTTCTCTTCTAGTGCCAGTTTGTTAAGCATTAAAAAAAATCATGGATAAGGTTTTAAATCGTATCAAATGTTTCTGCATCTAATGAAAAGATAATGTGTTTTTTCTCAATTAATTTGTTAATGTGATGAATAACATTTATAGGTTTAAAGTATTAAAACACCCTTGCAATTCGAGGATAAACCCAACCTAGCCAGAATATATTATCATTTTTATGCATGGCCGGGTTCAAGTTGTTATTACCTTGTTTAGGATTTTTTGCATCTATGCTCTTGAGTGAAATTGGCCTATAATTCTCCTTTCTCATATTCTCCCTGTTAGATTTTGGAATCAAGGTTATACTGTCCTCATGAAATGGGCCGGGAAGTGCTCTTTTTCTGGTTTCTATAAGAGTTTGTATAAGTTGGAATGATTTTTTCCTTGACAGTGAGTTGTTTATGGTATTCCCTGTCTGTCTTTCTAATCTCTTCTGGATAATATACATATGTTCCTTAAAAATTTTTTTAAATAATTTTTTAAAGTTTATTTATTTTTGAAAGAGAGAAAGAGAGAGTGAGTGGGGGAGGGGCAGAGAGAGAGGGAGACACAGAATCCGAAGCAGGTTCCAGTCCCTAAGCTGTCAGCACAGAGCCCAATACGGGGCTTGAACCCACACACCGTGAGACCATGACCTGAGCTGAAGTCAGACACTTAACCAACTGAGCCACCCAGGTGCCCCCTAAAATTTTTTTTAATACAAAATTTTGGTCACTTGTCTCTTTAATTTTGGATCAGTCTCACCAGAGGTTTGTCTGTTTATTTTTCTTTTCATGAAGCCAATGTTTGACTTTGTTGATTGTTTTTGCTTTCCTTTGCATTAATTTGTTTTGCTTTTGCTTTGACTTCATTAATTTCTTAGCTTTATTACTTTAAAAATTTCTTTGGGTGCTATTCTGTGGTTCTTTTTATAAAGTCGTAAGTCGGGGGCTTAGTTCATTAATTTTTTTGGCTTTCATCTTTTCTAATAGAAACTTTCAAGGCTCTCTATTTTACAAGAGATACTACTTTGGCTCTGTCCCCCATTTTTGACAGACCCTATTTTCATTTCATCGTTCTGTTCTAAATGCTTTGAAATTTTCACTTGGATTTCTTCTTTGATTTATGAATTACTTAGAAGAAAACTTGAAAATTTCTGAACGTATGGGGATTTTAAATGTATCTGTTTCTTACTGAGTTCTATTTTAAATGCACGGCAGTCAGAGTCCATGATTTGTGTGATGTTTCTTTGGAACTGAGACCTGCTTTACACCCTAATACGTGACCCATTAAAATAACTTAAAAACACTACGTGCTTGAGATGTATAGTCTCTTATCGTTGGATGCAGGATTCCGGAAACTTCCATTAAATCTATTTCTATTATATTGTTCAAGTCTTCTGACTAATTTTCTGTCTGCTTGGCCTACCGATAATGGAGAGATGAGTATTCAAATTTACCCCTGCAAGTGGGTTTTTCTATCTCCCTCTTCACCTCCATCCATTTTTGCTTCCTAATTTTTAAGGCTATTTTATTAGGTACACGTAGACTTAGAATTGCTGTCTTCCAAGGAAACTGAATTGTTTAGTCTTTGTGTACTGACCTTTTCTCCCCCTAACAATGCTTATGGCAAACAGCTTTTGCAAACTGTAAACAGCAAAGAGCTTGGTTTTTAAATTTTTTTTTTTTTAATGTTTTTTATTTATTTTTGGGACAGAGAGAGACAGAGCATGAACGGGGGAGGGGCAGAGAGAGAGGGAGACACAGAATCGGAAACAGGCTCCAGGCTCCGAGCCATCAGCCCAGAGCCTGACGCGGGGCTCGAACTCACGGACCGCGAGATCGTGACCTGGCTGAAGTCGGACGCTTAACCGACTGCGCCACCCAGGCGCCCCAAGCTTGGTTTTTAAAAATCCAGTCTAACACTCTGTCTTTTAGATGGCCCATTTAGTCCCTTTAAGTTGATCATGATTATTGGTATTTTTGATTTACTTTTGTTTTCTTATTGTGTTTTTTCCCTATCCTTTCTCCTCACTTTGGAGTTTTTGTTTGCTTCTTTTCTTTTCTGTTTTTAAGTTTATTTACTTATTTTGAGAGAAAGAGAGAGCGAGTGGGGGCGGGGCAGAGAGAGGGAGAGAGAGAGAGAGAGAATCTCAAGCAGGCTCCAGGCTGTCAGCGTAGAACCCAATGTGGGGCTTCATGTCATGAACAGTGAGATCACGATCGGAGCGGATATCAAGAGTTGGTCGCTTAACTGACTGAGCCACCCAGGTGCCCCTGTTTGCTTATTTTAGCCTTCTGTTCCTGTATGTTGTTATTATTTTATACAATGTTGTAGACCTAGCTACATGTTTATCAGTGTCTTTACTCACTGCTCTTTTCTGGCACACCACATCTTTCTTTTGGGGTAAACTTCCTTTTTCGTACAGCACGTCCTTCAGAGGCTCCTTTAGTAAAGACTTGCTGGTGGGTCTTTTTGTTTACTGGAAAAAAAAAAATCTCCATTTCAGCTTCAGCCTGGAAAGATAGTTTGGCTCAGCTCATAATTCTAGCTTGACGGTTATTTTCTCTCAGTGCTTTGAAGCTGTTCCCTGTCTTCTGGTTTTCACGGCTGCTTTTGAGAGGTGTGTGTTGTCTAATTATCCTTTCTTTGTAGGTGGTGCGGCTTTTCCACGTAGCTGCTTTTAAGATCTTCGTCTCAGATTGCACTTTGCTATGTGGTTTTGCCATGTATGGCTAGATGCGGATTTCTTTTTATTGGTCTTGTGAGATGTTATGTTTTGCTCTCCGTGTCTATGGAGGCATGCCTTTTGGCAGTTCTGGAAAATGCTCAGCCATTGTCTCTTCAAATATAGCCCTGCTCCCTTTCTCTCTCTCCTCTTGCAGGGGCCTTGGTTCTGCCCAGCTTGGCCGTTCACTTCTCTTTCACATTTTCCATCTGCTTTTGCCTGTGCTGCTATCTGTGTGATTTCTTCGGATCTTTTAACTCACCCTTTGTCTCTTACATCATGTCCAATATACTGTATAGTCCATTGTTGACTTTCAGTTTCAAGTTACCATTTTCATTTCTTTAAAAAAATGAAAAAAAATCTTTATTATTTATTTTTGAGAGAGAGAGAGAGAGAGAGAGAGAGAGAGAGAGAGAGAGAGAGAGAGATTATGAGCAGGGGAGAGGCAGAGAGAGAGGGAGACACAGAATCTGAAGCAGGCTCCAGGCTGCTAGCTGTCAGCACAGAGCCCAACACGGGGCTCGAACCCACGAACCGTGAGATCATGACCTGAGCCGAAGTCAGATACTCAACTGACTGAGCCACCCAGGCGCCCCTACCATTTTCATTTCTGAAAGTTCTGGTTCTCTCCCAGAGCTGGCTAGTCACTTTTTAAATTGCCTTCTGTTACTTGATAACTCTTATGATTTCGTCTTTTATTTCTTTGAAAATTTCAACCAGTTATTTCATATACTATAATTATAACAGTTACAATTTCTGACATCCTTGGGGATCTCAATCTATTGTTACATCTGCTCTGGCCTCGTGGGTGTATTTGGTTTTTCAAAAAATTGCGGGTCTATATGTATATTCTTTGGGAACCCTGAGTGCCTAAGTTGGGGATGCTGTCCTCCAGCGAGGGTTCATTTGGTTTTGCTAGGGGTCGAGGGACACCTCTGCCTGGGGTCACTTTAGCTTCTGTTGCATTGTGGGTCCTGGGTTAGTGTTAAGGTGATGGCCCGCACCTTGCTTCTAGCCCCATCTTGGTCTCTCGATGGTAGAATTTGTTCTTACTCTCTTGTTTTCTCACGGCTCCCGCTCAGATGTCACCTGTCCGTTTTCCTATCTCTCTGCTGATGGTGCTTGTGCGCTCAGAGCAAACCCTTATGCCTGTACACCTAGCAACATTGTAAAAGGCACTTTCTTTCAAGGATCTGTTTGATCTGTATTGTGAGGGCCCAGAATCTACGCTGTTGCTGGGAGAGGACTCCTCTGTTTTGTGCAACTCCCTACTCCCTCTTTTGTGTCTTGTACGTTCTTCTTATCTCCGGGCTATTAACCATCCTCCATACTGATGCTAGAGAGAATTCTCAAAGCACACATGTGATCAAGTCGCTTCCCTGGCTAAAACCTTCCAGCGGTCCCTGCTGCCCACGGGATAAAGTCCAAGTTCCTCAAGGCCTGGCCCCTGCTGGTCTTCCTGGTCTCATCCCCACGGCTTCTAGCCTCAAACTGTATGCTCCAGTAATTCCTAACTTCTCTGTGGCTCCTACCCTCTACCCCGACTTCTTTCCCATGTTATTTGTCTATTTCCCAAGCTTTTTCTACTGCCTGAGATTCCCTTTTCAACTGTCTCAGCCGTCACTCCTTTTTCCCCCCCTGGATAAATCTTATTCATTCTATAAGACTTACCTCTTGTGCCACCTCTTCCAGGAAACCTTTACTGATCCTCCTTCAGGTTGGAAGACTCCTCTATCCATTGGATAGACTCCTCTGTCTTCTCAAAGCCCCCTGGGCTTACCTGACTCTCAGCAGCCATCAACCCGTGTTGAAAGTTACCATTTATGCATTTGCTTCTCCGCTAAAATGGAGGTGCCTCTTGAGGTCAGGGATGGTTTCTCACTGGGTATTCACACTGCTTGGCACAGTACTGCCATGGAAAACTTGCTCCATAAATGTTTGTTGGATCGAACAGAGACCCTCTCTGCCCATCCTGAAATGTCTCTTGCTTGAAATTATTTGTTGATTAGAAGCATTTTTACGTATGAGGACATCATTTGATGTCTTTGATGTGAGGTTCCCTACCAGGGCTCAGGATGACTAAGTGTCTTTCACTAGATGAGGTCTATTAGATGCACAGAGACTATGAAATGGGTCTCTGGCTTCCTTTTTGGGCATGTACCAATGTGGGGTCTCGTACTCTTGTCAGTTTCTGTCTGGTCCTGTGTTGTGGCTAGCAATGATGATACGTATTATATAGCTTTGTTAGAAATATTAAATGAAGTGCTATGTGCAAAGCAGCCAACTCAGTGCTTGGCACACAGTAGGTGCTCAAAAAAACCTAGGTCCTTTTTGTTCTGTTCATGATTGAATTCCTTGAGGTTGGGAACCCTGTATTACTTCTTCCATTGGTTCCTCCCGCGTGTGGTACAAGACCTGCCACAAAAGGGACATAATACATGTCTGATAAGTGCATGTGTGAATGAAACCTCGGGGCATCTCTGGTTTCCATAGCTGTGGCTCTGCCCCACCCCCACCTCATAGTCCTTGGGGAGCTGTCAAAACCAATTATAGCTTTCTGTTCTCAAAAGACAAAATCCAGCAAGAGTTAAGACACATGGGGGAAAATTCTAGCTTTCCTGACTTTAGCCGACAGGCAATCCACATGCTGGGGTCCCTGAATCTTGTTTCCAAGACTGCAGGATGCCCTCTGTGCTTATACTGAAATTCTCCATTTCCTCTGTCAAATTGTTACAAAGGCTGCTTTCTTGTTATGTCACACCGTGTCCCCGACAAGAGGCCCTGTATGAGAAGTCTCTTTCAGAATTAGTTCCTGGAAATATTTGTACCTGTGCAGGAACTGATCTGCTTCCTCCTTTCTCATAATCAGTGTCAGAACTTACTGTTTCATTTTTTGCCCTGGCTGCCTGGAAGCTCAAAGCCAAATTTCAGGATCAGTTACAACAACGATGGCAACCCTCAAGATTGCTATTTTTTTTTTCTCTTGAGCAATATGAATCTGTTGAATGAATTAATCTTTCCTGTTGTAAGCCATCTTATGTCCTTTTGGGACCGAGATGCAGCACACGAGGGTCTCAAAACGATGGCAACAGCAGCAGCAGCAGCAACAACACAAGGAGATGGTGGGGGGAGGACAGAGAGGAAGAATAAGCCATCAATCGAGGCACGTGGGACGCTGGTGAAAAGCTGTGGCTTGGGTCACGCTGCCCCTATGCAAACCCCAGCTCTGCCTATCACTCCCCCAGGGCTCTCCTGCCCATCTCATAACTTTTCTGAGCTTCCTCAGTTGTACATAGGGACCGTCACTGGATCTACTTTATAATGTTTTTTTAAGTTTACTCATTTTGAGAGAGAGAACGTGAGTGAGGGTGAGCAGGGGAGGGGCAGAGCGCAAGGCAGAGAGACAGAATCCCAAGCAGGCCCTGCCCTGTCAGCGCAGAGCCCGATGTGGGGCTCGAACTCACAAACTGTGAGATCGTGACCTGAGTGGAAACCAAGGGTCGGTCGCTCAACCGACTGAGCCACCCAGGCGCCCCTCACCATGAGGATTAATGAACAGATTTCCTGTACACTACTTAGCCTGGGGTCTGCCACAGAATAAATGTTCAACTGTTCTGAAGGTACAGCTCTGAACATCTGCCCTGGGTGTCGGGACAATGGGACAAGAAGCAGGGAAGAAGGATACAGTTGTAAGGAAATCGCCATGTTGGGGGTGGCCGGGCACACACGCTTTGTCTAGAGTTTCCCCCAAGGCCCCAGCAGCCCGGGAAAGGTACCCGTGGAGTCGCGGTAACAGTCACGACCTGTCCTTGGCTGGCTTCTATCCCCATCTGTTCGCCAGGATTTCCAGAAGCCTGCAGGTCTCGTCCAGTTATTTCTGGGAGCCTCCAGGGGGTTTTGCCTGGTGTTCACGCAAGATCCGACCAGCTTGAGTTGTCTCGTGGCATCAGCCGTGTCCTCTGGCCCCGGCTCCCGCTCCCTGCCCCCTTGGTGCCCGCTGTCTGTGAGGTTGCCTGAGGCTGCCTCACCGCCTCGCCACTGCCAGGGCCCTCTGTGGGGCACCTCCGTCCTTGAGATGAGACGGCTTTTCTTAGCAAGGCACACCACTCGGAAGCTATAAAGGCAAACACTGTCAGGTTTGAACTCATAACAATGAAAATCTAGAAGACAGATGACACCATAAACAAAGCTAAAAAGACAAGCCACAGACTGAGATTTGAAGGGGAAAAGAGAAAATAGTCTCAGCTTTTCCCCAACGTGCCTTGGTATCAGGAGGAGAGGGAGGAGGGGGATTTCTCTGAGGGTGGGTCTCGGTGCCGGGTCTCCCCATTGGGCTGACTTGGAGTTAATCCGACAATGTTTTCTCTATCAGCCAGAAAGGAGCCTGTTAACCAGAGTCCAGTGTGGGCCTGAAGCCTGACACCTCGCATAGAGCCCCACGAATCACCCACTTGCCGTACAGCCTGCCTGCTACAAAATCCTCCTGGTTCTAGCTGAGGTTCTGAACCCTCTCTACCCTCTCCTGGCCGTGATCCCAACCAGTGGGTCCCCACCACCAGCACGGCCCGAGCTGTGCCGTCCCCTTTCCTTGCCCTAGTTGGCGAGGAGGATGGGGCACTGTGGCGGGTCCCTATTGGGATGCTAGCCGGCAGGCATCCGAGGCCGTCGTTTCTATTCACGTGGCAGATGGGAAGGTGTATTTGTCAGGGGAGCCTGGACAGCAGAGAATTTCTTTCTCTGTCATGTACAAGTCCAGGGCTGGAGGGGCTCGGGAACGTTCAAGGACCCAGGCTCCTTGCAAGCTTCCTGTCCCCCATCCCCAGGGTGCGCCTCTCATCCTCGTGGTCCAAGATGGCAGGTTCACATTTTAGGGAACAGGGGGGAGGGTGAATGAAGAAGGAGTGCAAGGCAGGCTCCATCCAGCTTCCTTTAAATAAGGGCCCCGGGGCTGGTGCGCGACACTTCAGAGCCAGGACATAGCGACGTGCCAGAGCTGGCCGGAAGGGAGGCTGGAGCATGTGCAACCTGGATACATATGTGGAGGACATCCCAACTCGAACAGAAGTGGAGCCAACTGGCAGCATTTTCATTTTATTTAATACATTAATTTATCTTGCAAGTAAGCTGTATGCGGGGCTTGAACTCACGACCGCAAGATCAGGAGTCACATGCTTTACCGACTGAGCCAGCCAGGCGGGCACCTTGACGCCATTTTTTTTTTTTTTTTTTTTTTTTTTTTTTTTTAGTAATCTCTACACCCAACGTGGGTGGGGCTCGAACTCATGACCCCAAGATCAAGACTGGCATGCTTTACTGACGGAGCCAGCCAGCCTCCCCTGACAGCATTTCTGATTCATGTAATATTCGTATATGACTTTTCATGTGCCATTCGTTATTCCAACTAAGCATTTTACATGCATTAACTCATTTAATCCTTAAAAGACTCGACAAGGCAGCTGCGAGCAGCACTCCCACTTTATAGATGAACGGGAGAGGTTCGGTAACCAACTTGAGGTTGCCCAGTAAGTGTCTGAGCCGGGATGGGACCCAGGCACCCTAGCTTTAGAAAGTTTGTGTGCACAGTTCCTGCGCTGTTCTGTTAACCGCCCACATGATACTGCTGCCGTGGGATCCACCTTCTGCTGCCCTTCACCCGGCCGTGGGCTGGCTTTGCGGGGCGCCAACCTCAGGGGTAAGTTAAGGGTCTGAGCCAGCTGGCTGCAAGTGCCCTTTGCTGCAACATAACAGGACAAGCCCTGGGTGATGCCGGTCACTGCGAGAAGGGGTATGAGTGCTGCCTCAGAACCCAGGGCTGCCCAGGGAGGATAAAGTGCTATAATTCTGGAAGCTGCTCCTTACTTCTTGGGGGTGGGGGGAGATTGGGGTTTTGCCTGTGTTTAAGGGACAGGTGGAGGGGGACGGGACGGGTGGGAGGGGAGCCACGGAAAAAGTAACGGGCTGCCTGGAGGATGAACAGGCCCCTGTGTAGCTCAGGGTGGGTGGGGGTCATCATGGCAGAAAATGGGGGCACCCCTAGACAGAATCTGATGACTGTGACCCCAGTGCTTTAGGGGGTGAGAGGTGAGGACAGGCCAGCGAGAGTCAGGCTTGTGATGTGGGGGCAGTGGCTTCTTGGACGGGGCGCTTAATTCTGTCCCCTTTTGAGAAGTACTCACCTGGGGTGACTGGGGGGATGGGAGCACTTGGGTCTGCCCACACAGCGGGCAAGCTGGGGGCATGAGGAAAGACCACGGCATCAAGCAGGAGGTTAACAAGATCCGGCTCCTTCCCTGATTAACCACACTATGAGGTCCTCTTTTTCAGGGGGCAGTGATTGGGAGCCTCAGCTGCGAACAGGAATATCCAGGGTCCAGGCTGCACAGCCGGCCCATGTCCCCCTCCTCCTGGGTCCATGCTCTTTTCAGGGCTCAGAGGCTGTAGCCTGCAGATGGTCTAATGGGGGAGGGGAGCATTTTTTCTTCTTTTCTGAAGCCCTTCCTCCTGTCCTGGCCAGGGAGGCTGAATCAACAGGGAGAAACGAAAAGACATCACTTCTCTGTGGAGGGCCAGATCCCTTTGTGTTTCCAGGGGCTGGCTTCCCCTCTGTCCTCAGGGACTGAGTGTGTGTGTGTTTGTGCCCATGCACGCACGCATGTTGGGAGGGCTGGGGCGGTGGGGGTTTCTGCTGGTCCTTTGAGCTCTCTGTCAAGTGCTACTGTGCGAGAAAAGAAGGGGAACCAGATCACTGTGTGGCACACCCCTACAGAGGGAAGGGCCAGCCAGGAAAATGAAACCATTCAGAGTATTTAAATAGAGGGGATTTGGTGGGGGGCCTGGGTGGCTCAGTTGGTTGAGCGTTTGACTCTTGGTTTCGGCTCTGGTCATGATCTCGCGGTTCATGGGATTGAGCCCTGCATTGGGCTCTGTGCTGACAGCTCGGAGCCTGCTTGGGGTTCTCTCTCTCCCTTTCTCTGCTCCTCCCCTGCCCATGCGCGCGTGAGTGTGCTCTCTCTAAACAAATTAATTAAAAATAAATAAATAAATAAATAAATAAATAAATAAATAGAGGGAATTTAGTGCAGGGATTGGCTGCATGGCTTACAGAAGGGCTTAGAAGCCAACAAGGAGGCTGTTAACAGCCGGGAGCCGTTGCCCCTCCTGGGAAGGAGACACAAGGGAAGAGGCAGGGTTCCTGAAACTCAGGGGCTGGGTCAGCCCCATGGAGGGCCTGTCAGGCACAAGCTGGAGCCACAGAAAGGGACAGAGCTGCTGCCAGAGATGGCGGCTGAGAGGGAAGGAGGGCGGCTGAGAAATGTCCTGGCCTCTCCCTTCATCCTGTCCTCTAGTCTCCCACGAATGCTCCTTACTGTCCCCGGGGTCTGGGCCACACGGCCAGCAGGGGCCAGCCCCTGGGAGCAGGGAAGGACTCTGAGGGCAAACAGTTCTGGGACTGACACAGGGAGAAACTGGAAGAGAAGGGGTGGTGGGGAGGGAAGGGGTCAGGGGTGGGCTCCTGGCCTGGGACCCCTGGCAGACTCCTGAGAGTGGTTCCGTAGCAGGGCATTGCTCTTGGGCTGCTGGGGCATCCTGCCGACCCCTGGGACCTGAGAACAGACCCCAGCACTGTGCTGGGATACCTTGTTGGGGTGCTCTGTTCCCTGCTGAGGGGACATTCAGTCTGCTACTCCTGTGTCCTCCAGGTGGGCCTGGGGGAGGTGACAGAGGAGCTCCTGGGGCTGTCCTTTGCGGTTGGAGAGGGGCTCATGGGTTGGAAGGCACTGATCGTTGTGGTGGTGTGGAGGGAGCCAGGGGGCGCCAGCAGAGGCTGCTGTAGGTGGCCAAGGCCATGGGAGTAAGAGAACAGCATGGATTTGCACGATTTCAAGAGGATTTGAACCCTCTTTGGATGTGATCGGGGGGCACATGACATGGGATTCATTTTTCCTCCAACTGGAGGAGGAAGTAGAGATGATCCCGGCTGCTTAAGTGTGATGTTGGTGGCCATGCCCTGTGGGGACTTTCCGAGGGCAAGTCCCCATGTCATAAACCATACCTACTTCAGAGAAGGCTTCTGGGAAGAGGCAAAAAATGAGCAGGCCCTGCGGGAGGTCCAGTGGGGGCTTCGGAGACTGCCTGCCACCCTCCTCCGGGTGGCCAGTACCCCAGGAGTCAGAAGGCTGGTGGGACAGGCCGAGGAGCCCCACATTGAGTGGAAGGGTCTGGGGAGTCCCTGGAGCTCTGGGGCCCAAGTCTGAGGACAAAGGCCATAGCGGGCCCCAGGCCAGTCCCTCAGGCTGGTCCTCGAAGCTCTCCAGGGTCCTGGGACATCCTGACCTGTGCTCATCAGCCACCAAGCCAGAGTCCACTGGTCTGTAGGCTGTGAGCCTTTGCTTCCTGGGCTGAGGCTATGTGGTCAGTTCTTCTCGGCCCTGCTCAAACCCTGGCCTGGACATCAGTGCCCCCTCCTCCTGCCCAGGCTCCGAGCTCACCGCCGGGCTTGCCTGCCATTCCTGGGAAAGAGGAATTACTAGCAGGTCTCAGAATAGCACGGCTTCCTCCTGGACATGAGAAAGCAGAAATCAGAGGTGGCACTGTTGGGCTGTAAACCCTGGGCTGGGGTCAAAGACCTGGGTCCCCCTCCCTAGTCCCATTTCACTGATGGGGAAACACAGAAGGCTCGGGAAGGAGGTAACACTTACAGTCAGAGATGGGAATAGCCCCATCCATGGGCCTGGCCCTTGGAGGAACTGAGTCTCGCAGAGTGAGCGACAGTCATGATGGGGTTCCTTTTACTTCCAGAGCCCCTGACTGCACCCTGAACTCCCCCACGGCCCAGGTTCTTTGTCCCCTGCAGGCCTTTGCCTGTGTATTCCCCAGCTGGCTTGCCTTACGTCACCTACCCACAAGAAGCTCTGCTTTCAACCAGACTGTGGCTCCCCTGGGACCGGAACTGAGACCCCCCCTCCAGTCCACCACAGAGTCTGGCAGAAGATGAACATTGAAGATGTTCCTTTCACTGTGATGGGCCCAGACTCTGGGGGGCTTGGAGGGAAATGTGCCATTTATTTTTTTTAAGTTTATTTATTTATTTTGAGAGAGACAGAGTATGAACAGGGGAGGGGCAGAGAGAGAGAGAGAGAGAGAGAGAGAGGGAGAGAGAGATTGGGAATCCCAAGCAGGCTCTGCAGGGTCAGTGCAGAGCCTGACGTGGGGCTCGAACTCACAAACTGCGAGGTCATGCCCTCAGCCGAAATCAAGAGTCGGTCGCTTAATTGACTGAGCCACCCAGGTGCCCCGGGAAATGTGCCATTTAGGTGAGAGCTGCTGTTGCTCACTCCCAACTTGGAGAGCTGTGACCCGGCCCCACCTTCTCCTGGGCCTGCCCAGGGGAACTGGGTAGGCTCTGAGGCAGGGAGAAGGACCCAGGGACCCAACATAATGCCTTCCTGGGTAGGCCCCCAAAGCTGGTCTTCCTGCAGGCAGAGAACCCGGCTTCCCTCTCTGGCAGGCCTCTTGTGTCCTCCCCTCAACGGCCAGCAGGTGGTGCTGTGTGCCCAGCTTTGCCCCTCCTTAGCTCTTGTTCTGCAATCGGGCTCTGGCGGTATTGGAGGCTGGGCTGCGGCCCTGGAGGGATCCTGAATCTTGCCTGAATCTTTGTGGCTCTCTCCCTGCCTCTGCTGGTGCTTTCTGGTGGGACAGGGTGTCTCCCAGGGCTGGAAGAGCCAACACAAGTTCATGGCATGCCCTTTACCCCAGCTCCTCTGCTATCCTGAGAGGTTTCTCGGCTGCCCAGGTGGCTGTTCTCTGTGGCCTGCGTGTCTCACTTCCCACCGACGTCTGTGTGCTGTGCATGGTGCCTGCGTGCGGCGCACACATCAGTTCAGGTACTCATCGCACAACTGCGCGAAGTAGGCACCCATTGTGCAGATGAGAACATCAAGGTCAGGGTACTCAGCTAACAGGTAGCAGAGCTCTTCTCCACCCTGACCCTGGGGCACTCTGACCATCCACACGAGACCCTGAGCTGAGCCTGTATGGGACAGCTCCAGAGAGCAGCCCGGGCCTGCCTGGTCACCCTGACTCTCCACACCTGCAGTCAGTGCGGGGGGTGGGGGGCAGAACGAGGGAGTGACAGTGGGCACCCCAGGGCAGCAAGGGTGCCTGTCCTAGCTGCTGCTCGCTCACTCTGCTGCTTCTTCACCCCGCTTCTCCCTTGCTCATCTCTCTTCCTCTTCCTGACCTCATTTCCAGTTCTTGGCTATCTAGATGCCTCTCCCCCCCCCACCGCCCCCCCCCCCCCGAACTCTCTGTCCCCAGTTCTGCCTTTTACTCTGTCTCTGCCGCTCTGCCAGCTCGTCTTTCTCTCTTTTTGTGTCTCTGTCTCTCTCCAACAGAATCGGAGTTAAGTGACAAAAGAAAAATGATGCCCTCCTGCCAGGGTTATTAAAATCATGTTCTACAATTGAGCCGCCAGGAGAGCCCCAGTTAATGACGGATGATGAGGCCACAGCTTCCCCACAGCTGGGAGTGAGGCGATAGGCCCGGCTGCAGGATTACCACCAATTACTCTGGGAAGAGAGTGAGCCCCTCTCCTCGCCTTCCAGATCACCTCCCTCCTGCTCTGGGAAGATAAAGCCTTCCTCCTGCCAGGGAGGCTGGAGCTGGGGTATGGGAGAGGAGGGGACTGCCCCCTAGGAGCCAGGCATCCCTCAAATTTGCAGGGATTATCTCAGTTTACCCAAGGCTTCCCCATCTCACAGCGGCCTTGGAGGCAGTCAAGGCAGGATTCTGAGCCCCGTGGAGATTAGGGCTCAGAGAAGTTAGGCAACTTGTCCCAGGTCACGTGGCCAGTAAGTGGCAGAGCTGGTACCTGAGCTCCCAATTCCAATGTCTTTTTTATTTCTTAGTCAGCCTTGTGGCCACGAAAGGAGCATTGGAAAAGAAAGGTTTGTATGGCAGAAAATGATAGACCAGGCTTTGGTCCAATTGGGACTCCAATAGGAGTAAGCAAGTACATGGTAGCAACGTGGATTTGAGTTAGACATTGGGAAGGACTTCCCAAAGGAGTGGGCACTAACACAGATGAACAACAGCCTGTGATTTTGCCTTCTTTGGTGGTCTTTCAGAGCAAGAGAGACCACCTGGGCAGTCTTTCTCAGCTAGGTGGCGTGTGGGCGCTATGGAAATCCAACCAATCCAGTGGGGTTTGAGGGTCTAGGGAGGGGATGTGACAGATTCAGGGACACTTGGCAGGGTAAACTGCAGAAGAGATAAGAAGGCCCACACAGCCTTGGGTGGGTGACGCCAGGGCCCTCAGGACACAGATACCGCCTCTGTGGGTCAGGGGTCACATCTTACGAAGCCCTCCTGTGGGCAGCTCATTTAAGTCTCCCATCATCTTTTCAGATGGACAACCGAGGAACTATCATCCTGATTTTGCAGATGAGGGAAATGGGTCTCCAAGAGGGGAGTGGGTTAGTTAAGGTCCTAAGACCCTGATGTCCCAGCTCCATACCCTGGCTCTTTCCATGTCATCAGGCAGGGAGGAGGCCATTGGGGGCTGCAGTGCTCCAGGGGGCTGTAAGCCACCTGCTGACCCATCCTGCATCCCGGTCTGGCCTGACTACTTGCTCCCCTATGCCCCCCCATGCCCCCCCACCCCCAGGGGTTGGGGGGGGGGCTGCTGCTGGTACCACAGTCTGTGCTTAGAATGAATGACTATCCTTTTCCCATCTGGCTTCTATTATTTTTTAGTTTATCCTGGTCAAAAAGCACAAGATGAACGTCTAGAGGAAAAAAAGAATATAATCTTTGAGAAAATT
Organism: Neofelis nebulosa; assembly: GCF_028018385.1. Taxonomy (NCBI): domain Eukaryota; kingdom Metazoa; phylum Chordata; class Mammalia; order Carnivora; family Felidae; genus Neofelis; species Neofelis nebulosa. The sequence continues at coordinate 194,254,511 of NC_080783.1, read as the reverse complement.
GAAAATATCTATCATTGTTTGGGGCTGGGGGCTTGGGAGCCCTGCAGGCTGGTTCTCTATGGCTGATTGCTTGGGGCCTGGCTCAGCTCATCTCTGTACACATGGCTTCTTTGCCCCACTGAGGTCCACAGGGGATCTTGTTCCCACCCTTGGGGCTCTGTTCAGGACCTGGTCTCTGAGTTGATGGGGTGGGGGACTGGGAAGGGAGGAGACGTGGAGCGCAGGCCTTCAGTTTCCTTCCCTGAGAACATGGGCCTGTTCTGGATATTTCTGGGACCTCCAGATTGTTCCGTGTAGGAGAAAAACCCACCTCAGTGCTAATAGGTAGGGCAGATGGAAACTTTATTATGGTCCAGGTATCTTCCAACCACCTTTCATGTATTCTAGGGACTTTTCATCTCTTTTTTGTTCCTCACACCAGCCCTCTATGCTAGCACCATTGTCTCCCTCTTACAGACGAGGAGACATAGGCATGGAGAGCTTAAGGAACTTGGACAAGTCCACATGGCTAGGAAATGGCAGAACCATTCGAATCCAAGTGGTTGAACTCCAGAGTTCACTGTGCAACCACTAAGCCATAAAATCTCCTTTCTGAGAAAGAGCCAGGGGAGAAGGAAGAGAGAATATGCACCTAAGTGAGTGTGTGATTATATGTCCCAGTGTACAGAACATAGCTCTGTGTCCTTGTGTCCTTGACTGTATGTAACTATATTTGTCCCTTCATCCATCAGTCTCCCATCTACCTACCCACTCACACCTATCTGTCTGTCTGTCTATCTATCTATCATCTACCACCCATTATCTATTTATTCAGCCAGTATCTACCTATCCATCCATTTATTATCGGTCTCTTCCATCCATTCCTGCATCATTCATCCATTATCTACCCTTGCGTCCGTCCATTTGTCTATGTATCTATCATCTGTTTTTAAGTGTGGGGTCACACGTATGTGGGGACACTCCTAAGTATGTCTGTGCCTAGCCATGCATGCATCTGAATGTACATGATAGCTGCCAGCGTGTATCTGGTGTCCGGACGTGTGACCGCCTTCACTCCCTCAATGGGGACCCTTCCCCCATGGCTGGGAAGCTACCTGAGGGAGGAGAGAGAGGCCCAGCCTCAGCAAGCCTGCCCTGGGCCCTGGCTCCCCTCCGAGCCTCAGTGGAGGGTTAATTGAATCCTTTCCCCGACAAGGGTGGTAATTAGCGCTAATGGCTGGGCCACAGTGAGGCTGCTGGAGGTCCTGCTGGGGGTGTGTTTGCGTGTGCGTAGGCATGTGGGTGTGGGTGTAGCGGGCCCTTAGCTTGAGGGGCTCGTGGGACCCGGGGAGGGGCCTGGGAGAACTCCCCGCTCTTCTCTCCCTCCAGATCTCCTCATCGGAGGGACCCCGGAGGCCTGGGCGGTGGTGGGTCTCCCGCCAGCTTGCCTGGGAAGGGCCTGCTTGTGGCACCCTTGGCCCGAGGACTCTGGCTGTCTGGGCGTCCACGTGCGACTGAGGGTGTGCTTCCATGTGCGTGTGTGTGCGCACGGGACACTATCTGTGAGCCTTGCCGCGTGCGCATACAGGGCCCTGTGCGAGAGGGGCAGTGATGTGAGGCCGGGCTCCACGTTTGTGCGTCCGCGACGTGTGCCTGACGGCGCGTTTCTGGGGGTGCTCTGCGTGCCCCGAGGGGCCCCTGGTTGTGGGTTTCGGTGAGCGGGTGCCTCTGTGTGTGTGTGTGTGTGTGTAACAGAGAGCGAGGAGCCGCAGGGCAGCCGACTTCCGGGGCCTGACTGACACCCTTTGCAAATAGATGTGACAATGAAATATAGTCCCGGAATTGCTTTGGATGCTTCGTCAAGCAGGCGACGCGGAATAGGTGAGGTTGTAAAATGTTCCCCGGGGAGGTGCGGCGGCTGAGTGACAGCCGGGTCCTGGCTCCCGCCTCTCTGCCCGCCTGTCCCCCTGCGAGGCCCTGGGGCTGACGGCGCTCGTCCTGACCCGCAGCCCGGGAGGAACGTGGACCCCACTTCGCGGCCTGCCTGAGGGGTGAAGGGCAGAGTCCATCTGTCGGGCTTCTTTGCTTGATGTTCGCCTCACCACCCTCCCCAGAATGGAGAACCCCAGAATAGGGCCATGTCCAGTCCCCCATGTCGTGCACTCCTACCGGGCCCTGTCTCCTCCCCCTCCCTCAGACTGGGTGCCTGGAGGACATCAGGCATCACCTCTTCAGACTGGGCTCCCTGGGGACACGGCCCTATCTCCCCCCGGAGACTGGGATCCCTGAGGACAGGCCCATGCCTCCCCTCCACCTCACACAGGGTACCTCGAGGACATGACCACATCTCCCCCTTCAGCCTGACGTTCCAGAGGGCACAGCTCTGCCTCCTTCTCTGACCGGGGCTGCCCTGAGGTTGAGAGACCCCTGAAGAGAGTGTCAGGAGGGGTCCCTAGGCACACCCCAGCACCCTCCAGCTTGCACACTGTGAGTGCGTGTCTGATGGAGGGCACATTTGGAAGCCAAAGAGCAATGTTTGCATGAGCCTCGGCTTTGGAGACCCGGGTTCAAACCCCACATCTGCTAACTTCTGGCTGTGACCTCACTGAGGCCAGGGGTGGAGTGGAGGGAGGAACAGCTTCCACGAAGCCATGATGCTGCTTACGGCTCTGGCTGCGGGGCCGAAGGGGGTGCTTTTTTCCCACAAGGATGCCTTCGTTCAGTAGAGCCATGTGCCAACCCCCCCCCCCCCCCGGCCGCACCTGTTCTAGTCTGTTAGCCCAGGGGGGCCGTGTTAAAATCCCCCTCAAACAGCAACACAGGCTGTGGTGGCCGTGTGCGGAGGACAAATGAGACTGGCCACGTGAAACGCTTGCTCAGCGCCTGATCTGTGGTGAACGCCATGGGGGCCGAGCCCTCTGGCGAGGTCTTCTGTTGGTTGGTGGTGAGGGTCAGAGTCATCTCTGGGCCTGAAGACTGTGTGGGGGACACTTTGGCTTCTTTGTTTTACCTCTTTACTTGTGCGGTGGCCATTTGTTCTGAGAGCCAGTGTGTGTGTGTGTGTGTGTGTGTGTGTGTGTGTGTGTGTGTGGCAGAGAGAGAGAGTAGGAGGGGAGAGGGGAAGAGAGAGAGTGTGGGTGTCTATGTGTGTGTGTGAGAGAGAGAGAGAGAGAGAAAGGGGGAGGGGAAGGAAAGAGGGAGAGAGAGTAGTGGGGAGAGGGGGAGAGAAAGTGAGTGTGTGTGTGAGAGAGTAGGGGTGAAAGGAGAGAGGGTAAGAGAAGGAGAGAGAGAGTAGGAGGGGGAGAAAGAGCAGGAGAGGGAGAGAGAGGGGAGGGGGAAGAGAGAGAGAGAAGGAGAGGGAGGGAGAGACAGGGAGAGATACCGAAAGAGAGGAAGAGAGGGAGAGGAAGGGAGGGTAGGAAGGAGAGAGAGAGAGAGAGAGAGAGAGAGAGAGAGAGAGAGAGAGAGGAGAGGCACTGGTAAAAGAAGACAGGGGTGGGGTCGGGAGCGGGGACGGGGGATGACAGGGTGACTGGTTATTTTCCCTCAAGCTGGGCCCTCTCAGTCATCTGTCAGGAACATCACTGGGGTTTCCACTGCCCTTTCTGGGAATGTCCCTTCATCTCTCTGTGCACAAGGCATTCTGGGCCACGTATCGGGACAGCACACAGGGGAAGCTCTTGCCATCTGCCCTGCCCCTCCCACAGCAAGTCCTAGGAGGGTACGTGGCCTGGGACAGAACCCATCCTTGCCCCTAAGCGGGCCATGGCTTGTCACTGGGCAGTGAAATGTCTCCTGTTCAGAGCCTACAACACTGTGAACCCCATGAGGGCCTGGACTATGGCTTCTTTACAGTCAGACATCCTCAGCTCCTGGCACATAATAGCTGCTCAATAAATACCAGTCTCACAAGTGTGTTTCAATATCAGGATCCATCCCTCCACAGCTATGGCTTCTGGCATTGTGCATGGTGTGACAAAAATTAAGACCAAGATCACTTGGCTGGCAGAATGTTCTGGAGGTTTTACGGACAGGTGGTGAATTCCACAGGATGAAGGTCAGCGAAGTCTTGGGTCCAGCCTGACTCCGAGAGAAAGATTCCCTCGCGGCCTTTATAAGCCCTAAAGGGACAGTAACTTCCGTGTCTCCTACCAATTCCACCTCCATTTCCATGTGACACCCGGGCCTTGGCAAGAGAGGAGATTTGTGGCTGTGACTTTTGCCGTTCATCCTGGAGGCTCTTCGCCCAACCTTTAATCTTCCGCACGGGCCATCAGCTGACCTCTCGGTGCCCTCCGCCAGACTTGAAAATCCCAGAATTCCAGGCTGCATACCAGACGGACGGGAAGAGACATTTCCACCTTTTCCACCCGAACACTCGTTGACAGGTGGCCGTGATCAGACCCGGATGCCTCTGGGTTTAACAGAGGTGTGCATTCTGGCCAATTTAGTCAGGAAGAAAAAGGACAAAGGGAAGCCATTATGTATGTCTGATCGTTTAGAACCACTCTGGCTTTCCCTGCGAAGCGCATGGGGGAGGGAGCCAAGTTTCAAAGCGTCTGCCCAGGCGTGGGTCGCTGCTAATTTCGTTTTGATATTAGACCATTGTATGACGAATAATTACATACCTGCGCACAGCGAAAGAAGGATGGAAAGAAGGTGCGTGCCGGGAGGCATGGAGCGGATGGGTCAGAAGCGGGGGTTTGGCTCTTCTGCTTAACAGCCGGGGGGCCGTGGATAGGTTACTTAGCAACCCCGTGCCTCAGTTTCCTCACCTGTAAGACAAGAATGGCACTTACTTTACAGGGTATTTGTGAGTATGAAATGAGATTACGCACACGCGAAGTCTGTCGTCAGGCAAAATGTTGGCCATTACCATGTTGTTGCATTTAGGTATCTGCGTGCCAGCGCACGTGTGGGTTGTCCCGGAAACCCCTGTACGTGTCCACGTGATGGGCACTGAGTACGTGCGTGTAGGATGGACACCTGCGCATGTTGGACCGCGTACGAAAGACAACGCGTAGGAGAAAAAAGCTTGGCTGGGGAATTCAGCTCTGTGAGTTCTGTTTCTATTTCTACCATATATGTATTATGTATGATGTCGAACAGGCCGTTTACCTGTTGCCTCATCTGTAAAGTGATAAAGACGATGGCGATAATCACGGCACATGTTTAACCAGCGCTTCCTCTAGGTTGGCATTAGATTCAGATTCAGAAGTGCATTACCAACCAACATGATCTGGGCTCCTAGGATGGAAGTCGTTGTGGATGTACATACGTGAGTGTGCGTGCACAGCCCAGTGTCTTTCTCGGTTTCCAGGCTGGGCTGCATGAACACACACCTGTGTACCGACCGCCCCACCCGCCTGAGTGCACACCCAGCCCACCCCTGTGGCCATGCCCGTGTTTCCACACGTGCTCACGCGTGTACAACCAAGTCAATGCATACTCACCCACGTACCCCCCCCCCCCCCCCGCCCCGTGCAGGTAGATGTACACACACGCACATTCTGGCATTGCCCTGTGCGCACACACCTGCCCACTAGCACGAGCACACCCCCCCAAAGATGGCTGAACAACGTGCTATTCCCCGGACAGCCATTTGTAACTGACCGGTGTGTTAATTTCTAGGGGTGTCATAACAAAGTACCACAGACGGGGTGGCTTGACCAGCAGACAGGTCTTCTCTCACCGCTCTAGGGGCTGGAAGTCTGAGATCAGAGGGCCAGCAGGATTGGCTTCTTCTGAGGCTGCTCTCCTTGGTTTATGGGTGACCGTCTTCTCCCTGTGGCTTCCTGGTCCACCTCTGTGTGTGTCTGTGTCTTAATCTTTTCTTCTAAGGACACTAGTCATACTGGATGAGGGCCCACCCTAAAGACCTCATTTTACCTTAATTACCTCTCATTTATTAATTTTTTGATGTTTTATTTATTTATTTATTTATTTATTTATTTTTTCAACTTTTTTTTTTTTTTAATTTATTTTTGGGACAGAGAGAGACAGAGCATGAACGGGGGAGGGGCAGAGAGAGAGGGAGACACAGAATCGGAAACAGGTTCCAGGCTCCGAGCCATTAGCCCAGAGCCTGACGAGGGGCTCGAACTCACAGACCGCGAGATCGTGACCTGGCTGAAGTCGGACGCTTAACCGACTGTGCCACCCAGGCGCCCCATGTTGTTTTATTTATTTTTGAGAGAGAGAGAGAGAAAGAGCGTGAGTGGGGGAGGGAGAGGGGCAGAGAGAGAGGGAGACACAGAATGCAAAGCAGGCTCCAGGCTCTGAGCTGTCAGCACAGACCCTGGGGCGGGGCTTGAACTCACGGACCTCGAGATCATGACCTGAGCCACCCAGGCACCCCCTTAATTACCTCTTCAAAGATCCCATCTCCAAACGCAGTCATAGTCTGAAGGTACTGGGGGCTAGGACTTCAGTATGTGAATTCTGGGGGGACACAGTTCAGCCCATAACACTGGGGGAGAGAAATTCTCTAGCACAGTTTTCTCTGTACAGAACACCTTGACTTTGGCCTTGCTTCAATGTCCTCGTCTGTAAAATGGGGATAATAACTGTACGCACCTCGTAGAGTTGTTTTGAAAATTAAATCAATTAATCTATGGAGGTGCTTAGGGTGATGCCTGCCTGGCACACAGTATGTGCTCAATAAACATTAGCTGTTTTTATGATCATTTATTATGATAAACAGTTTTATATTTGTTGCATCACAGGTGACACTGCGCCTGTAATGAATGGTAGCAAGGTCCACACCTCTGAGGTGGGCTTCCTGCTTAGCATCCCTGGGCTTAGAAAACTGTATCCCTGAGATCTGACCTTGAACCCCAGAGCTCCTAGACTGTCTGTGTCCTTTGCTGAACAGGAATTCTCACTGGAACTCCCTGACAAGCACATCAGCGTTTGTTTGTTTGTTTGTTTGTCTTTTTGTTTGCACACCTCCAGTGATGGGGAGCTCATTTCCTCCCAGAGCAACATTGATAGAAAGTTCTTTCTGGCTACTGCCCTGAGCAGCGACATGTCATTCTGTCCATGATTCCTCCTTCTGCCCTCTGCAGCCATGCAGCAAGCCTCGTCCCATTTCTAAATGGATTCCCTTGAACTGCGGCCTCCGTCCTCAGCCTCTACAGGTGAGGCAGACTTTTAAAGAAAATGTTAATCCTATTATTTTTCTTGATTTAAAAATGTAATACATGGTCACTAAGAAAATTCAGACAATACAGGAAAATAGGAGGAAGAAAGTAAAACCACCTATCACCCCAGCAACGAGAGATAACCAGTGTTAACATGCTTTAATTTAATTTTTGAATAGGCAATACATTCACAGGGTTCAAAATTAAAAATCATAAAAGGGTATTATTCAGGGGAAAATTTCCCTCCCACACCTCTGGTAGCCTTAGTTTTCCTCCCCACAGACTAAAAAAGTTATTAATTTCTTACGGATATTTCCAGAGATATATTAAGATATATGAGGCTATTTTAAGATCTTTTAAGATACTGTTGGGCTATTTTAAAGGGTCTTTTAAGCCATGTGAGGACACACACACACACACACACGTTTTCCTCCCCACCCCCCATTTTTGTTCACTGCTTTGTTTGCTAAACAGCATGTGGAACTCTGTCTGTTGGTTTTCAAAGATCGGATCTTTCAACACTTCCTGTTACACTTTGTCTTCTTGGCCTGAAGGCACTGTTTTGGACTTTCAGGGTCATTTGACATTCTTCTGTCGGCCCTTCCAGCTTTCTGACATCTTGTCATTTTCAGGTGTGTTTGCGGTGACCCTCTCCAATGACACGGCCTCCACCCCATTTAATCAACGCTCAGCACAGCTTCCATCAACGTAGGACAGTATTTCGCCCAGCCCACATTTTACAGAAACCAGTGTGGCTCTCTTAGGAGAGCCTCACCTGTGGTTCTGAAGTATCCCCACTGCTCTTTGACTCGTCGTTCCAGAAACGCCATTCAGTGTGGACGTTAGCAGGATGTAACTTTTTCAAGTGAACCATTGTTGGCTCCTGGCGACTTCTCTTTTCTTCCTGAAGAGCTAACAAATGAGCACAGAACGGCTAACACGGTGAGGACTCTCCCCCTGCCAGGCATGGTTACCTCACGTACCTTATGTCATTTATTCCTCCAAAGACCCTTACAAGAAAGGGACCGTTACTACCCTGATTAAAAAATTTTTTTTGGGGGGGTGCAAAAAGGTGATTTTATTAAAGCATGGGGACAGGACCTGTGGGCAGAAAGAGCTGCCAAATTTTTTTTTAATGTTTGTTTATTTTTGAGAAAGAGAGAGACTGAGTACGAGTGGGGGAAGGGGGGCAGAGAGCGGGTGGAGGGGCAGAGAGAAAGGGAGAGGGGCAGAGAGAGCGGGGAAGGGCAGAGAGGCAGAGAGAGAGGGAGACACAGAATCTGAAACAGGCTCCAGGCTCTGAGCTGTCAGCACAGAGCTGGGCGGAGGGCTCGAACCTACAAACCGTGAGATCATGACATGAACTGAAGTCGGACACTTAACTGAGCCACCCAGGCGCCCCTGTTACCACCCTGTTTAAAGGTTAGGAACCAGTCTCAGAGAGGTGAAGTAACTTGCCTGAGGCCACACAGCTTGTAGGAGGCTGAGCCGTCCCAGGAGCCCACCCTCTGGCTTCCCCAGCTCTGCCGCTAGGTGTTGTCTCTGTCATCTCATCAGTTGGCAAATGTGTTGCAGAGCTTTGTCAGGCATCTGCACTGAGTTGCTGCCCCCGAATTGCCACCATCCTAATGGGCCCCCTGGGCACGGTGGTCCAGGCTTCTTCATGGGGTCTCCTCTTCACGGGGCCTCGGAGGGGCCTTCCCTCATTGGCTGACCCCTGCTCTGCCGCTGTGGGTGTCCTGCGTGCAGTTTTGTGGACAGGGCTTTCGTTCGCAGGAACTGTGGCAGCAGGTGTGAGCCTGCCATCCCCCGGGGCCAGCAGAAGGGCACGGTGCAGGGAAGGGTAACGATCAAGACCACCGCATTTCGGCCAGGTTCCACTCCTTGCTCCTGTGTGACTTTGGACAAGTTACTTAACCTCTCTGGACCCCAGTCTCCTCCACACCTGGGGAGAATAGCTGAGATGATGTGTGGAAAATGCTCAGTGGCAAGGAGGCAGCCAGGAGATCCCCCATCGTTGTTATGGTGGTCATCCCAATCTTATTTGTCAGACCTGGGCCTCCCTTTTACTCCTCAGTTTCCTCAGTTAGCCCTTCTTCAATGGTGCAGTACAGGTCCTAGCTGGGCAGGGTGGGGCTGGAGACGTGAATAATCTTGGTCCCGACTTTGAGGTTTCCTGTGTGTGGATAGGGCAGCCAGGCCTGGGCGGGGAAGTCTGGGATTGGCTCTGTCTGTCCTTTCCCCTACTCGGCCCGTCCCTTCCCCACCAGCCTCTGAGGAAATGTCCACTCCCTGGTCTCTTCTGAGGGAAGGACATTCCAGACACCCCCTCCCTCACCCCATGACTGCTGGGTCTTTCTGGGCTGTGGCTTTCTCTGATGGAGATGTTCTGGCCTTGTGCCCTGTCTTCCTTCCTGGATAAGGGTCTCTCCTGGGAAGGGACGATGTGTCCTCAGATTGGACTTCCCACAGCCCTGGCTATGTGTCTCCCTTCAGACTGGGGCCTCCAGTGATGCGTGTGTCTTTCCACCAAGGCCCTCCAGAACAGGGGTGAGGCTGCCCCCTCTGATTGCTGTCCTGTCCATCTCAGAATGGGGGTACCCAAAGAAAGAGTCTGTGTCTCCCCAGGTCGGGGCCCCCAGGGCCCCCCAGGGACATGAATTAGGTCTTCCCCCTCAGGAAACTCCTTGGGGGTGAGAAATTTCTCCTGTCACACTTGCAGATGGTCAAAGATAGAGGCCGTATCCTCCCCCTCAGTTTGGGGCTTTCCGGGGACAAGGGTTGTGACTTCCTGCTCAGATCTGGGCTCCCTGGGGTCAACTTGTGTCTCCTCCCTCACGCTTGGGCTTTTCTGGAATAGGCCTATTTATCCCTTCAGACTGGGGCTCTCAGGCTGGGCATTTGTAGCCTGCTCTGCGCACCCCCCCCCCCCCCCCATGCCCTGGCCAGGAGTTCGGTGCCAGGCAAGTAATTGAATTCCTGTACGTTAACAAGTCAATCATGGAGTCTTAATGAGTCCTGAGTAATCTCAGACATGCGTGTTAATTAAATAGCTGTCCTGGTTCTAATCCGCTGGAAGTTAATCATTGGGGAATTAGGAGGTGTCAGCTGGGGAACTTCATTAAGGTGGTGAGGGTGGGGTCCAGCCGGGGGAGGGAGGGAGCCAGGGGTGGAGTCAGGGAGGTGGGGGCATGACCTGTCCCGGGGGGGGGGGGGGGAAGTCCTCAGAGGGTGGGGGTGGAGCGGCACGTGGCAGCAGGGGTCCCAACCACCTCTGGGCATCAGGGTCGGGAGCATCCCCACCCTCAGTCTCCCCCAGCCCCTTGTGCCTGGGCAGAGCCCCTCAGTTCCCAGCCCGGTTCAGCGCAGGCCTTGGTCTCCAGTCCAGAAAAGCTCAGGAAGAGGTACAACATACAGAAGGTGCCGGGCACACAGTAGGGTGAGCACAGGCATGCTCTGCAGATACAGGTTCTCTCCATCCTTCTGGTGTTTGCCCGCTCACTCCCTCACCCTGCCTTCAACCCCCTCCACCCTCTTCTGTACCTGGGAGGCAGAACCTCTAGGGAGGTTCTGGCAAGGCCAGATCTAAAGAGATTTGTAACTTCCACTTTTGTTGCTTATAACACGCCCTCTTGGAAGCCAGGTGCTGTGTAAGAGGTCTGACTACCCCGAGGCCACCACATTGTGAGGAAGCCCAAGCCAGGCGCACAGAACGGCGTTGGGGCACCAGACAGGTGAGCGAGATGTTGGGCTTTCCAGCCTGAGCCACTTATCAGCTGGATGCAGCCAGCATGTGACCTCGGCTGAACGCATCCAGGGCAGAAAAACCACCTAGGTGACTTCTGTCTGAATTCCCAGCCCACCGAGTTACAGACGTGATAGATGGTTGTTGTCTTAAACCATGACCTTTTGGGGTAGTTTGCTACGTGGCAAAACCGAAACGGTCACCAAATGTGTTAGTTTCTTAGGTCTGTCCTTACAAATGACCGCAAGCTTGGCGGCTGAAAACCACAGAAATTTATTCTCTCGTGATTCCGGAGGCCAGAAGTCCAAAATCAAGGCGTTGGCCGGATCGGTGCCCTCTGGAGGCTCCGAGGGAGAGTCCGTTCTGCACCCCTTATTTGTGCCTTGCGGCTGCCAGCAGCCCCCGGTGCTCCTTGGTTTGGGCTCACACGGCTTCAGGCGTCACTCCATGTGCTGTCTTCTCTCCGTGAGTCTGTTTTCTCTTTTCTGTTCCTTCTGAGGGTAGTTGTTATTGGGGTGTAGGGCCCACCTCATCCAAGATGATCGTATCTTGAGATCCTCACCTTAATTAAGGTAATTAAGACCCTTATTTTAAGTGAGGTCACAGGCTGAGGGTCTAGGTGGACATACTTTTGGGGGCTACAATTCAACCCCCTACACTGGATATCATGGCCCACTGGGACTTCCACGAGGCCCATTCTGGTGGTCCCATCTGGGACACGCCAGCTGTAGCCAACAGTGATTCTCAGACCACTGCCAGCCTGCGTTGTTGTCCTTGGCATTTTTCTTTTTAGAAGAGGCTTTACGTTTATTTATTTATTTTTGAGAGAGAGGGACAAGAGAATCCCGAGCAGGCTCTGTGCTGACAGCACACAGCCTGGTGCGGGGCTTGAACCCACGAACTTGCGGGATCATGACCCGAGCTGAAACCAAGAGTCAGAGGCTCAACCAACCGAACCACCCAGGTGCCCCTGTTCTTGGCATTTTTCTTCTCTCCCTTGGAGAGTGAGTCAGGGTACCTTCCCTGGCTGTATCCACGCCATGGCCACACATGCTGACCCGAGCATAGGGCACTTCATTACACAGGTAGTTACCAACGGTCCCCTTTCCCCACCGCCCACCTCTCCTTTGTGTTCCCATAGGACAGCATGAGGTTTGGTGGGAAAAGCTGTCTGCAATTCACATGCCTGGAGATGGTAGCCTTCCCTGATGGCTGGGTTGCTCCAGAACAGCAAATGGGGGTCGTGGGATGAGATACAATCGCGACTTCTCTGAGTCCTCACAGTCCAGCTTTTTGAAATCCGCCCCGGAGTCTGCTTGAGCTTTGCAGGATTAACCTCTCTCTCTTCTGGGCTCTCGCAGGGCTCTGGGGGAGCACCTATTACTGCTTATTTATTCTCTGCTCTTCTCCCATCCACTCTGAAGTCCTACCCCAGCCCTGAGCTGGGAGGCGACAGCTGGCTCACTTCAGTTGGGAATTTCTTTTGCTGACTTCTGGTGTCTAGATTTTGGGAGGGACCCTTCCTTACTCCCAGCCAGATGGCAGAAGTGGCCATTTTGCTGGACCAGCTCACTATCTCAGAAGCTTCTAAAGCCGAGCGCTCATTCTGTAGGGCTTCCCCCACTGGGTCTGGTCTACAGGCTTGACTGTACCTTTGTTTGGATTCGGTTTGTCCTGGTTGGTGGCCTCCGGGGCCATCAGCACTGTCTCTGGGTCCCGATTGCAGTCTGAGGTCTCCTTTCCCAAAGCCCTGGCATGCTCTGGATCTGTGTGAGGTCTGGGTCTACGTGAGGCGACAAATGTCCGAGGGGCTTTAGTGATGCCGATGGAGCTGAGGACTATAAGCCCCTGGCCCCCGGTTTCTCGTGTCTTCCATCCCCCTCCCCCTCGCCACGTTTGCTCTGCCCTGTCTGCCCGCCTGTAGATCAGTGAGAGGACAGCTGCCAGCCAGACACGTGGAGTGGCTTTTACTCTGATGTGGACAATGGACACGCGGGCCCAGAGCACAGCCACCTTCCTGGGCCTGGTGGGGGCGACAGCCCCTTTGTCTGCTCCTCCCTGTTCCTGCCCCTCGCTCACCAGGGGAGTCCTTTTCCAGGTGCATCCCTCTGGGTGGCCAGCTCAGCCCAGAGTGGCTCCCCAGTGAACTTACCTGCCGTCCGAGGGGCAAGGAGATTCAGTCCTCTGATCTTTGTAGAAGAAATCTGCCTTTCAAGAGGCAGTCTAGGACAATGATAAAAGCCCAGACTTATCAGTGCCCGAAAAGCTGTGTTATTTGTTGCTTGTCCCCTTCAGATAATATAAACTCCCGGAGGGAAGGGTCTTTGTTTTGTTCACCTCTGCATCCTGTAAGGGTGTCTGTTGCCTGCCTCTTAAGGGAAGGAATGAATAGCGTCTTATTTAAGCTTCACAATCACCCTTGAAAGTAGCCACTCTTTTTTTTTTTTTTTTTAAGGTTTGTTTCTTTTTGAGAGAGTGCAAGTAGGGGAGCGGCAGAGGGAGAGGGGAACAGAGGATCCAAAGTACACTCTGCGCTGACAGCAGCAAGCCTGACGTGGGGCTCGAACTCACGAACTGCGAGATCATGACCGGGGCTGAATTCGGACGCTCAACTGACTGAGCCACCCAGGCACTCCTGGAAGTGGTTATGCTTAATTAACCCCAGGTAGAAATAGGGAGACAGAGGCACAGGGATAATAAGTAACTTGCTCATCAAGGTCACAGAAATGGTAAGTGGCTTAGCTGGTTCACAGACACAGTAGTCTCACTCCAGAACCCTCGTTTTTACCACTTTTGTCCCCCAGTTTCCTGTTTGTACCTGACACAAGGGGGTGGGCTGGCCTCCTGCTGCTCTCTGCTGATAGGTCAGGGGCTGGCTGAGTGGCTACCAAGGGCAGAGTTTCTCATGGATGCCACTCCTGTGCCTCCCATGGACTTTGCAGGAAGAACCCACCTGGCTTCCAGCCTTCCTGGGGTCCACACGGCTCCAGGCGAGGAGCCCAGGATAAGTAAGCACTGGGGGTGGGTTGCCCTGCAGGTAAGAGGGGAGCTGTCACCAGCCCACTGCTCAACTCACTTGCCTGGCCTATCCCCTTGTCTTCATTATCCTGAGACATAATTCTTTCCTAAGAAAAAGCCACACGTAGTGCAAATCATAGGATTCAATTCAGATTTCTCTATTAAAAAATTTTTTTTTTAATGTTTATTTATTTTTGAGAAAGAGACAGAGCGTGAGCAGGGCAGGGACAGAGAGAGACGGAGACACGGAATCTGAAGCAGGCTCCAGGCTCCGAGCTGTCAGCACAGAGCCTGACGCGGGGCTCGAACTCACAAACCGTGAGATCATGACCTGAGCCGAAGTTGGAGGCTTAACCGACTGAGCCACCCAGGTGCTCCAGATTTCTCTCTTTTTTAAAAAGTTTTTTGTTTAGAGAGAGAGAAAGAGAGAGAGAGAGAGAGAACTGGGAAGGGGCAGAGAGGGAGGGAGAAAGAGAGAATCCCGAGCAGGCTCCACTCCACAGTGCAGAGCCTGATGCGGGGCTCGATCTCATGACCCTGAGATCGTGACCTGAGCCAAGATCAAGAATCAGACACTTAACCGACTGAACCACCCAGTTGCTTCCAATTTAGATTTCTCTTGCCAAAGGAAAGCCTTGTGACTTTTACCCCTTCCTACATGTAGCTGACTTGACTAGTGTTTATGCAGATCGGGTTTGGACACACGGAAGACCACAGTTTCCAGCCTCCGTGCAGTGTGACATTTCTAGCCGATGCAGTGAGTGCAGGTAGCATGTGTCACTTCTGAGCTGAGGCATTTCAGAACCTGGGTGCTCACTCTTCTAATTCCGGGGTGACCCTGGAGGTCCTGTATTCCAGCTGGTGTAACTACAAGATGGCCGGGTCTCTCTCTGCCAGCCTGGGTCCCTGAAGTTCACTGTGCGAGGCAGAGACCCTTGTTTTGCTGACCCAGGTTGAGCCTGCAGTGTGGCTTGAAATAAATCTTTGTTGTCTTATACCACTGTGATTTGGGGTTAATTTGTTAACTGCAGCTTGGTCTAGCCTTTCCTGACTAATGCGCCGTTTCGGACCTATTTTGTATACTTTCAGAATTGGTGGCTCATAGCTCATTCTCTGCCCATGGGAGCGTGAATTGGTACAGCCTTGCTGGGAGACAATTTGGTAGTACACGTATATGAAAAGCCCTAAATAAATGTATTGTCTTTGACTCAGAAATTTTACTTCTAGGAATTTATCTTAAGGAAATAATTGGACAAGTTCAGAAAGTTGCATGGATGAGAAGGATATTCATCACATAAAATGGTGAGAATTGGATCAGACTAAATATCCCACAACAGCAAATTGGTTAAATAAATTTTGATTCAGCTCTACAATAGAATACTGTAGCTGCTGCCCGTGGCACAGATTTATTGGCACAGAAAGAGAGAGCCCCAGTCTATTATAGTGCAGTGTATGCATAATGTGAGCCCATCTTTGTAGAAAAAAAAAAAAAAAATATATATATATATATATATATATATATATATATATGTGCATGAAGAAAGTCTCCATGATAGTCAGCAAAAACTTAATGGAAATTTCTGGGTGTGGAATCCCAGGTGGTTTTATCTTTATTGTTTTTATTTTGCCTCTATTTAAATTTTTTCCTCAGTGATTTTGTATCGTGGGTGCAATTAAAAATGAAAGGGAAGGAAAAAACAACTATGTGCTGTTGGACACGTTAGCCTCTAAGGGTCACAATTTCCTTATCTGTGAAACAGGCGTGACCATACTCACTTCGCTGGATTTGGGGAAGATTCCGTGAGATCACGTGTTACGAAGCATCTGGCACCTGCTAGGCATTCAAAATCCATAGCCGTTGTTCTCGGTTATCAGTGAACTAAGGAACCTTAGAAGTTGGTTTGTTTATTAATTAACCCTCCCATCTATTTATTAATTCAATAAGCGTGGCTTGGAACATACTGTGTGCTTGGCTGCGTGCTGGATGAAGACAGTAGTGATGATGAGAATAGCGAACCCTTCTATGTGGTGCCGGGCACTATTGTAAGTACTTGGAGTTTATTCACTGTTTAAATCTACACCATAACTCTGTGAAGGGACACTATTCTTAGCCGTTTTATAGATTCTGAAACCGAGGCACAGAAAAGTCAAGTGACCTGCCTCACGAGTCATTGCTCAGCCTCCAGACTACATGCCTGAGGGACACAGGGAGTCCGCTGTGGGTTCCACCCTGCTCCCCAACTGGGAGCGCAGGGGCGAGGTGGGAGGTGCCTGCTGGGGAAGGAGCAGATCTCTCAGGGCTAATCCAGACACTAGAGGGTGGTTAGCAGGGTTAGGGGATTCCTATTATTCTGAAGCCCCTGGCCGAGCTGTGGCTCTCTGAACCCAGGCTCCCAGGAGACCCAGACAGAGGGCGACACCAGTCTCCTGGTGAGCAAACGAGGCTCCCCACGGGCTGGATACTGGGCAAAGCACATTCACGCAGTATCTCACTTAATCCTCACGTCAACTCTGAAGGAGATGCTGTTTTGTAGAAGTGTATGCATAATGTGAGCCCATCCGAAGCTCGGCCAGGTGGAGGGACCTGCCCAGGGCCTCACGGCTAGCAAGTGAGGAGACCAGCTTCACACTAGGGTCCTGAGCTACTGTCTTAACCGCTTTGCTTAATATCCCCTTGTGTGGGGCTCCCCTGTCTCCTCTCCACCCGCAGTGGGGGTCCTGGGGACCCACAGGGGAGCTGGGAGACTTCCTCTATCAGGCACACCATTCGAAGATAATTGCTACTCCTCAGCTGCCATGGTTTTGCTGGGCCAAGGGACAACATCGTCACATCAGGGCAGAAGCAGGGGAGAGCTGGCAACGCCCAGGGCCAAATAGGCACACAGATGGGAGTAAGCTAGGGGAGGAAACTGGGAGGCCGGGGTAATCCCCCTCTACCCCCTTCATTCTACGGCTGAGGAAATGGGGACGGGGGTACTTGTCCAGGGTCCTGCATGGGTACTTGAGCCCAGGCTTTCCTAGAGTAGGATCTACTGTTCCACCGCAGGGGGAATGAACTGAGGCTGTGGGTGAGGTGGGGGACGATGGCCCCTCAGCCGTGACTGTAGGTCTGGGACTCCTCTGGGGAAGGAGAACCATCTAACATTCCTAGGAATCTCAAGCCCCAAGTGATCACTCCAGCCCTAAGTGGGGGCTTTGTAAAAAAAACAAATCCCCTGACAGGTGCTCTGTGTGTGTCTGTCTTCCCCGCTTCACAGCAGGATCTCTGAAAGGCAGCGTGTGTCCTCACCGTCACCACCTCCTCCCTCCCCTCTTCTCTCGAACCCACCCAGTCTGTCCTTGTCTCCCACCAGCCTAGTGAAACAGCTCTTGTCAAGGTCCCAGGGGCCCTTACAGTGACGATTCAGCAGTCACTTCTCAGGCCTCAGTGGCGCATTCTGTCTTCTCCTTGAAAGAAACACTCTCTGCATTCGGCTTCTGCCCCCAGGCACGGCACACCCAGGCTCTCCTTCCACCTCCCTGGCCCCCTGCTCTTCCCAATCTCCGGCCATTAGGAAGACGAAAGTCAGATTCTTCTATTTGGGGGGATTAGGTACACATTTTCTTGGGTGTAGGAGGCTGGACCAAGTGATGGTTCATCCATATAGATACTCACTGAACAAACAAACAAAAATTAATTCCATCTTAAAAAGAACATCTTGACAGCTGCTGCCCTCAACCTCCAGGAGTCCTTCCCTCCCATGATGTTATGCTGCTGGCAGCTTTGGAGAGGGAGGAGGAAGCCAAAACCCAAGAAGCCTCTAGGAAGCCACAGGAAGCCTCTAGAAGCCAGAAAAGACAGGGAAACATCTTTTCCCCTCACAGCCTCCAGGAAAAATGCAACCCCGCTGTCACCTTGATTTTAGCCTAGTGAATTGAAACCCCTTTGGACTTCTGCCCTTCACGACTCTACGATAGTAAGTTTGCATTGTATTAAGCCACTAAGATTGTGGTAATTTGTTATAGCAGCCATGGGACATTAATAATTTCTGTTGATATGATGAATTACACTGGTTTATTTTTGAATGTTAAACCAACTTTGTATTCCCGGGATAACCCTCACTTGGTCATTATATATAATCCATTTTATATATTGTCAGATTCAAGTTGCTACAATTTTGTTTAGCATTTTACTTCTATGTTCATGAGGGATATTGGTTTGTAGTTTTCTTATAATGTCTTTGGCTTTGTTATCAGAGTAATGCTGGCCTCACAGAATGAGTTGGAAAATATTCTTTCCTACTTAATTTTCTGGAAGAGTTTTTGTTGAATTGGCATTATGGTTTCCTTAAATGTCTGCTAGAATTCTCCACTGAAATCATCTGGTCCTGTAGCGTTTTTTTTTTTTGTTGTTGTTGGAAGGTTTTTATATACAAATTCAATTTATTTAATGGATACAGGCTATTTAGGTTATGTTTCTTTTTGAGTGAACTTTGATCGTTTATGTCTCAAAGAATTTGCCTATTTCATCTAAGTTGTCAAATTTATTTTAAGAAAGCTGTTCATAATGTTCCCTTATTCCTTTTAATATTTGTGAAATATTATGGTGTCATCTCTCTCATTCCTGATACTGATAATTTGCATTTTCTCTCT
Organism: Neofelis nebulosa; assembly: GCF_028018385.1. Classification (NCBI taxonomy): domain Eukaryota; kingdom Metazoa; phylum Chordata; class Mammalia; order Carnivora; family Felidae; genus Neofelis; species Neofelis nebulosa. The sequence continues at coordinate 194,235,995 of NC_080783.1, read as the reverse complement.
TTTTTCCTTACTTGTCTATCTAGAGGTTTATCAATTTTACTGATTTCTTCAAAGAACCATGTTTTGGCTTCAATGGCTTTCTCTATTATTTTTCTGTTTTCTGTTTCATTGATTTCTGCTCTAATTTTTAGTATTTCTTTCCTTCTGTTTACTTTGGGCTTAATTTGCTTTTCCCACCCTAATTTCTTTTCTTCTTTTTCAAATTGAGGTATAATTGATGTATAACGTTATGTCAGTTTCAGGTATACAATAAAATGACTAGTTATTTATATATATTGCAAAATGATTACCACAGTAAGTCTAGTTAACATCAGTCACCACAAATTGTTGTAAATTTATTCTTGTGATGATAGCTTTTAAGATTCACTCTTAGCAACCTTCAAATATACAGTATTAGTAACATAACCAGGCTGTGCATTACATCTCCAGGATTAATTTGTTTTTATAGCTATAAGTTTATATCTTTTGTCCCCTATCACCCCATCCCCTTCCCCAGTTTCTTTAGGTGGAAGTTGAAGTCAGTGATTTGGGAACTTTTTTTCTTTAAAAAATTTTTTTAACATTTATTTATTTTTTGAGAGAGAGAGACAGAGATAGTGTGAGTGGGGAAGTGGCAGAGAGAGAGAGGGAGACACGGAATCCAAAGCAGGCTTCCTGATAGCTGATAGCTATCTGTGCTGATAGCTCAGAGCCTGACCTGAGGCTCGAACTCACGAACCGTGAGATCATGTCCGGAGCTGAAGTCGGACACTTAACCAACTGAGCCACCCAGGGGCCCCAAGACCTTTCTTCTTTCTTAATATTGGTATTTAGTGCTATATATTCCCTCCTAAGTATTGTCACAGAAGCATACCATGAATTTTGTGTTTTTATTTTGTGTTGTGTTTTCCTTTTCATTCGGTTCAAAAAACTTTGTAATTTCCCTTTTGCTTTCTTCTTTGAACCATGGGTTAGTAAGTATGTTTTTTGTTTGTTTTTGTTTTTAGCTTCCAAGTATTTGGTGATTTTCCTCATATCTTTCTGTTATAGATTTCTAATTTAGTTCCATTGTGGTCAGAGACCATTCTTTGTATGACTTGAATCTTTTAAAATTTATTCAGACTTGATTTATGGCTCTATCTTTTAAAATATTCCATGAGTACTTAAAAATCATGTATATTCTGATGTTGAAGAGAGTGTTCTATAAATGTCAACTAGGTCAAGTTGTTTTAGAGTGTTGTTCAAATCTTATATCATAAATGCTTTCTGTCTACTTGTTCTATCAACTTTTGAGGGAAGAGTATGGAGGTCTTCAACAATAATTGTGGATTTGTCTATTAATCCTTACCATTATGTTTGTGCATCCTGTATTTTGAAACTCTGTTATTAGATGCACAAAGATTTTAGATTGTTATGTCTTCTGTATTAAGTGATATCTTTATCATTATGAAATGAATTTCTCTAAGATTTACTTTACCTGGTGATAGTTTTTGCTCTGATATCACTCTGGTATCTCTTTTTAAAAAAAATTTTTTTTAATGTTTATTTTTGAGAGATAGAGAGAGAGAGGGAGAGGGAGAGAGAGAGTAGGGTAGGGGCAGAGAGAGAGGGAGACAGAATCTGAAGCAGGCTCCAGGCTCTGGGCTGTCAGCACAGAGCCTGACATGGGGCTCAAACTCCTGAACTATGAGATCATGACCTGAGCCGAAGTCAGATACTTAACTGACTGAGCCACCCAGGTGTCCCTACTTTGATATTTCTTTTGTTTAGTGTTAGCATGGCATAGCTTTTTTGGCATCCTTTTACCCCTATGTGTCTTTATATTTAATGTGTCTTTTTTGAGACACATGGTTGGTTCTTGCTTTTCTATCCTGTCTGACAATCTCTGTCTTTTAATTGGGATGTTCGGATCATTTATATTTAATGTGATTATTGATATGGTTAGGTTTAAGTCTATCATCTTGTTATTTGTTTTATGTTTGTCTCATCTGTTTTTGTTTCCTTTTTTATATTGTTTGGTTCTTTTGGTTTTTTTAATGGTTCCAATTTATCTCTATTGTTGGTTTATTAGCTATAACTTGTAGTCATTATTTTAGGGTGTATAGTATGTATCTTTAACTTACAATCGTCTACAAATGGTATTGTGCTATTTCAGGTGTGATGTAAGACTTTTATGATAGCATGCTTTCATTTCCCATCTCCTAGCCATTTTTCTATTGCTGTCATACATTTTACTTATAGATGTTATAAACCTCATAATATATACATTGTTGTTTTTGTTTAAATAGTCAATTATTTTAAGAATTAGTTTAAATAATAATAAAACTAATATATTTACCTGTGTAGTTATCATTTCTGGTGTTTTTCATTCCTTGAATCCATATATCTATCTGGTAACATTTTCTTTCTGATGGAAGGGCTTTCTTTAACATTTATTATAGTGAAAGTCTGTTGTTGATGAGTTCTTTAAGCTTTTGTATGTCTGAAATAGTCTTAAATTTGTCTTTGTTTTGAAAGATATTTTTGCTGGGTTTGGACTTACAGATTAACTGCTGTTTCTGGAAAATGCCAAGGATGTCCCTGCATCAGGGAATACTTTCTCTTTCCATTACCCAGAATGCTAACCGCCTCCCCCCCCCCGCCCCAGACATTTCTCTGTCTGTCTCTTCATTGTGTCTCAGCTCAAATGTCCCTTCCTCATAGAGCCCTTCCATGACTATCTGATCTAAGATAGCAACTCTGTTGCTTCTCTCCTTACCATATTTTATTTTTCATTGTAAAACTTATCCTTACCTGACCTTCTGCATTTTTGTTTACCTGCTTATCATCCTTTCCTCAGTTGAATACAGGCTTCATGAGGGCAAGGACTTTGTCTTGGTCACTCTTGAGTTATCTACGCTTAGAACAGTGCCAGACATATTGTAGATGCTTAATGAAGCAGATTGAATGAACGAATGAATGCTCTTTTTGGTCATTAGGTGCAATCTACTTGCTGTGCGACTGTAGACAAGTCCTGTTCCACTCAGGGCATGTCCTTTTCTAGTGGGCAGTGGCTGAATGTCAGCTCACCCTCCCCCCTAACCTCCCGCACTGGGCACTGTGTCAAATGTGCCCTGGGTTTCGCCGCTCCCACTCTACCAGAGGGAGTAGGGCCAGATGTTTTCTATCCAGGGCTTGAGGGCACCAAGCTTTGTATTGTCATAATCACCACCAGGGGGCGCTGGATGCTTAGATTCTGGACCATTGGGCTCTGTGCCCTCGCTCCTCTTTGGGTTGGTAGAAGTCACTGTTAGTGACTGTCGATTAGGATCTCTGATGCAGGTGGTGTAAATGGACGTGGGGAATGGGAAGGCATTTCTAGGATCCCTGACTTCCAGGCTCAAGGTGTGGGGTTTCAGCTCTCACTGTTCACCCTCCCATGGCTCCCCACCCATCAACTGACCCCTTGAAATGATTCACCTGTGTCTTCCTGGAGACGGGAAGAAGTGGGCCCACTAGGATGGAAACCGTACAGGGTGCTTGGTGGCATCTTACATGTCCTGGACCCCCAAATCAACTTGCGGCTTTGGACAAGTAAACCCTTTGGCATTACTGAGCAGGGTGACCCTGTTATCCTTGAGGTCCCTCCAAGAAGCTAGAAACCTGGCAAACCTGTTCCAGCTCTTTGGCTTCCTTTCTGGTGTTTTCCTTTGGCTGAGCTCTTCACTGCCCCTCCTCAGGTCATTGAAGAGCCCCGGCCTGCAGATTGTCCCTCAGACTCTGAGGCCCCCATTGTCTGTTTAGATGGCTGTCCCCCTCTCCCACTAGACTGGAGCCCCTTGTGGGCGGGACTGCAGATTGTCCCTCAGACTCTGAGAGCCAGGAGGAGTGGGGAGTTGCCTTCCGCGTGGAGAGGTTCACATGTACAGAGGCTCATTTAGTTCTCTTAAGAAGTGGGAATGTTTTAGCTACTGACCCATCGATGGGTGGGGAGACTGAGCCCCAGAGAGTAGGACGATCAGTCTGCGGTCGCATATCGACATGTGGCATGCTCAGTTCTACTCACCTTCTGTGTTGGGTGTGTCCAGTGCCCCTTGGGCCATTCCCTTTCCAGAGAGCTAGCTCCTTTAGCTGATGTAGCCTCTGAGCCTTCGCACTGCTGACTTTCCTCTGCCTGGAGTATCTTTCCCTCACCCCTTCACGTGGCTGGTTCCTTCCCATCATTTGGATGAGAGGCCAGATGTCACCTCCTCAGAGAGACCTTCCCTGGCCATACCTTGTCCCTCGTTATCTCAGCAGCTTGCTTTATTTCTTCTAGAGCACTCGTCACCATCTGAAATCAGCTGCTACCCTGGTTTATGGTTTATGCTCCGTCTCCCCTGTCAGAATGAAGTTGCCAGCAGAGCAGGGACCTTGCCTGCCTTGTTCCCTGATGGGCCACGTCTCACACATGGCACACAGTCAGAGGCATCCCATGGGTATTATTGAAGGAGTGAGTGAGGACGATGGAGAGTTGCCTGTCACCCATGCAGGTCTCCAGACAGTAGTGCAGAGTCATGCCGACCCCCGGGAATCCTCTGTGGCCGTTGTGTCCGTTCCTCTCTGGGCTTCTTACTCCTTCATTGTCTCCCCCATGAGTAGCATACTCCTCAGACAGGAAGCCATGGCGTGTTTGATTCACAAACCAAAGCCAAGATACGGGAGGAGGAAGGAGGGGAGCCACAGGCCTTGAGGGTGGGGTGTTCTAGAGCAGAGACCAAGGATTGCAGACATGCTCCATACCTTTGATTTTCCAAACTCAGGCAAAGTGTGCAGATGGGGTTTCTGGCCGTGATGACAGCCCCGTATGAGAACGCGAGTTCCCTGTTAGAGGACCAGTCTTGTCAGGAGGCTGCCCAGGGCACCCTTCTCACCCTGTGTGTTCCTGGGATCCCTCCCAGAGCCTTGAGTACTTACCTGCATGACGACCTGGTGACCAGATGGAGAGCAGACAGTGCAACAGGAGAGGAGTCATGCTTTGGGTCAAGGAGACCTGACTTAGATAGAGTCCTGGCTCAGTGGCTTCCATGCTGTGTGACCTTGAGCAAGTGACTTTCTCTCTCTGAGCCAAGAAGAAATGAGCTCTGCCTTCTGGGATCAGTCATCCAGGCCCCGCCTTTTCTGTTGGGGTTCCTAGCCATCTTTCAATGCTCAGCATCAAGCGTACCTCTGGGAAAGCCATCCCACCCCCATCTGGGGAGTCAGGTTCTCTCCTTCCCCTGGACTTATCCTGTTCTGCCTATGTCGATAGCATGATGACATTGTCTGTTTAGATGTCTGTCCCCCTCTCCCACTAGACTGGAGCCCCTTGTGGGCGGGACTGAAACTTTGTTCATTTCTGCATCTGTCACGTGCAGCATGAGGACAGGCGCACCACAGGTATGGTAGTGATATCGAGTGAGTTGGGTCGAGACTGGGTTGATTTCTCTTCTCAAGGATATCTGGGACAAACTTGCCATCCACTGAGTTCAGAGAGCCCTGAACTCGTCCAGCACTCCCGGCCCTCCCCTTCCTCTTCAACGATGCTGTCCAGAGTGGAACAGTATCATCAGCGGTGACCCCTAACTTACCACGCGCCAGGCACGGTGCTGAACACTCACCTGAGTTATCTTATCTAATCCTCAAGCCCACACCGTGATGCGATTTTAAGCCCACTTTAGACACAAACATACTGAGGCTCAGAGAAGTCCAGTGACTTGCCTGAGGTCACACAACTCATAAGGAGCAAAACCCAGTGGTATGCTGGTCCATGTTTAGCAACTGGCTCTCAAAACAAAAAGCCTGGATTTGAGGTGTTTGCCTCTTTCTGTGGTGCTCATACTCCCACAGAATTTCAAGCCCCCAACATGACATCCCTGAACTTGAACTTGGGAAGACATGCTCACAATTGGCTCTTGTGGGTGGGGACGAGCCAGCTTCAGCACACCGTGGGGCAAAGCTGAGATTCAAACCCAGGCCTGTTTGGTGCTGACCAATTAGCATTCGAGATTCCTCTAAGATTTGGTATTCAGTGAAAAAAAGCAAGGTGTATACATACATCCACACAAAAGAATATATATGTACGTATATACGCATTATGTATATGCGGGTGTGTTTGCTTGTGTGTGTGGATCTTGAAGGATTTGCTAGAAACTGATAACACCCCTGTGTGTTTTTTTTTCCAGGGAGGGGAACCGTGTGGCTGGGAGATGGTGGGGCTGGGGGCTGGGGAGAGGTTTACTCGGGGTGTCCTTTCTACTTTTTGAATTTTGAACCATGCGAGTGTATTAACTATTTAAAAAAATGAACAAACAAACAACAAATCCCAACAGCCAACCTGCGGACGGATGCTGGGCCTGTAGCTCTATGCGAGGCCGGTGGCCGGTCTGCGGGCCAGGAGCTGGGCGGGGCGTGCTGAGTGGCTTGGTTGGGGCTGGTGTTTTGGCAGAGGGGGACAGATAGGGAGGCCCCGTCTTCCCACAGCGTGAGGAATAGGTGTACTTGTTTCAATTCTCATCCATGCAGTTTGGTCACTGAGACTATGGCACTGCACTCTAAACTCAATTAGAAATTTAACAAACCTTATAAATCCTCCCCAGCCTGAGCCTTGTAAATCTCCAGAGCGGGGCCAGCTTAGCACTTATCCATCTCTGGCTTAATGACCTCCCCAGCCCGGCCGAGAGTGATTCAGGGCCAGTGACAGGTCTAATTAGTGAGCGCAAAGTGTAGCCGCGGGCAGGCCGGCAAGGTGAGGAGGAAGAGGGAGCCTGGTCCTTGCCCGGGGGCATTAGGGAAGTGAGTCCTGACCCTCCCTTGTCCAGTCTGGACCTCGTGGCTCTGGCACACAGGAGGAGAGGCAGGGAGGGGTGGCAGGTGCCTGACTGACTTTCATAGTTCATGTCGCCCTGCTGGTGGTGAGTCTCACTCGGGGATGGCTGTTGAGGGCACGCCACTGATACCGAGATTGCGTCGAGGGCCACGTGGGAGCCAAGAAGTCTCCTAGCCAGGCAAATCCGTGGACAGATTTGAGGCTGTGTTGATAGCCAGTGTGGTGGGTGTGGGAGAGTTTCGAGGGTGGGTTCTGATCTTCCAGTGCCTCGGGGAATTATATTCCAGAGCAATTCATGTGAGATCACAGGGAGTCCAGACAGCCCCATTTTTAAGAGTGAAGGGTTCAGCTTTAGTGAGACGATAGCTGACTATCCTTGTGAGGTAGTGAGCTCCTTGTCAGTGGATAGACAGCCCAGGATCCTCTGCTATTTTTTTTTTTTTTTAAGAGCTCAGCTTGTTATTGAACAGGTTACGGGAGAGGTGTGGTCCAAAAGACCAAAACGTGTGTCATCACCAGACTCGTCCAATTCTTGTTTCTTTGCTTCCACTTTCTTCTCCGCAGGGGCAGCCCCGGAGGGGGGAGCAGGATCTCCTGCTGGGGTGGCTCCTCCAGCCCCTACCTCGCAGATGAGGCTCCAGATGTTGACATTGGCCAGGGCCTTTGCAAACAAGTTCCTCCAGAAAGGTCCCACATTTACACCCGCTGCTTTAAGGAGGGCATTGGTCTTATCCTCTGTGACTGTGACCTCATCGTTGTGCAGGATGAGGGCTGGGCCTGAGTAGATGCAGGCAGTTGAGCTCTGAGCCAGAGACCTTGGTGCCGGGGAGTGCCGAGTGGGCTCTCCTGGGCGGGTGCTCCTCACTGGTGGTTAAAGCAAGGGCCCCACTCCGACGCGACCTTAGCTTCCTTGGAAGGACCGAGCACCTCAGCGGCAGCTGGGAAAAAGGGCCAGGATCCTCTACTGTTAACCCCAGCTGTGTGTCGGGTCTTTTATACATCATCTGATGTGATCTTCAGGCCCCCGTCTTACAGGTGAGGAAACTGATGTTCAGGGAGGTTATGAGACACGTGCCAGGTCATTCCAAACCAGGATTTGGATGCTGGCCTGCCTGGCTTCAGAACCGGCGGCCCCTGGCTCCCCCTCCACACTTCTCTCTATCTCTGCTGAAGATGCGCCCTTCAGGCTGGGCACAAAATGATTAAAGGCCCCACAGCCAAGAGCCACGATCTCCTGGCCACAGGGGCTGCCTCCGACAGGCTGTTGCACCGTGTTCCGCGCCGGGGTGGGAAGACGTGGGCCCTCTCTCTCTGCAATCTTTCCCTCCTCTCCTGCACTCATTCTGAGGCCTCATTTTCCTGTCTTCTCCCAGCCTCCCTCTGGCCTCTCTCTGGCCCTGATCCCAGCTCCCACTGGGTTATTCGCCAGGAATTTGGGGGTGGGGTAGGTCTGAGCTCCCCCTCCTACCAGTCACCTCCACTGCTTGGATGTAGGAGGCAGAGCTGATAAGGCTGCCTGGGGAGATAGATGCCGGCTCTGGTCCCCGCGGGCCCTCTGACCCTCTCCCTGCCCTCGACCCCCCCCGGAGCAGTCACCAGGAGGAGGCCCGGGTAATTGGTTCCATCCAAGACTCATCCTCAGTGGCGCGAAAGGGAAAGTTATAAATATTTTTACCTATAACTCATGACGAATAAAAATTTAATTACACTGAAAAATTTAAATTTCATAAGAAATAAATATTAATCCTGGAGAGTGACTTCTGTGGGAAGTTAACTTTCAAATGTCGTCAATCTGCAGGTGCCTGGGGTCTGGGGAGGGGAGGAGGAGGCCCCCAGTTCTGGCTCCTGGTTTGGAGTGGCGGTCTCCCCTCCTGAGACTGAGGGTTCAAAGACTCAGGTCTCCACCCAGGGAAGAGTCCGCCCTCAGCTCGCTCCCTCTCTCCAACGATAATTGCTTACCTACCACGTCGAGAGATTTTTCTAGGTGCAGCGAAACTGCAGGAAAGGACACACATTGTTCTTGCCCCGTGTCACGTGGAGGCAGACGTTAAATGGATAACCACCAGCTACAGCCCCGTCGGTACCCCTCTGCTGGGCACAAATCCCTGCTTGGTTTTATTATTATTGTTATTTTACTTTTGAAAAATTCAAGGCTAACACACACCTAGAAAGATGCAAAACAAACACATAAGCATGCAGGGCAGGGAGGAATGACAGCATAGGGGAAGGCACGTGGCCCGGGTCAAGGAAGCTAGAGTGGGCTCCCATGCTAGACACTTGAGGGAGGGAGGGGCCCTGCCTTGAGGACCTTCACGGACCATTTGATGGATGGCTCCGGCTGCCTGGCCAGGGAGAGGGCGATTGGGGGTAAGGTGGCCTAATATTAGTAACAACATCTCAATACATACTGGCGGTTTATCATGTGCCAGGCGTGATTCTAGGCCCTTGATGGGTATTAGCTCATTTCACCCTGACAGAACCCCACAAGGAGAAAACAGAAACACAGAGAGGTTAATTAACAAGTCCAAAGTCACATAGCTGGTGGAAGGCATGGCTGGGTTACGCTTGAGTCCCCTGGCTTAGAGACTTCTCTGAGTTTCTCTGAAGTGGGACAGCCCAGGTCTTGGCCACAGGTGCCTGGCTTCCAGTGCCCTCTGGAACCTCTACAAATGCGCTCGTGTTTCACATCTGCTGTGTGGCCTCAGTCAAGCCTCTCAGCCTCTCTGAGTTTCAGGTTCCTCTTTCGCGACCCAAGGATTAAAAATCCCCACTCTGTGCCTCCGCAGGTTTGTATGGGGCTGGAAAGTGGTGTTGTAATTCCGGTCACAGTGACAAAGCTGATTCTAGCCGTGAGCCACTCTGGCCCATGTGCTGCTGGGGATACTGCAAGCCACCTCCCTGGGAGGCAGGCCTTATTCCCATCTGATGCTGGGGACACTGACATCTCAGGAGGAGCCTGAGGAGGGCGAGGTGATTAGAGAAGCTGCCTGTGGGCAGTGGTGGGGTGGTGGGGTATTGTTCCAGGCAAGGGAGTTGAGGGCAGGATTTGGGACCTGCTCCAGGAGGGCTCTGACATGAGCAGAGGCAAGGAGAACGATGTGTGCATGTTGTGTTGGGGGAAGGGGAGGGCAGGCTGGGTTCTGAGCTGCCCACCTCAGCTGCTTCCCCATTCCACAGATGCTAAAGTTGAGGCCACCCTGAGCTGGGGCTACGGAGCTGGGTCTGGGTCTGGGTTGCACCTGGGTAGAGAAGGGGGGCAGTGGGGTAGGATCTTGGACTTGGGCCTGGCAAGCAAAGTCCTTGGCTCTTGAACCCGAGACCAAGGCCGAAGGGGGTGGCTGGGCCTGGCGCCAGCTTGGGGCGGTGCAGTGGGGCTCTGAGGGCCTTGTCCTGCAGCCGTCAGTGATATGGTGGGCTGGAACCGCCATGGCTCACATGTGAGAGAGCCCAGAGGAGGCTGGGGCCCTGAGTCTAATTTGCCCCTTTATGACCCTCCATGGAGGTAGGTGACAGACACTTCCAGCTCTCCAGGGACTAAACAGACCAGGTCCCCCTTAAGTATTGGGAAATACTCTGAGTCCTTATTTGGCTGGCCCGGGACCCCGAATGGGGGTACTTTAGGTGGGAGGTGGGGAATCCACCCTCTGTGGCAAAAACTCAGGAATGCTTCACCCTTTCCCCCAGGCCCAGACACACGTGTACAGATATTCACATATTCAGACATGGACGTGCACGCTGACACGCGTGTGCACACAGCTGTGTGTGCTCGCGCAGACACGCATACACACGGCTGCTGGTACGCAGGCGCCCACACAACCACAGATAGATTCCCGGGTATCCGTGGATCTCCGAGTGCCCCCTCCCGACAGCGTTCCGCTGATGGAATGCCGTAATATTTTTCTATTAAATGTTGCATTTGTTGTGCCTTTTAGTAGCTCTCCTCATTAAAAATGATATTATCCCCATAAATAAGCCGGCTCCTGAGAAGAGTGCCCGACTCCATTTCTCTTCCTAATTGAGACACTTAGCTTTGATTTGCTCGTTGGCACGTACCGAGCGGATTAATTTTCAATTAATGCTCGTGGGCGGGTGGCTGCAGGCAGCGTGGGCTTGCAGCCCAGTGGCCTGGGAGCAGGGGCAGGTGGGAAGGAGCAGGGGCAGGAGGACCCAGAGAGGGTGTCTTTATGTTTCCTGGCCGTGTGAAAGAGAGCACTGGGGACTCCCTGGAGCTTCGTGGTTTTGTTCTTTGTGGGAGAGTGGGCCCTGGAGGGCCCTCTCTGGTGGGAAGCACCCTCTTCTCTTACTAAGCGCTATGGGCTCAAAGTTTATGTCTCCTCCCCCCCCAACCCCCTCCCACCCATTCCTATGTTGAAGCCCTAACTCCCCATGTGATGGTATTTGGAGATGGGTCCTGCTCATCCTCAGAGACCTACCCCTGGTCATTGACTTTCTAGGCAAACGCTGGGGAGGTGTTAGGGCTCCGAGGGTAAGTGGGTAGACAGGCCAGCTGACCTGGGTTCAAATCCTGGTTCTTCTGGTTAGCTCATGACCCGATCAGGTTATTCTATCTCCCTAGGCCTCAGTTTCCTCTGTAAACAAGGGTGATAATAAGAGTACTTATTTCTTTTTTTTATTAAAAAAATTATTTATTTTTGAGAGAGACAGAAGCAGGGCATGAGCGGGAGAGGGGCAGAGAGAGAGGGAGACACAGAATCCGAAGCAGGCTCCAGGCTCTGAGCTGTTAGCACAGAGCCTGATGCGGGGCTCAAACTCATGATCTGCGAGATCGTGACCCGAGCGGAAGTCGGCCGCTCTACTGACTGAGCCACCGGGGCGCCCCAAGAGTACTTACTTCATAGGGGTTGTTAAAAAAAAAAATTCGACCGAGTAAATATGAGCATCTCATTGGCTCTGTTAAGTGATTCATGAATTAGGAAAGGATTGTTTCAGGCAAGGTCACCTGCACTGAGGTGGAAGAAGGGCAAGGGGTCTCATTAAGTGGATTACTTCATCTTTGGGGGGTGGAGAGGGCCTATGTATGTGGAGATTGCCTCCTTGGTGCTGATCACAAAATTCCCAACTGACTGGTTAAGCCTTACATTTCTGGGGGAGGCTGAAACCGCAATTATGTTAGATATTAAGCCCCAGGTTTGATGGCTTGGCCTATGTGATGCCATTTTAAGCCTGTGGTTTCCTTTTCCTCTTTTTTTTTTTTTAATTAAAGATTTTATTTTTAAGCAATCTCTACACCCAACATGGGGCTCGAACTCACAACCCCGAGGTCAAGAGTCACATGCTCCACCGACTGAGCCAGCCAGGAGCCCCAAGCCTGTGGCTTTCTTTTCAACAGGGTGTTGTGCCAATTAGATGAGAGAAAGCATTTATACTTGGCACTCAAAGTATGGTGTCTAGACTGGAAGCATCGGTATCTCCTGGGTGCTTATTAGAAATGCAGAATCTCAGGCCCCACCCCAGACCTGCTGCCCCGGGGCTCACATTCCGGCTCTGTGGATGCGCAGTGGGTGCCCACTTCAGCTTTGGCACTGGCTTCACGGGTCTCCACCTGTAAACGTGGAGATCAGGACGCCACCTCCCGGAACAGATCGGAGAGCTCAATGAGATTAAGCAGAAGGTAGCTCCGGGAGTTGTGCAAGGTGATTCTGAGATTGCGAAGCTCCAAAAGCATTTTTGCGCATGTTTTATTTACTCTTCCTTTGTCCTTTAATTTACTCTTCCATCGTTTGCATTTTAAACGTAAGCAATGGAGGCATTTCAAACCAAGTGATGAGTCCAAGCTCATTTGGTGAGTCAGCCGCACAACTGGGTCTGGTCCCAGGACTGGTGTCCGTGAGCAGCGCCAGGCCTCAGGGAGCTCCTAGAGCAGTGGGATCAGGCCACAGCCCCTCCCTCCAGCCACTGAAACCCTCCGGGTGCCTATCTCTCTCTGGATTGTGCTGTTGGCCCGTTTCTCCCTTTTTGTGTGTGTTGGGAGTGGAGGTGGCTGCAGATCGGGGAGGGTGGGTGACAGGAAAGATGGGGCAGCTCTGGGATCTGACGGTTAATTAAAATGTCCTCATGGGTGATCAATCCACAGTCAATGGCTTGAATCCACAATGACCCAGCTTCTTTCTGGCTGGACCCAGCTTCTTTCTGGCTGAGCACGTGGCCTTCCTGGTGGTGCTGGCAGGAGGCCCTGCTGTCTTCCTCCTGGTCCTTGGAGGCCCGGGACGGGATGTGCTGTCGATGCTGCCTCCAAAATATTCCCATCTTGTTTCCATAATAGCTTCTGTCACTGCTCTTGACAGGCCAGCCATTAAGTCTTTGGCAAAATTGTAAGAATTATTAACATATGAGGTTTTATATTATTTGACAGCTGTCGGCTCCTTTGGAATCCACATCACCCTGTCCCCTCTCTCCCCTCCCATCCTCTCCCTTGGCGTCACCCCTCTTGGCCCAGAAGGATGGGAGGGGCCTCCCAATCACTGGGGAACCAGGGGGAGACAAGCCCACGTCAAACTTCACTCACAATCGCTCCTGCGCATCTGTGGGATGTTCCCTGGGGTCTCGCACACCACATCTCTCGCCCTAACCTGGATCATTCCTCAGCATGGACCCTCCTTATCCACACCCCTGGCTTCGATGGCTTCAGTGACGACTCACCACCCTCTACTTACCTCCCAACTGTGCCCCAGACCCAAGTGCCCATCTGTTTCCTGGACATCTCCCTGATGCTTCAAAGACTCCATCCTGGCTCTGCCTCTTGAGTTTTCCATTTAGGTCCTTCCTCCACCATCCACCTGTCTTCTAGGCCAGAAATCTGAGGGTCACCCCAGTCTCTTCTGCCTCCCACACCCTCACAAGTCTCAGATCTCCAAGCCCTGTCCATTCTGCTTCCTAAAGGCCTCTTGACTCTCCCCTCCCCTCCCTTTGCCCTTGTCTGGGTCTTGGCCTCTGCTCCTGGGCCACCATACCTGCTTCCTCGCTGGTCAGTGCCCAGACCCCTCGGGCTTTCCGGGTAGTGCATGCCTGCCCTGCTTCCAAAAGCCCGCAGTGTTTCCCTGGAGCCCTCCCTCCTTTTCAGGTCCCCTCTTGGTCGGTTGCTGAGGGGAGTTGCTGCATAAATGCCCCCGCTCCTACCCCTGTGGGTGGGATAATTGAGGTCCAGGGTCTACACAGGTCCGCAAGGTCGCTAGAATGAAGCTCCACTGTAGTAACTGGCTTGCTGAAGGCACACGTCTCATCTTCCTCCCTCCCCTGCCTCCCTCCCCAACTCCCCTGCTGGGTTTCTGGGATGCCTCCCAAAGAAACTGCTTGCACTCAAATCCTTGTCTCAGAGTTGGCTTCTAGGGAGCCCAAACCAAGACGGGACTCATGATTTGTCCATCCCGCACACCCCAGGGTGACCCTTGGGCTCTGCACATCTGATTCTTTCTCTCCCTCCTTAGGATTACACGCTGTGGCTTTTATTCCTTCACACTGCTGCAGCGAAAGGAGGTCTTTGGAAACCTGAATGTAAACAGCATTTGGGGACTGCTGCTTACGTTTCAAAAGCAGTTGCCACAGGCTTCAGATAGTATGCTTTTTTGGTGCCATCATTAGATAAAGTTATGCTTTTACACAGCTATTAAATAATACAGATATAGGGCCATCAGTGTTAAAGAGAACTACGTTCTCAAATATCAAAGTAACATCACGAAGCTATCCTTACTAACACTTGAGTTGGTTAGCACAAGAATTAACCAGGTAACGGAGATGGGCAACGTCGGTTCCTCCTAAATGCTAAAAGTGGCATTTCAAATTAGTGTAGGCATGGAGGCAGAGAATTAGTTAATCGTGTGGGAAAAACGCAGACACCTACTTCCTGCAAATTCCCGATAGATAGAAATGTGAAGATAAAAAAAAAATGAAATCATGAGAGATCTAGAGGGAACAAAGGCGATCATCTCCAGATGCGGTGGGCCTTCCCAGGGAGACAAGGGAAGAAGCCACAGGCAGGATGGTGAGAACCAGTGGAATGAACAAAGAATCCCGAAGTCAAAAAGCAGACCAGGTGGGAAACTCTACTGGCAGCGTGCACTATAGAAGGAAAAGAAGAAATTGAGTAGGGTTTGGTCGAATCAATCTCCATTTTTGTTTGCTCCTGACACGTAGTTTTAAAAAAATAAAGTCAGCCAAAGCTGGAACAAATCCTGGAAAGGTGAACCTTTGGTCGTCCGCTCATGAAAGCGCTTACCCTGGCGATCAGGAAGTTCTTCCTGGTGTTCACCCTGCATCCTTCTTGCTTCGGTGGGAGCTTTTCTATGCTTTAGGCCTCAGGGGAGAGGGAGGGCCTTTTCTTGAAGTGACTTCAGATAGTATGTGTGGTTCCCAGGGCGTCCAGGCCAAGAGGCTTCGGGAATTGCCACATGCCTTGCCACATACCAGGTCTGGGAGGTTCCGGCTTCTTAGAGGTTCTCCTGGGTCTTCATC
Source organism: Neofelis nebulosa (assembly GCF_028018385.1). Taxonomy (NCBI): domain Eukaryota; kingdom Metazoa; phylum Chordata; class Mammalia; order Carnivora; family Felidae; genus Neofelis; species Neofelis nebulosa. Next base: position 194,220,721 of record NC_080783.1, on the reverse strand, counting down.
CTGGATCCAGAGCTGGTCTTCCCCTCATGCTGGCTTCCTCCCTGTCCCCATCTCCTTCCGGAGCCCACTGGGATCCTACCTGGAGCTTGTCCCGAGACCCATTCTGAACCGCATCTGGATCCCGGTCTTGGGCCATCTCTGACCCCCCAGCGCACCCAGCCGGGGCTGTGGCTGGAGCCCCTATGGCCAGATCCTGTCGGGCTGAGCTGCTGCTCTGAGCCAGGCCGGCTGTGCAGGGAACAGATGGGCTCCCCGTGGACGTGGCAGCGGCACAGAAGTTAATCCACTTTTATCTCGTTATGGTGACAGCCACCCTGTTAAATGGAATGGACTATCGATTCGGGGCTCACTTCCAGCCCGAGGATTTTCCATCACAGGCCTGAGTAGAATAGGAGAAAAGCAACACTTATTAACTCGGATGCCAGTCAGGGGAGCTGGGGGTGGGGGGGAGTAGGGGCTGGGCAGGCGCAGGCGCGAGGGGCGCTGGGGATCGGGGCTCAGACCTGGGGTGTGGGGGAGCCCCTCCTCGCCTCCTCCCTCAAGGAGGACGGGGAGATGAGGGACGGGTGTGTGCATGCACACGTGCAATGCTGATACGTACACGCATGCACGTGCAACACCGACACACATATGCACCCGCCGTGGACACATGCCTGCACACGTACCCATCATCGACACACATATAGTCCAAGTGTTGACACACAGAAATGCACAGTTCTGACTTACATAAATAAACACTCCCTGCCGACACACATATGCACAACCCTGGCACAGGCTTCCGCGATGCTGGTAGATACACATCCGTACGCATGCTGACACATATTCTGATACATTCTTTTTTTTTTTTTAATTTTTTTTAAACATTTATTTATTTTTGAGACAGAGAGAGACAGACCACAAGCAGGGGAGGGGCAGAGAGAGAGGGAGACACAGAATCCGAAACAGGCTCCAGGCTCCGAGCGGTCAGCACAGAGCCCGACGCGGGGCTCGAACTCACAGACCGCGAGATCATGACCTGAGCTGAAGTCAGCCACTTAACCGACTGAGTCACCCAGGTGTCCCGATACATTCTTTAAAAAAAAAAAAAAAATTTTAATGTTTATTTTTTTGAGAGAGACAGAGACAGAGCTTGAGCGGGGGAGGGGCAGAGAGAGAGGGAGACACGGAATCTGAAGCAGGCTCCAGGCCCTGAGCTGTCAGCCCAGAGCCCGACGCGGGGCTTGAACCCACGAACGGAAGCAAGATCATGACCTGAACGGAAGTCAGTGGCTTAACCGACTGAGCCCCCCCAAGTGCCCCTATGCTGATACATTCTTGCTCATGGTGTTGACACACGCCCAACGCTGATACACACACAAACGCTGGCTCGCTGACCCACCTTCTACAGACACACCTACTACCAACCAGCAGTCACATCCAAGGGACACATACATGCCCTGCTGGTAGCCTAATACAGACAGAAACACAGTGGCGGTGCTGGCGTAAATATCGTCTCCCACTGACACACAAATTAACGACGCACATGTACATGACACGTATACACCTATACACAATATTCACACATACACACACTCACACTCATGAGTTCGCTGACGGTTCCCTTTGTTCAGGCCCCTGGTCATTATGGAACACTTTTCCAGCTATTGTTTTGATCAGGTGCTGGGCTGAACGGTAGAGTGAGACCTGGTGCCCGCCCTCAGGCAGCTTTGCCTGGAGCGGGGAGATGTACACACAAACAGACCACACGACACACATAGTAATTACAGCTGCCTCATATATAGTACTTGTATATGGCCCTTACCGTGGTAAGCACTTTACATGTATAAACTTAAAATGTCTATAACAGCCTTTGGAGGTAAGTACTATTATTAGCTTCAGTTTATGAGGGACTTGGACACAGAGAAGCTAAGTGACATGCCCGAGGTCACACAGCTCTGGAGCAGTAGAGCTGGGATTTGAACTCAGGCCATCAGGCTCTCAAGCATGCGTAACCTGTGTGTGTGTATTGTTTCCTTGCATCCGAATCTGACCAGAAAAAAGCCCCCCAAACCGAAACATGGGCCACCCCCATCGTAGACCCAGACCTATCTGCACACAGACATACACCCACGGTACCGTCATGGCCCATTTGGAATGACCCGCACCCACCTCCTGGGAAGGCTGCGTGCAGGGAGGGTGCAGGCCGAGGACCTCACAGTGGCCTGCCTCTGCGGGGAGGGGCAGTTCATGTTGGAAAGGGCCCTGGAGAGGAGGGGTGTGGGGCTGTGGGGTGGCGTGGGGGTGTGCTTTTCCAGCTGTCTTGTCTCCTGTCTGTTGTCCCGGGACCTCTTCCTCTACCTGTTTCCTAATTCCCTTTGGCTGTTTTATGCAGCTGGGATCTCTCAGGACCAGGGCTGGAGTGGTGTGGGGTGGGGGCGGGGGCGGGGGTGGGGATGCTGCTAGGCGGCAGAACTGGTTTTCTCAAACGGGATGGGGAAGGTGAGTCACTAAGCAGGACAGCTGTGAGCTGGGCCTGGAGGCCTTGCTCCTTGGGACAAGTTCTGGAAAGGTATTTTGGGCTGCAGCCAAGTGACCAGGGGCCTGGAGCTGCGCTGACCACGTGCAGTCCCTGTTTAGGACCGACTACTTTGGTTTGAGCCACCCCTGTGGGCCAGTCCCTTAGTCCTCAGTTTCCTCGTCTGAACCTAAGATTCACATGTTGAAGCCTTCTGGTGTGATGGTATTTGGAGGAGGGGGATTAGGTTCAGATGAGCTCATGAGGCCAGGAGCCCCATGATGGGGTCAGAGCCCTTTGTAAGAGGAGACGCTGTAAGGAGTCTTGCTCTTTTGGTGTCCCCCTCCCCCGTCCCCTCCCAGCATGCAGAGGAGGTCGTGTTAGCACACAGACAGATGGTGGCCGTCTACCAGCCAGGAAGAGGACTGTCACCAGTACCCCACCATGCTGGCCTCCAGCCACCAGACCTGTGGGAAGATAAATTTCTATTGCTTCAGCCCCCTCAGTCTGTGATATTTTGCTATGGAAGCCTGAGCTGACTATGACAGGGCTTCAGGGAGGTCTGCTGGCGAAGGCTGGTCTGAGGCCGTCACCGAGAGCTGGCTCTCTCAAGGACCACACTGCAGCCGGGGCTTGCCTTGTGTCTCCTTTCTTGCCCAACTGTCCCACCTCAGCCCAGCTGTCCCCCCACCTCAACCCAGCTGTTCCCCTATCTCAGCTCAGCTGTCCCCCCACTTCAGGCCAGCTGTCCCCTCATCTCGGTCTAGCTGTTCCAACTGCTCTCCCAGTATAGGCCTAGCGATTCCCCAACATTAGTCAAGATGACCTTCCCAGGTCAACTCAGCTGCTTCCCAACACGAGCTTAGTTGTTCTTTCACATCTGCTGTCTGTTCCCTTAGATCAGTCCAGATGTTTCCCATGTCACCCAGCTGTTGTACCTTATCAGACCAGTGGCTCTGCCCTCCCATCAGGCCAGGTGCCCCACCCCATCTGCTCGGCCGTTCTCCCCCAACATCATCCCAGCTATTTCTCCTCGGGTCAGCCCAACTGTCCCCTTCCACATCTGTCCCCCCACCTTTCCCTCGTCACATCAGCCCAGCCGTCCCCCTCCCCTCGCCCTCGCGTCAACTGGTTCTCTCCTTATATCAGTTCAGTGGTTCTCTTTTCTGGGCACCTTCTCAGGGAGTGGAAGGGATATGTTGAGTTTCCCCAGGGCAGCTTCTCTGGTCTTGCTAGAGGGGTTCCCTACTGGGCTCCAACTTCCCTCACCCCATGGGAAGCAGGGGCATGGCATGAGGTGTCTAATCCTGGGCTCATACCTACTCTTCCATGAGAATGGAAAGGGTGGGGAGAAGGACGTCCTTGAGACTGGAAGAAGTAGAATTCATGTATTCCCTGCCTCCCCCCCTTTGGCAGGAGGGACCCCTACATCATCGCCAACCCCTCCCAGAGATGGGCGGGGTACCTGGCCTTACACCACCTCCAGAGAGTCAGGGGGAACCCCAGGCGTTCCACGGTCACCCCGGCTCCAGATAGGAGAGACACCCCCTCAATCATCCCCTTCCCCAGAGATGAGAACAACCTCTGGAATCATCTTCCCCACCCTAATCTGAACCCTGGAGGAGAGAAGACAGATCCTGATTAAATATGCAAATTCAAACAGACGGTGGAGCAGTGATGGGCGGGCTGTCAGGGGAGCGTGTCACCATGTGATGTGTGTGCCTTTGTGTAAATGTGTGTCTGTGCAATGAGTGTGGAGGACACTGCATGGGGGAGGGGGGAGTCTGGGAGGGCGGCGCCGCCTCTGGCCAATGGGGCTGGATTGCGTGGGGTGGGGATTCCGCGGGAGGGGAAGAGAGTGCAATGACTTTCCACCGTGGGCCAGCCTGGGACCTCCCTGTCTCCAGCTCTCCAGGCCTCTCCAAACCGGGATGCTAATTCCGCCAGGTCCAGGCTGGGACGGGAGGGGATTCGTTAGTATAATCTGCACCTGTATCTCTGCTCTTGCCATCGGCCAAACAATAAAAGACACAATATTTACACAACTTACTGGGGGAAGCAATATTGGGCCATTGATTTTGTGTCCCTCTGATTTTCACGGTCTAAACCTTAATGGTTTTTAATCATAAAATATTAGCGCCGCAGGGTACTTAGCACCGGCACCTTGCTGGTGAGGGATGGCACCCCGCCTCCTCCCCAGCTCCAAGGAGAGCGTCCCATGGAGGAGGGGCCAATACCACACACACACACACACACACACACACACACACACGCAGGGCAGCGGAGCCTTCAGGAACCTGCTGTGGAATTGGTCCAGGTCCAGGAACAGTCGGGGAGCCCCTGAGAACAGGGCGCTCTAGGATCTGTCCCCCCGTTTCTGGAGACAGAGCAGGCTTGAGGAAATCAACAGATTCTCAAAAAGTGGAGATTTGCCTTCATCAAGAGTGTTTAAAATACAATCTTTTATTCTTGCCTTTTCCTTCCCCCAATACACCCTCACCCTCGCTCAGTCTGGGGACTCCTATCCACCCATTAAAATCTCCTAAGTGGAGTGGGACCAGTTTGCATTCATTTCTGTATCTTCAGCTCTTGGCCCAGGGCTCAGTATTGGTTGAATGAATGAATGAGTAAGTGAATGTAACTCATTCATTCATTCAATAAATATTTACTGATTATCTACTCTGTGTCTGATCTCAGAGATGCCTCTGAGTCGGGGCCTGCCCTCACCATGGCAAATACTATCATGTGGTCCTGGGAGGCCCCAGGTGCTGGGGGGGTGGGCTCAGGAAAGAGAGCCTGGGGACTGAGACGGAATGCTTTTTTCAGCAGGGGGGTTGACACGCATCAATAAAGTTCAGCCTCCCAACAAAGATGCAGACTCTGAGCCCATCTCAGCCCAGCCCTGTCTTGTCCCGTCAGGGAGGACTTCTAGGTGGGGCTTCCCCACAGAGTGAGGTTTGACTGTTGTGTGTGATGTGTGCACGTGCACGTGCGTGTGCACGTGTGTGTGAGTGTGCGTATGTGTGCAGGAAGCCCTGCCGGGGAGAAGCCGGTGCAGAGGAAGAGGCGGGTGGGTGTGGTTGTTGCAGTTGTTTATTTTTTCAGAAAGTGAACACACTGTCCACCCCACCCTGCGACTCCCCTCCTCAGTGCCTGCGGGGAAGTCGATAGCAATGGATTAAACAGCGAGGAGAAGGCTGAGAGCACAATTGGAAGAAAGATAAAGATAATTAAAACTAATTCCAACTGCTCCCAGAGAAATCAATTTCATAACTTCGGTGCGTCCCTAAACTTGTTCCTGAGGTGCAGCAGGACGTCTGAGAGCACAGAGCAGGCGCCGGGTATGTGGTGTGAGGACACACGTGTGCATGGATGTGCAGGTGTATGCATGTGGCTTCCTGTGGGTGTGTCCATGTGACTTCATGCACAGGTGTGCATGCTTGCACGTACACCTGTGTGTGCTTTGTGTATGCGGGGGCACACGCAAGTGTATGAAGCAGCAATTCCTTTGAGTCTCCGTGGGACGCCAGCTCGTGGCCTCACCCGATCCAGTGTGCAAAGGGCAAGAGAGTAGGGTGGCCGAGTGGGCTTAGGCCGCCTCTCCTGCACCCAGATCCTTCCTCTTGCTTGCTGCAGAGGCCTCCTAGCTAGCCCAACTCCCCTATATACATACAGGGAAACTGAGGCCCAGAGAGTGGAGCCTTGCTCTGGTTCACACAGCAAGTAGGAAGCTTAACCGGGTCCAGGATTATTCTGGTCTCCCGGGTTTCCTCTACTCTAGGGACTTCACTGGCCACTTGGGTGAGGACAGCGAGGGATGGAGGGGGCGGTACATCTGACCTCATATGGCTGGAGCTCCCGTGTGAACAGCCCTTAAGTTACTCACTTATTCTTCGTCCACGAACTGAGCACCTACTGTATGTCAGGCCCTGGGGGTTCTCTAGCTTGGCTGAGGGCTGGGGGTTGGTCACAGGTGCCTCTGGGAGAGGCTGGGTCCTCTGGAGGAGAGGAGTGCCGGATGTGGCCTCTCTATGCCCCTCACCAGGCAGCCTCTGAAGCAGAGCCCAGGACAGAGCACTCCTAGGAACCATGGGCTGCCAAAGGGTCCACCTTTGGCTCTGTTGGCATCGCTGTCACAGCCGGTGACTTCTCACAGAGACTTCATGGCTCGTCCCTCATGTGACTGCCTGGTGAGTGGGCCAGGCTAGGGCTCCCCCCCCCAACCCCCGCCCTGTGGTGAGCTTGCCAGGGGGAGGGCAAGGGGGAGGACAGGTCTGTTATGTCTCTGGGCTGCCCAGGACCTGGCACAGACCCTGGCACACAGCGGGCGCCCCTCCAGCACAGGACTGGAACATTAGTGAACGTCTGAGATATTGAAGTGAGCCAGAAAAAATGAAGCCAAGAAGACTGTTCACATCCAGGTGTGGGTATCAGTTACTCTACATGAATGGTTCCCTCTACCTGCCTGTCCTCGTGTCCTCGTTGGTAAAATGGAGCATATTATCCACATGGCAGCTGCTGTGAGTCTCGGAGGAGGTGATGTACAACAAGTGTCCAGCACATAGCTTGTGGGTCCACACCTTCTTGTGGGTCTCGGGTTTCCTAGAGGGGTTTGCCCAGTGAGCAAGGAGCCAGGAAATAGCTCATGGCCACATAGATACCTGGAAGCAGGGGAGTGGATGAGATCTCTTGCAGCGCCTCCAGGGCAAGGAGTCTGGGCATATTTATCCATCCTTCCGTGGTGGGCTTGGGAGTGAAGGACCCCTGGGGCTCCCAGGTCAGGCACCAGTTCCTGCAGTTCCCCATATTACCTCTAGATGGCAGCATTGGCGAGCAGGAGCCGAGTGGGAGAGGACGGGAGGGGGCTGGGCCAGGCGGGATGGGCTAAGGCAGGCTACCCGGCTCTCCAGTCCCGAGGCCCCCGCACCTCCCCACTGTCTGTGAGCAGAACACGGAGGGGCGCGGGGTAGGGGAGGCGATCTCTTGAGAATTCTTGGACTGGGGAGGAAGACTTGTCCCTTCTCTTCTTGAGACAGCCCCTCTGGGAGTTAAAGATTTCCAGCTCTGGGGTCTGGGCATCCAGGCAGGACAGGGATGGCTGCAACCTTTTTTCTCAAAGATGCTTCTACCCTTAGGAGTGGGGCCTTCAGAGGTGTAGGTGGGAGGAGGTCTCTGGCAGAAGGGCAGGGGGCACCCATGCAAGCGGGAGATGCCTAGCAGCTCCCGCATGTGCCATAATGGGACCAGGGCTGAGCGCTGGAAACCCATCCTTTCTGCCCCGCGTTTCTTGGTGTCCCCTCCTCACTCTCTCCCTTTACCCAGGAAGCCTGCGAGGAGCAGATGGGAACTGTCAGCAGCTCATTAGGGTTACAGATGGGGAGCTGGGAGTGAAAGAGGGAGGAAGGGAGTTGGAGGGGTAGACTTGTTGGCCAGGCCCCTTGCGGAGCCCCAGGCCTGGCCCGGCAGGGGTGGCCATGGCCCCATATTCCCTTCTCAGCCCCTCCCAGCCCCAGGGGAAGTCCGGGGGTTCTCCAGGCAGCTGTATCTGGAAGTAACATGGACGTGAGGGTGGGGGCTGAGGAGCCGCAGGCCTCCTGGCCTGGAGAGAGCTGGATGGAAGTGTCCCTCCTCACTCCTGCCATCCCACCACGTCTCTGGACTTCCCAGGGTTGGGGGCCGGAGGCACCCCCAGATCACAGGGGAGAGGGGACCAAGGGCCATCCTCAGCCTGTGGGTGCTCTGGGGAGACAGCAGTGGGTGAGTCTAGACTATGGGGCTCTGAGTTGCTTGTGAGCTCCAGTATGCTGGGGTGGGGGGCAATTACTTAAAGATAGAGAACGTTCAAGGGCTAGGTGCCACCAGCATCTTGACCATGAACAGTGAAGCGCCTGGGCAGTGGGTAGCAGCCAGGGCCAGGACCCAGAAGGCCCGGGTATGGGCATCTGTCTGGTCTGCTCCTGATTCCTGGTGGCCCTTTCTCTCAGCCTTAATTTCACCATTTGGTAAATAACAACAACAACAACAATAAATAATGGCTCCCATTCACTTACACAGGACACAGGACACGGGACACAACATTTTACATATATTATGTTATTTAATACTCATAACCAGCCTATAGATACTTGGAGGGGGCAAATGACTTGACCAAGGTAATGCACAAAGAAGCAAGAACTCAGATCAGGGGGCACTAGCTCTTTCCCCATGTCTTCCAGGAGGCTTAGGAGTGGGTGACTTAGGAGGGGGGAGGTCATTTTAAGGTTCCACATTTAGCCAACAGAAGTACAGGATGCCCGATGACATTTAAATATGAAATAAATTTCTAAGTGTGAGTATAATCCATGCAAAATTTGGGACATACCTATACTTCAAAATTATTTGTTGTTTATCTGGCAACCCTGGTCAATATAATGCATTTTATTGTGCACTTACTAACTGCCAGGCAGTGAAAGTCCGGGTGGAAGAGAGCAGAGGTCTATGTGGGTCATGCCCAGGTTTTACTCACTGCTAGGGATGCCTCTTTGGGCTCTGTTTCCTCGTCTATAAAATGAAGAAGAACCCCTTCCTCCTTCCTCCGAAGGATGACGGGAGCATCCAGTGCCTCAAGGGATGTGGGTGGCTTTGCAGAATCCAGAGAACTTTGCCGAGATGAGCCCTGGTCTGGTTCGTAGTGGATGCCAGCCTGTCCCCAGGCCCCTCCCCATCTCCTGGGCATCCGTCAGTGAGCCCCCCTGCCCACCTCCATCCATAGTTCTACAGATGCCGATGAGGAGGGGGCTGCATCTACGATAGAGCCTAGCAGTGCTTCTCAGGAAATCGGTGGTCTCTTAACCTCTTGGGGAGGTGCCCTGGCCAGCAATGGGCCTGAAGGGCCTGTGTCTGCACCGCAATGCCACCATTGTCCCGCCCGGGAAGCATCTGGCCCCTCAGAGTCTCAGTTTCCTCATCTGTGGTGGGGGAAGAAAGGATCTCCATCTCACGGGTCAGGGGGAGAGTGCAAAGAAATGGCAGAGTGTGGATGCCCAGGACGTGCTGGCTCTGCCCCACCGCTGGCTGTGTCTTGTGGCCAGGGACACACATCATGTCACTGCCCTGGCCAGTTCACTTAGAAAGACCACATCATGATGATCGTCTGCCATAGGTGGATGATTGGGTGGATAGCCGTGGTTTCCCAGTGGCCTGGGCTGAGATTTGTCTGCTGCTGTATGGGACAGGGACACTCGGATGTGCTGTCACCGGCACCTTGGCACATGGAGTCACACACGCAGACACACACATTCTGTCAGCACACTCACACTTGACACACCCACACAGATAGGGGGCTTCTCGATTCATCTCCTCTCCACTGTTTGTCTGGGGTTCTCCCTTTGGTCTGTGCACCGTGCTTCCTGGGCACCCACTGCACACCCACCCTGCCTGTCCTGGGATCCTGGTGCCACAGGCTGGGTTACAGGCTTGCATGGGACCACTTGAATTTGGTCTCCAAATTCACTTACACCCGTGGCACTCATTGTGCAACTTAAGTAATCAGTAAACCAAAATATTGTGAATGCACAAAAAGTTGATTGTAGAAAAAGTTGATTGTAGAAAAAATGGAAGTTTTCAGAAAGACTCTATCAAGGTGAATTGCTAAAAAAAAAAAAAAAAATTTGCCGTCCCATTAGGTGCGGATAAGCAACTGTAAGATAAGATTGGAAACGAAATTGTAAAAATCTAGAAGATTCAGCACTCACATCACTTCACAAGTGTCTTTTACCCTCATGTGCCACTTTAGAGAAATCGAAATTGGAAATTGAGGATGATGTGTTGGGGGTTTAGTTTACCCAACAAATATGACGCCTCTCCCATCAGCAGACCCACAGGCAAAGGCAAGGCTTTGGTCCTGCGCTAAAGAGAATGAAAAAGGCAAAAAACTTACATGCCGTGAGTTGAAATAAAACGTTGGAGCTCCGAAGGTGAGTATTTTTAAAATGATTTCCCCCAGAACCATTGTTTTTGGATTAACCCACCACCCCAAACGAATGGTCTTAGTTTAATCGGAAGGCTTGTATAAAAGGACACGTCTGGACACGTTCACTGCCATACGCCCTTCTAAACAAATCCACGTGTACACACCCCAACCCCTGCACACGCACACATCCTCACACACACGCAGATATGCAAAGGCACGTACACTCAGCCAAACAGTATACTTGCGCACAGACCCATGTGTGCACACGCTCTCACACCCCCAGGCTCCAGTGGACACACGGATGCTCACACATAGTCACAGACACACTCCCTCAGTTGGTAGCTCACGCACACCTGGGCACACGTGTGCATACGCACGCAAGCTGAACCTTTTTTTTTTTTTTCCTTTTGCAGAACGGTCAAGGCAATAAGCAGAGGTTGGTTTTTTAATCAGAAATTCACACTTGTGAGTTTTTCTCCACTTGGCCCAGTGAGAGGTTGTGGAGGAAGGTGGAGGGAGCGTGGGGAGGGAACTGGTGGGAGGAGGCAGGCCTCCAGGCTAGATTCTTTAAACTGGCACCCGGCTGGGGAGACATGTGGCCATGCAGGTGAGCTAGACTCCAGCTGCATTATCCAGTGCCCTGCTCCGCTTTTATGTAAAATATAGCCAGGACCACCTCAGAAGGTGGCCCTTCTGGAGCTCCAGGAGGGAGGTGGGGGCAGCGACTCCAAATGAAAAAGGGCAGTGGGCTTCCTGGGGATCTAGGGCTGGAAAGGTCTGTTTAGTCCAGGTTGTTGCCAGAGGTAGGGACATTCCACTGGGGAGTTCTCTGGTCTGGGGCTTCCCCAAGCTGGCCTCAGGGGCACCACTTCAGACCTCCTGCATCTCTGGGAGTCGGGCTAAAGAATCTGCATTTTAAAAGTTCCTTAGGTAATTCTGCTGAGCAGTAAGGTTTGGAACCAACCTCTGATGGGAGCATATCTGGCTGCAGTAGAAAGACTTCCCTCTGGAGACCCCCAGGGACACACTATCTCCTGGTACCTTCAGAATCCTGTGTGATCTTGGCCAGGAGTGGGGAGATTTCTACAACAGGGTAGAGTGTCCCAGAACTCTGGGAGCTGGAAGGAAACTCATGCATGGGCCTTCTATTTTCATAAAAGGGGATACAGAGAACCAGAGGAAAAAGGACTTGCCTAAGGCCATTCAGGGAATCAGTGGATTGGTGGGATTTGAACCTGGGCCATCTGGTTCCAAAGCTCATTTTGTGTATCAGTCAGCATAGGCCAGGCTGTGCTGCCATAACAAATAATGCCCAAGTCTCTGTGGCTAAAAAAAACAAAAACAAAGACCAGACTTCTCATTTCTGCTATATGTCCAGCAAGGGTCAACAGAGCCTCTCTTCATCATCACTCTGTTCTTAGTCAGCTGGTCAACAGGGCCGCTGCCATCTTGGATTTTGCCAGTAGCTGGGCTGAGGGAAAGAGAGCCCTGGAGGGCGTGGTGGCATTTAAATGCTCTGGCCCAGGATTGGCCACACCTCTAACAGAAGTGGCCAGAACTAGTTGCCTGCCTCACTTCCAACTCTAAAAAGTGCAGTCCTACCCCCTGCCATGAAGGGGGGAGAATAGGAAAAATTTAGTGAACAGCACCTATCACCTATCTACTCTCTCCAACTCCCTGTAACATGGGGCCCAGGAGCTCTGCTGTGTCCCTGGAAGGGATTGCCTAGACTGCTAGCCTGAAACAGCCCTTCTCCTCCCCTCTGTAACCCAGTCCCAGCCTCTCCAGCTTATTTCTGCACCTTCTAGCCTCCCCGCCCTGCCCCATCCCCTTTTAGGTCCAGTGGCTCCTATTCATGTTCCAACCCAGGGATTTTAAGTTCCAGTCCTGGCTTTGCCTCTAACCCACTGTCCTGGGTGTTTCAGAGTCTGTCCTTTCTCATCCAGTGGGTCTCAGTTTGCCCATCTGTACACTGGGACTCTGCCTCCGAATCTTGGCCCCTACTGCCTCTTGTGGGAAGTGTTTCTGGAGGCCTTTGCATGTTGAGACAACAGACCTGGGGGAACAGACTTTATTTTTCTTCCTTTCCTGTCCCTGTTTTAGAAGATCCCACATATGTTGGGCCTGAAGGCATCCCACGCGTCCTGGTTGCTGAAGGGGCTGCTGCTTCTGCCAGGAAAATCCCTTCCTGGAAGTGGGGAGCTCTCCCCAGAGAGGGGCCAGGGCAAGCTTGTCCCCTCCCTCCCCTTCATTTCTGTGGGGGTGGGGGCAGCTCCCAGGGCAGCAGGCTGTGGCTGGGCAGAGAATTCTGCCAGCTTCTCTTTGCCTCACCTGGAGACGGCCCAAAAAGTGTGCTTAATGTCTTGACGGATTTAGGTTTGATGTCTGGAAGGACTTTCTGGGAAGAAAAGTTATTGGATGGGAGCGGGGGTGGGGGGTGGGGGGAGAGATGAAGGACAAGGGAATCTTCTCCATATAGATATAACTTTTAATTAGCCTGTAAACCTTAAACATCTCTCACATTTTAAAAGTCGTTGTTAATGTTACAAAAGTAATACATCCTCACTATAAAAAACAAAATCCAGAAGTTTAAAGAATGCAGAGTGAATATCCTTCCTCCTCCAGGCCCACCCTCCAGGGGCAACTTCAATCAGCAGCGTGGTGTCTATTCTTCCAGACCTTTCCGCATATACATACAGATAAAACCATAAGGTTTTAGAATTTCTTTCCTTTTTTTTTCTTTTTTGAAATAAATGGAATTGTGTTTTTGCATATAAATACAGTTCTCTCACCCACTCATTCTTCAAGCGTGAACTGAGCCCCTGCCGTGTGTCTGGCCCTGTTTTAGGCCCCAGGCTTTGGCACAGACCTCCCTGCCTTAGCGTGGCCGAGGCGGGGGCTGCCGCTGGCTCTCGGAGAGGCTGGTTCCTCGGGAGGAGGAGGCCACTCGGCCGTGGGACTGGTTGTCGGTGGCCTCACCGGGGGGTGTCTGAAGCAGAGAAGGGGGCTAAGAGGCTGGGCTGGCTTCTCCTCAGATGGGTTGGCGGTGTGTGCCGGGACTAGGGTCCAGGCCAGGTGGGGGACGGGGCAGCCAAGGTGTTCCCGGCTCTAACCGTGCAGGACTGAGTCCCCTTCGTGGATCCATGAAGCCGGCCACCTAGGGTTGGGGCCACATTTATTGAGTGCCACTGTATACTAAGGCTTTCTTACATGTTACTGAATCCTCTACACTAGCTCTGCTCTTTTTAGAGCTTCCCGAATTAAACGCCACCTCCTTCACGAGGCCTTCCTTGGGGCTTCCTTTCCCCTTCCTTGGGGATGGGTGGGTGTCTTTCTCTTGCTGCTCTGCTCTTTTCACTCTTCTGTGTACTCCCTTCAGAGCAATGGCCTGCTTGCTGGTCCCCCTCCACACCGTGACCAGGTTTAAGGCTGTACCCACGTTTCTAGCACATGGAAGACACCGACTGCAGCCTCCCACTGGCCTCGCACAGACTCAGGCCTCTGGGTGGGACCTGGGGTGGGGGTCTCCCCTCCCAAGTCTTTCCTCTCCTTTCTCTCGAAGGGGGGACAACTCTCCCTGCCCTCCCCTACTCTCCATCCGGCCCCACCCATCAGATTCTGCGTAAGTGTCTGAGGGTGGACACAGAACCTTGTGAGAGAGAGTGGTGAGTGTCTGCCCAGCTCAAATACCTTCTCTGACAGGGAGCTCACCACCACTCGCAGAGCCCCTTCCTGTCAGCAAGGAGCTGAAGTCTGTCCCTCAGGGCCTTGGACACCAGCCACCCAGTTTACCTGGCCTTTCACAGATGAAGGAACGGCTTCCCATTCCCTTTGACTTGTTCAGAGTGAATTGAGGAGGGAACCCCGGCTCCTGGGCCCCTCCAAGGGTCCAGGTTCTGACCTCTGGGCCTCACTCGCCCGGGAAGCTTCCTCTGCCTCAGGGGTTCAGTGACTGGGGCCAGGAAGGGGGGGGTCTTCCCCCTGCCCGCCTCCCCTCTTCCCCAGACTGTCTCTGTGACGGCCCCTGGGACAGAGCTGACCGGGCCTGGAAAGGCTGCGGTTCGCCCCCGCCCCCCACCTCGCCTCCTCCTTCCCCAGCGCCTCTCATTTTTCCTCTGAAAGGAAAAAATTAATAGAAAATGTAAGTGAGCAATCTCGCGGACGAGGCGGGTTTTCATTATTTGCGGCTGGGGAAGGCAGGCTGGGGCGCGGATCCCAGTGAAGCATGGATTCTGCCAGGAGCCTCGGGAGATAATTGAGCGGCGGCGGCAGAGGCAGCGGCACGGGGCGGGCGCGGGCGCGGGAGCTGTATTATCATTAGAATTTACATGACACATTAGCCAGAAGTGGCAGCGTTCATCTTTCTAACCAAATCCCATTTACCAAATGAGCAGCCGACACTTGTTTTATCAGCTGGCTCTGTTCTCCGAGCGCCTTTCTGCTCAGAGCGCTCCGAGTGGGCTGCTGGCCCTTTGGGCTGGGGAAGGAAAGGCCACCGGCACTTATTAAGTGCCCACTGTGTGCCAGAAACCTTCTTACTTGTTTCTGAATCCTCTTAATAGCCCTGTTGGGGAGGCAGTGTTATTACCCCCATTTTATGGACCGGGAGACTGAGGCTTAGGGAGGTGAGGCTATGCTTTACTTTAGTTGTGCGTCGTTCTAGACCAACGATGATCGTAAACTTAAGAGGCTGGACCGTGAGGCCGGACTTCCTGGGTGTGAATCGTGGCTCTTCCACTTGCTGGCTCTGTGGCCTTGGGCAAATTACTTAACCTCTCTGGATCCCCCCTTGTCCTCACCTGCCGCACGGTATTAATACCAGTATGTATAGCAGAGCTGTTGTGAAACCCGTATAACAACACCGAAAGCAGAGTGATGAACACAAGTGAACACACAAGTGAGCGGTTGGTGTGATTTAGTTATTGCTAGGGCTGCGATGGCGGCCCCACCAGATGCGAGGAGTGTGCTAGGCACTCTTCGTCCACTCTCACGTCGTTTCTTCCGATGAGGGACTCGAGGCTCCGAGAGGCGAACCTGCTTGGCCAAGTTCACCCAGCTCCTGCGGGGTGAAGCTGTTTGCCGAGCTGGAATGGAGTCTCTTTTGATAGCAACACCTGTGTCTTTCTGGCCGTGCCAGCTGCTTTCCGGGCCCCCAAAGTTTTTCCTAAGAGCAAGATAGTGAAAGCCCTTGACAAAGGGCCTCTTTGAGCCCCTCCCCCCAGCCTCGCCTCCTCTCCGCTCGTCCCCTCTGCCCAGAGGGACCTGCAGGGACGGGGGCAGGGGGTGTTGGCTCAGCCCTGCTGCTTTTGCCCTCGGGAGTGTCTGCCGCTGAGCTTATCACGTGCAGGGAGGTGGTGAGGGTTAATGGCAGGGAACCCCTGACTGAGCACCTACTATGCGCCGGGCCTGGGGCGAGACAGAGATGAATGAGATGCGGCCTCCAATGACAACACAAAGGGTATCGCTGAGGGAACATGATTAATTGCAGAAGGGAGGACACGGACAGCAGCGGGGCTGGTTTGCAGGTGGGAGAGTCCCGCTCTCTCTGATCCTCGAGCCTGAATCTCAGATGCTGTGAGGCAGGGTTTGTTCATTCATCCCATGGATAGTTACTGGGTTCCTACTATGTGCCAGGCACTTTTTCTAGGTGCTTGGGGCTCTCCCTGGGGCCTCTGCTCCTGTGGAGTTTAACATTGTAAGCAGATGACAAAGAATAATGATGTAAAACCATAATAAGCTAATTTCAGATGGCGAATGCTCCGGAGACAATGAAAAAGGCTGACGGGGCTGAGGGGAGGCGTTGTTAGATATTAAGGTCAGAGGAGGCCTCCCAGAGGAGGTGGAAGTGAACAGTGACCTGTATCAGGAGAAGGAGACAGCCACCCGAGGGTCTGTGGCAAGTGTGTTCCAAGCAGAGCAAAGGTTCTGGAGGGAGGGATGAGCTTGGCGGGTCGTACAAATGGGTGAGCAGAGCATGGCTAGCAGGGTGGTGCAGGGAGGGAGGCTTGGAAGGATGGGAGGTAGGAACGCAGACCCCAGACCCTCGTGGAGGGAGAGGGGACAGGAGGGGACGGTCGTAGTTTCCAGGTCTCCATGGTGACCCCACGTCTTCTCTGAGTGTTCCTCTCCTCTCCTGGTTGACCTTGTTGCCTCCATTTGTCCCCCCATCAATGTCCCTTCCTGTTCCGAGGCCCCATGGACACAGTGGAGGGGCACAGCTAGCTTCTAGAGCAAGGGGCCTCCCTACTCCCTGCCCATCCCCTGCCTCGCCTCCTGCTGCCCCTCCTGGACGCCGCACTTCTGGCTCTTAAACTTGTCTGTGCCTTTGCCCATGCTGTGCCCTCCATTTGGAACTCCTTTACCCACTTCCCCTTGGCAAGGGAAAGCTGTCACCCCCAGCCTGCGTCCCTGGGTCCTCATGCTCCCCCTCTGAGGGCACAGGACACAGCACATTAGAATCACCCACTGTCCCCGGGGAGGGAGGGCTTATTCATAAATATGTCTGTCGAAGAATCAAAGAACATGCCTCATTTTTGACTGTGGATCTGAAACTTCCAAGCGTGGCTGGCTGGGGTTGCAGCTCTTGGCCTCTGGGAACTCCCTCAGATTTCCTTCCAGGTGGGAAGGGGCTTTGAGGGGGTTTCTCCAGGCGGTTCCCTCCCTCTCCTGTGTGTGTGTTGGGGGGTACCCAACTAGTGACCTAGGCTGGGGGTGGTGCGGCTCCCAGCTCAGGAGTCTATACTTCTGTGCGCCAGGAAATGACTTGGAGATGCTCTGTCAAGCACAAGATACAAATTGCAGGCAGTTTTTAAACGTTTGGAGAGATTGCTTTTTGAGTGGCAACCTGCATCTGTGCATGTCAGGAGGGGGCGGGGCAGGGAATCATTGACTTTTTTTCCATTTTCTCTCCTCCCTGGAACTCAAGGCCCTTCTTAGCCCAGCAGGACCCCACCTAGGCCTGGAATAAGAGGTAGGGGCTGTGGACTGGAGGGTTGGGGGACTGACTGGAGGGGGTCCCTAGGTTCAGTCCGTGACCTCACCCTGCTGGGATCTGGGTGAGGGGCTGGCAGGCCTGGCAGGGAGTCGGCAGACAGACTGGCATATAATGGGCCTACCTGCTGCTGGGCAAAGCCCCCTCCTTCTCTCCCATTCCAAACAAGAGAGGCTCAGGGGCCTGCCTTTCAATGCTTTTCTGCTAGATTGACGTTCAGGGCATAGGTTCGACTACATCGTCTTCTGTCTCAGCCAGCAAATCCCACAGAGGCCCCAGCTCGGCATAGGCGTCCTCATTTTCTAGACCTTCCAGGCCCATAGGCTGGAACCTCTGTGTTCTGGTCATGGGGGCTGCTGGGGGTTGGGGAGATCATCTGTGAAGCGGGGTGACAGATGGCAATTATTCATTTGTTTCTTTGTTCATTCATTCATACCAGAACTTTCTGTGTCTCAGTAACCTAGGAGTGATAGGAGTGAGGTATGAACTCAGAGGGTTGAAGGGAAGATTTGCATGGGACCGAGCCCTGGTGAGGGCCCTGGGGTGTTTGCTGTTTTACCCTGTGACCATTGGTCCCCCGCAAGGGGGATTTGGCTGCTGTGATTCCCCAGCCCTGTGACTAACCCAGGGAGGTGGACAGCAGGGCTGAAGCAAGGCTGGGCAGTCCACCAGGGCAAAGGCCACTCGAGCCTTGCTCACCACCGAATCCTAGGCCGTAACCCAGGGCCCGGCACGTAGTGTTGAATGAGTGGCATATATAGCTACATACCAGCTACCTCCGTGTCTGTCGCCTTGAATTCTCCATCAGAGTCCGGCCAATACTTTTCGAATGGCAGGTCTATTAAAAGGAGGAGGGGGTGATAGACAGACGAGCTGGTGGGGTGGAGGGAGGCTTGTGTTTCTGCACAGAAGACTTGCCCATGGTTAAATGCAGAGGGCAGTAGAGAGAGGACTTTAGAAGAGCTGCCCCAGGGTGTAGGAGGAACTGAACCAGAGGGGTCAGAGTAACCACAGACCCGCTCCTTCAGGGAGCAGAACGGGGTGGGGAGGGGCAATTGAGGTATATACCCCTGCCAGCCTTGGTTTCTTCCCAGGGAGCTTGAATGGCAGTTCAAGTTGAGAGTTGGAGCAGGGTGGGGTGCTGAGGCCTCTGGGAGTGTCTGGAGGCAGGGAAGGGGGCAAGCCTCCCCATTAAAGCACACCGCATGCTCTGCTTAAAAGAGACCCAGCTCTGTTTTCAGGAAGTTCCAGTCTGAGAGGGGAGACCCAGCTCTGTTCTCAGGGAGCCCCAGTCTGAGGAAAGCCGTGGCAGAAACTTCCCTTCTCTTTCCCTCTCTTGGCCTCTCTCTCTGGCCCCCAGCTGGCTCGTCCCTATGTCTCTTGGAGCCCAGATCGAATTCCAGCACGTAGGGAGTGGATGCTGTGGACATTTTGTCCACAGAGTGGGGCTTTTGAGTTAATCCTGGCAGGGCTGGTGGTCTGGCCCCTCTGTGGCCCTCCCTGTGTCCGGCTCCTGCTGGTCCCCTTGAAGGATCTCTTTGGCCCTAGCAGCTCCTCTTAGACCAGACTCCTCAGTGAGATTTCCCCTGCTTCCTGGGACATGAGGGCCCTGGTGAGCCAGTTACTAGGGGACTCTTCATTTCCACCCCAGGGAGGTGACAGGGGAAACAGGAGCTCCTGGCCAGCAGTCAAGGATTTGTGGTCACACTCCTAGGGAATCTGTTTGCTGGGAGGTTGAGGGCTGCTCCAAAGCCCAGGGAGGGAAGGGGCTCATGGGCCATATTGTGATACCTGCCCAGGTGGCCCTGCGGTCATCCCCCGACCCCCGGAAACCACCTCTGCAGGGTGCACTCAGCTGGCAACAGGGTGGGAGACCTCTGAGGGGCAGCAGGCTCCTGGGCATGCATAGGGCAGCTGTCCTGCAATTCCCACTCCTGGGCTAGAAAACTAGCCTGCTGGTTCTTCCATGGCAGTCTGGAGGGCTCCCCGAGGACCTGGCCTCCTGGCAGGCGCAGAGAGCTGGTTACCATTTGAGTTAATGCTCCTTAGAAGGAGCCAATGGGTCCCTCTGGGGCCTTTTGGGAGAAAGATTACAGATCGTACTCAAACCAATCCACCCTGGAGAGAGAGATGGGAGGTGAGTGCACGCATCAGCCCTCTGAGCCCTGGAAGCCAAAAAATGTGGGTGAGGGCTGGAGTTGGCACTAGAATTGGGGCAAATTTTACACAGAATGAAGGATGTGCCACCTGACTATTGCTCTGTCAGTTGTCTCAGCCTCGCTCAGACCCATCAGGTAGGTACTATAATCGTGCCTATTTGACAGATGGGGAGAGTGACCGGCAGAGAGGTGAACTAATTTGCCTCAGCTCCCACGGCTCCTTTTTTTTTTTTAATTTTTTAAATTTTTAAAAAAAAATTTTTTTTTTAACGTTTATTTATTTTTGAGACAGAGAGAGAGCATGAACAGGGGAGGGGCAGAGAGAGAGGGAGACACAGAATCGGAAACGGGCTCCAGGCTCCGAGCCGTCAGCCCAGAGCCTGACGCGGGGCTCGAACTCACGGACCGCGAGATCGTGACCTGAGCCAAAGTCGGTGCTCAACCGACTGAGCCACCCAGGCGCCCCATCCCACAGCTCCTAAGTGGTAGATCAGGGATTTGCACCAATGCAGCCTGCCTTCGAGGTTGGTTCTAAGCAGGAACCACACGGTTCCAGAGCAGGTGCTGGAGCTACAACAGCAGGTGGATCCAGCCTGGAGCTGGCATTGGCATTGGCATTGGGCGCTGAGCTGAAGCTGAGGGACAGGAGCTGGCTGGAGCTCATGCCCATACGGAACACTCCCTGTTCTCCTTTGTGAACAACGGGCAGATGGGGGACCTACTAGGCTCACCTTTCTCTCTTTAGAGTCTCCAGGGATACAGGGTCTGGGAGATGCCCACCTTCACCCCTCCTGGTTCACCCCTGCCTGGATGGCTGCATCTCTGCCTGCTCTGAGAGACTGCATCTCAGGTGTTTGGGGCTGTGGTTCTCCTGGTCTGGGCTGGGGAGGTCCTGGGGGCTGGAAACAGCTCACGCAGCTGCATCAGGAACAGGTCCCGGGCACCGTATCTCCTGGTCCTGGTTCCAGATCCCATCCACCGTTGGAAGTTACAAAACTCCTAAGCTGGAACCAGAGTGGGGGTGGGTGAGTGAGGCCCAGAAGCAGTCAGAAGCCATTCCCCTGAGACACCGAAGCCCCCTCTCTAGCTCTCTTGACTCCTGGGTCTCAGATACCAGAAGTCCCAGGCTACTTCCTTGCTTACACATTTTCAGTGATTCGCCATTGCCTGCGGCGTATGGTTTAGGCCTTATATACACTCCCAAGTCCTTTTATCTCAGCCTCCTGGCTAGTGAGGGGCACAAGAGTTCTCAAGGGAAGAACCAAGCCCAATGGCTGGGCAACTCCTTTGGGCCCCTGACAGGTTGCCGTTGGCATGATTGGAAGGTTACGTTCATTCATTGTTACTTCTGACACAAACCAGCTCAGGGCCTGGCCTGGAGAGTCTGGCTAATGCGCATGGTTCTATTAGAAGATGACTCCTGTCCTCACTTTTGCTCTGGGCTGGAATTTAGAATCTCCCTCTATACTTTTGGCTGCCTCATCCCATGGAATCCTGGGCTGGCCAGGTATAATGGATCCTTTGAAAAATTGCAACCTGAAATTTATGAGAGGTAAACAAAATGCAGCTTTATTTGTGTCTCTCACTGTCCTTGTAAATTGTATCCCCACTGGGGCGCCTGGGTGGCTCAAGTGGGTTAAGCTTCCGAATTTGGCTCAGGTCATGATCTCACGGTCCGTGAGTTCGAGCTCTGCGTTGGGCTCTGTGCTGACAGCTCAGAGCCTGGAGCCTGCTTCGGATTCTGTGTCTCCCTCTCTCTCTCCACCTCCCCCGCTCATGCTCTGTCTCTCAAAAATGAATAAATGTTAAAAAAACAACAAAAAATAAATTGTATCCCCATGGCTTATTGGCTCACTTTTAGATTACAAGCCCATTAAAAAAAAGTCACTTTCAGGCATAAAACAGGTTTCAATCCCAGAATTAGAAAGGATAGTCCCAGGGGCGCCTGGGTGGCTCAGTCGGTTAAGCATCCAACTCTTGATTTCGGCTCAGGTCACGATCTCCCAGTCGGGGGCTTCGAGCTTCACATCCGGCTCTGATCCAGGAGCCTGCTTCAGGTTCGGTGTCTCCTTCTCTCCCTCTGCCCCTCCCCTGCTTGTGCGCTCTCTCTTTCAAAAATAAATAAACATTAAAAAAAAAGTATAGTCACAGATAATAATAGCAATCCCCATTTCAAATTTGATTCGCTGTCAACCCTTTCCCCTCCCTAAGCCAGAGCAACTGACAGGCTATAGGGAACAGGGGATAAGGCTGCTGTAAATGACCCCTCCAGGGTGGGGAAAGGGTTTGGGCAAGGGGAGGGGCGGGGGCAGTGAGATTCCTTCCTGGCTCTGGTCGGAGTAAGGCTGGCTGGTGAGCATCTCCTCTGCTTCCCCTCACTCCCAGGTGTCTACGGGTCCCTTCTGACTTCTGCTGCTGAGTCCCTGCTCTTCCTGGGAGGATTCAGTGGGTCCCAAGCTCTTCTTTCTTTCTTGGGTGTGCAGTAAGCATTTGAGCAGACTGTGACCCCGCAAGCTCTGGACGTGCACGCCACCCCCCCAGGGCAGCCACTTTTCTACGCCACGATCTTTTGCCAGTTAGATTTCCGGCAGGAGTTGGACACCGGAATTGAGTCTTGGGCAGACCCTTCATGCGGGCAGGTCATGTCTGTTGCATCTTGGTTGCCTCTGTGAGAACTTGTTTCTTTCTTTTCAAAAAAAATTTTTTTTAATGTTTATTTATTTTTGAGAGAGATAGAGACAGAATGCGAGTGGGTTGGGGCAGAGAGAGAAGGAGACACGGAATCCGAAGCAGGCTCTAAGCTGTCAGCACAGGGCCTGACACGGGGCTTGAACTCATAGACCGAAAGATCATGACCTGAGCTGAAGTCGGACGCTCAGCCGACTGAGCCACCCAGGCACCCCTGTGAGAACTTGTTTCTTAAGCACCTGTGGGAGAGGACAGTTATGCCTCCAGCCTGTCACTAGGGGGTCAGCCACAGGGGGTGCAGCGCCTGCCCACAGGTCCCAGCTCCGCCTTCCCCGCCCGACGGCCAGCAGACTGACAGGAAAGAGTCAATCTGGGTGAACTATGGTATAGGGAATCCCAGCTCCGTTCCTACTAGGCGTGTGGCCTTGTGTAGCTGACTTAACTTCTTCGTCATCCCATTTTGTCACCGGTGACCTGGGGACAGTAGTCCTTGTGTCATAGATTGCTGAATGAATGCTGTAACCAGAAACACTTAGGGCGGTGGGCCTGGCACACAGGAAGTCGTCAGTAAGCGACATTTCTTATTGTCATCCTCTTGCTCACCACCATCCTTGGACTCTGGACCTTGGGAGGCAACAGGGAAATGGTGAGGAGCATAGGCGGTGATGTGTTATCAACACAGCCAACTTATGGAAAGAGCCCAAATGTCCATCAACTGATGAATGGAACAAGAAGATGTGGTATCTATATAAAGGCATACTACTCAGTGATCAAAAAGAATGAAGTCTTGTCATTTGCGGCAGCATGGATAGAACTAGAGGGTATTATGCTAAACAAAATAAGTCAGAGAAAGACAAAGATCATATGATTTCACTCGTATCTGGCATTTAAGAAACACAACAGAGGAACCTAGGGGCAGGGAAGGAAAAATAAGATAAAAAAGGGAGAGGGAGGCAAACCATAAGAGACTCTTAAATATAGAGAACAAACTGAGGGTTACTGGAGGGGAGGTGGGTGGTGGCATGGGCCAAATGGGTAATGGGCATCGAGGAGGGCACCTGTTGGGATGAACACTGGGTGTTATATGTAAGGGATGAATCACTGGGCTCTACTCCTGAAATCAATGTTACACCGTATGTTAACTAACTTGAATTTAAATAAATAAATTAAAAAAGAGCATAGGCTGTGGTACCTGGAGTGAGATCTGGGTGCAATCTGGCTCATGTTTTGCAGCTTCGAGCAAATTACTAACCTCTGAGCCTCAGTTTCCACAGCTGTGAAATGGAGCTTTCACTGTCCCTGTTTTGGGTTAGGGCTGTTGGAGGGATTTACTGAGATAAAGTCTCCAAGGTCCCGCCCGAGCTCAGGGTTTGGCTTGTAGCAGGCAAATGATAAAGGGAAGCCACTGTATTTGTTACAGTTGGAGATAGATTTTTCTGGAGGTCTAGGAAGTGCCAGTCCTCATCAGTGCCCTTTAAATCAGTTGCCCTGCCCTGACTTACTTGTGCCGCTTTAATCACCAAGGAAACAGTGAAGGGTCCCAGATATTCCTGAGAAGCTCTTGATTCATAATCACTGTATCTCACAGGCAATAATCACTCCCTGGCCCCGCCCTCCCCCCCCCCCCCCCACCGCCCTTCACCATCCCCAGTCCTGGTCCTGCATGTTGGAATTTGGCTCTCCATTGTCAAGAGCTGCTAACTCCACCCTCACATTAAATACGAACAGATGAGTATCTCTCATCTGTATTTTTGTCTGAGTCTCCATGAGGTTCTGGAGAACAGGGGAGCTAGGGGGAAACATCTCCAGTGGCTTGCTAATGAGCAGGCTCGTTTTTCTTGCCCTCCTCCCTCTGTAAGGACAGAAGAATTGGTTTTCTGTTTGGCAAGCCAGTATCAATATTGCCAGAGTGATATGAGGAAGAAAACAACCCGAGGCTTTCTTAGTCTTCTGGTGACTTCAGGACGCCACACAGTGAGGATTGCTGGGGACGCGGCCCCCCTCCCGCCCCCGGCTTCATCCCCGCCATGTAGAGCAGCCCAGGGAGTCAAACCGGACCAGTGACCCACAGATGGAAAAGCCCCTTGGAGACAAAGCCTGTTGCCCAATCCTTTGTGCACGTAGAGAATCTTTTAGAATCTTTCAGTGGAATCTCATATGGAACCCCCAAACATAAAACAGACGACGTGGAGATGTTCTGACTGAAGTGTGGTCAGCAGGGAAAGGAGAGCAGGAGCCCGGTTTCACGGCATCCTACATCCTGGTTGAGCCTTCAAACTCCTTCAAGGAACCGCAAGGTTCTGCCACACCCAGTTGGAAAACCTCTGCAGAAAATTCCATTGTCTGTGTTTGGGGCAGACTATTTGAATCCAAGCAGAGGTTTGGGATGCTGCTTGTTGCCTCTCCCCTCAGTGTGCGGGCACCGGCCCTCCCGTTTCCCAAGAAATGGTCAAGAAGATACCACGCTTCTAGTACGATGCCCATTTTGCAGCTGAAGCAAATGAGACAGGAGGTTAAATAACGTGTCCAACGTCACAGAGCTTACGCAAAGTTCCGATAGACAAAGGAGCTAAATGGGCCTTGAAGAAGAAGTTGGGGCTCTGGCTCCTCCTGTTACCCCTCCACGCCGCATACTCTGAACACATACTTCTAACACGGTGGGTGCAGGTCAACCCTCTCATTTGATGTGAAGGGAAACTGAGGCCCAGAGGGGCCTGGACTTGCTGAAGGTCACTCAGCAAGCCAGTGGCAGAGCCGGTACCTAAACCCAGGTGTCTGGACTCCCAGCTCAGGGCCTCGTCCTTGGCTGCACTGGGCAACATGGGGCATCATTCTGGCTATGTGAGATGATCTGCCTGGGCCTTTTCATCGAGAACATTCCTGAGTGCTTGCTCTCCCCTTGGTGGGGCCGGGCTCGGCTGGGCTGATCTGGGCTGGGCTCTCCTGTCAGGGATATTGAGCAGAACCCTCCTTAAGGCGAGAAATGGCCCTCTAGGCACACCCCAGCTCAGACTTTTCTCTTCTCTTTGAACTTTCCCAAGTTACAAACCACACAATTAAGGGCTGCCTAATAAGCCATCCATCTTGTCCCACAAAGAGAGAACTGTAGGCTTCCCGCTGGCTTCCTCCTCCTCTGGGAGGGGATCAATGCCTTATCTCAGCCCGGCCTGCCTGCGTGGTGAGGAGGGAGGAAAATGAAAGCACTTAATTAAGGCGCAGAAGAGCGGAAAGGGAACACCGCGTCCTCCCTGGCTCCCTGCTCCTTCTTCACCTCCCCGTCTCCCCTCCGAGGGCAGCGGGCACAGTCCACAGAGACTGGCCTGCTCTGGAAATGGAGGAGGAGGTGGTAAAGATGAGAAAGACTCTAGAAAGGCCCCACTGTCTGGGCCTGAGCAGAACTTACTCCTAGTGGAAATTTCCCACCCTTTACTGTCCCCCCACCCCTGTCCCAAGCAGACCTGGCCATGGCCATGAGCAGTCTGGAGGGTGGTAAGCAGCAAGGCCATCTCCTGAAAAACACCTTCTTTGGGCCTGAATTTATTTTTTAAAAAAAATTCTTAAAAAATATTTATTTATTTTTGAGAGAGAGAGAGAGAGAGTGAGCAGGAGAGCGTCATAGAGAGAGAGAGAGAGACAGAGGGAGACACAGAATCTGAAGTGGGCTCTAGGCTCTGAGCTATCAGCCCAGAGCCCAATGCGGGGCTCAAACTCACAAAAGGTGAGATCAGACCTGAGCCGAAGTCAGATGCTTAACCGACTGAGCCACCCAGGCGTCCCTGGGCCTGCATTTCTAGCATTAAAGCATATTCCTTTAGGTAAAGAACCTTCTTGGCTCTCTCTGTATGACCAGAATGTTTATAGAAGGAAGTTTTAAGAAGAGGAGTCTGGACACTACAGTTTAATTTTCCCTTCTCCATTTCCCCTGGGCAGTGCCTGAAAAACAGTCCTTAGTGCAGCTAGGAAGGTGAGAGCCCACGTGCAAAAGCATCCACATACTTGGAAGACCTGTCACCGTAATTTTCTGGAAGGTTCAGAATTTTCCCCTTGAAGTTCTTCTGAGCTATTCTGTGTGCCTCTATCTTCTATGAACTTGGCTGTCGACGCCTGGACATCTACTACTCCCTTGTCTCCTGGCTCCATCTGCCCTGACTGATGTCAAATTGTGTGCCTTTGCCCCCCTGGCCTGGATATGGTCCTTGTCTCTGGCTTTTCTGAAGGGACTCTTGTCACACCTTCATTGTTTGCACCCAGCTCCAAGATAGTGGGGCGGGGGGCACCTTTGACATCCTGTGACCCTGGTGGTAGCCCTACCTACCCACAGTGGGAGGACAGATGGGGTGAGAGCCATTCTCAGAGGACCCGGGCGCTGGGTAGATGAGCATTGCTCTCTACCCTGGGGGATCCCCAACAAAGCAGTTGCTTTAGACTGAAGAGTTGTGTCTCCCCCAAATTCATATATTGGAGCCTAATTCCCAATGCGATGGCCATTGGAAGTGGAAGGTGGGAGGTGATTAGGTAATGAGGATGCTTTTATGAAACAGACCCCAGAGAGCTCCCTTGCCCCTTGTACCAGGTGAGGACCCAGGGGGAAGACTGTCTGCGAACCGGGAAGTGGGCCCTCACCAGACATGGAAGCTGCCGGCAGCTTTGTCTTGGACTTCCTAGCTTCCAGAATTTGTGGGAAATAAGTGTCTACTGTTTATACACCACCCAGCCCACGTTCTTCTATTACAGCAGTCTGCACGGACTCAGTCACCTATTCTGCCCTGGCTGGGAGGCCTGAGGAAGTCTGGACTTTGCTCAGCATCTCTCCCTGCCTGTTCCGGGGATTCAGGGTGGGCAACTTGAGGGAGCGGTGAGCAACAGCCTGGGGAAAGCTGGCCACGCCTGTAGGGTGCGCTGTTTCCTCACCTCCCCGGGATGGGCCGGCTCAGTTCTGTATCCAGTGGGACCAGTGCTGGCCCCTCCTCAAGAGCCAAGTGTTCTGAGATAACCTAATAATTCAATAAATGTTAATTGATATAATAAAAGGGGGAGTGGGGAACTGAACCCACCCTAGGGTAAAGCCACGTCCAATTAAAAAAAAATTTTTTTTTAATGTTGATTCACTTTTGAGAGACAGAGCACGAGTGGGGGGAGGGGCAGAGAGAAGAGGGAGACATAGAATCCAAAGCAGGCTCCGGGCTCTGAGCCGTCAGCCAAGCCCGACACGGGGCTCGAACCCACCGACCATGAGATCATGACCTGAGCTGAAGTCGGACGCTCAACCGACTGAGCCACCCAGGCGCCCCTTAGCTGAGTCTAATTTTTAAGTTAACTTGAGTATGTACGGAACTGTTGTCCCCTGCTGGTCACCCCCAGATGTCAGTCTGGAGTGGTTGTGGCTGTAGTCACCGGTGATTCCTGACCAGGGTAGTTTCTATCCTGGGGACTATCTTCCCCTCCCCTCCTCTGGTCTCCTGGGTCTAGGTTTCTTCCTCACATGGTTCGTTCCTGACTCCCCTCTGGCCTGGCCTGGCTGCTTCCTGACAAGCTCGCCAGGGCCCTTTCTGCCCCTGTGCTGGGGCTTGAGGTTCCCGGGAGACGTGCCAGCACCCATATGTGTCCAAACCTGGCTGTGTGCCTCTGTGATGTGCTACAGCCGGCTCAAACTGGCTTGCAAGAGCCAATTGTTACACGTTGAGAAAATCTGCTGTAGCCAAGTGTTAAACCATCGGTGGCTTGAAATCAGCCTCGGTGGGAGTGTTTATACCATGGGAATTGGCAGATGTTACAAATCAGAGCCCCTCCACCCCCACCCCACCCAGAGCCCGTTTACCAGGATGCTGTCAGAGGCAGTTAACAGCCACCCCTTGGGGCAACCCCTGAGCAGTGAGGTTTAGGAGCTGGTGGATAAATACTGTCCTCTTCCATCTCCAGGTATGTTCTCCACAGCTCTCTCTCCTCAAAGGGTCTGAGCAGGATAGAGCCCCAGTTGCCCACAGCAGTGGCTAATCTAATAGTGTACCCTCATATTGGATTTCCACCCTTCTCTCCAGCCCCCCACTCCTCCTGCCTGAGACACTTCCCCAAATAAGCTACTTGCGGGCAAATCCTTATCTCAGACTTTATTTTTGTGGGGCAGGGAGAGGCGATCAGGGGCGGGAGGCACAGAAGCTAAGCCTACGCCTTTAAGTACAGACTATATTTACTTCCTCTGCACAGAGTGTACCGTTTCCGTACTTTTGTTCCTGCGGTTTTTATTCCCATGTCTAGCCGTGATTGTACAGAGTCTCCCAAAGCAGCGATTCCTGATTTGCCTTAGAACATCTTCTATAGCAGTGGAAAGGATTTTTAAAATATTCAGTTGATTTAGGCAGCAACCAGAACATCCTCTGGCCTGAGTGCTGTCTGCGAGTCTCTTGCTTGTTACAGTAACTTTCCTCTACGACTGATTTCAGTTTCCATTTGCAAATGTAACCGCCACCTGTGTCTTCTCCTCGTGATTGGATTTCTCCATCATATTCCTGCATCACAGCCACCCAGGAACCTCAAAGCTGGGGTGTCTATCCTCAAATCATTTAGCCAGCTCTCCCCCAGACAAGGTTTACGTATCTTAATTTTGTTCCCAGTTTCTGACCCAAATCATCCTGCCCTGATCTGTCCTCAAACTCTGCCCATTGATAATGTTGCTGATTGTTGAATGCTCTTACCTGTGACTCCGTTTCCTGGTTTTTTGTTTTTGTTTTTGTTTTGTTTTGTTTTGTTTTTTCTAAGCAGATTCTTGGGGGTTGCACTCAGCTAAGCAGGTTGGGTGATGGTTGGAGAGCTTTCGAGTTAACTGGGTCATGCACAGTAGCTATAGCGATCTTCATGCTTGTCTCCTTGGGATGGTCACGTCCCAAGAAAACCAGGTCAGGTCAGAATGGAAGAGGATTGGGGATGCTTTTCCCTCCTGGCTCTCTACTAAAGAATGTCAACTCTGGGACCGCAGAGAAACATTTCCCCAAGTGACTTCCATTTGGTCCACACAGCTCCGTGACATGTGAGCCTCTTGTCATCAGTTCTTGGTCGAGGATGGTAGAAAGGATAAAGAGAGAGGAGGTCATGGTCATTGACACCACGGAGAAGGCACAAGGAAGAGAAGTGGTCATGGTCAATGGAATGGCATCCATAGCAGAGCCAGGCTGGCTCCCTCGGAAGATCCTAGTGGGCTCCCCAGGGTGTGGGTGCTGTCCGGAACCCCCCAGATATTCCACCTTGGGTACTCACAAAGAGGTCCTCTGTTCGGGTTGTGGCTTTGAGTTCGCAAGTCTGTCATATTCTGTCTCCTGGACTCAGGAGAGGATGGCAACGCATGGGGTGGCTCCCTTCTCTTCGTCTCGGGGACCTTCAGCCCATGGACAGACCAGTACAGTTTTGCAGAGCCTGCTGGGAGGCCCTGGGAAGAAGAACCTCAGACTGACGTTCTGAGATACAGTTCCCAGCTGCTGCTTCTCATAAAGGACCAACACCACGGGCTGCTTCTTCCACCCAATCCCTTGCCTGTTGAGTTCTTCCATCTCAGGCCCTATGATAGAGACCAATTGTGGGCTATCATGTGCACAAACATCCTTATGCTCCTGTGTGTTTCCCAGCCTCCCTTATAGTTAAGTTGGGGCCATGTTGACTGGTTCTAGTTAATGAGCTTTGGGCAGAACGGATGTCGGTGATTTCCAGGATGGCACCTGAGAACATCCCATGACATTATCGAGCCCCCATTTTTCCTCCCATGGCAACAGTGGGAGCTGCAACTTGATGATGGCAGTGTTGCATGACAGAGGAGCCTGGGTCCCCGAGTCACCCCTGGAGGAGTGCCGCTTGACCCACTGGGGTAGGCAGAATTTTAGCTGCCATGACCTTTGCCTCTGGTGTTATGTCCACGAATATATTACATACATTACATGGCAAAAAGGGCTTTGCAGGTATAATTCAGATTACTAATTAGATAGGGAGATTATCCTGGCTGATCTGGATACACCCAGTGAAGTCACACTAGCCCTAAAAGCAGAAGGGGAAAGCAGAGAGATGTGGGGAAGGGAAGTCAGAAAGATTTGTAGAGTAAAAAGGACTTGATGTGCCATTGCTGGCTTTGAAGATGGAAGAGGCCATGAACTAGGGAATGTGGGCAGCTTCTAAAGGCTGAAAATGACTCAGGCCAACAACCAGAGAGGAAATGGGGACCCCAGTCCTATGATCTGCCAATAACCCCAATGAACTTGGAAGCAATTCTTCTCAGAGCTTTCTGATAAAGAGCCCTCCTAGGGGTGCCTGGGTGGCTCAGTCGGTTAAGTGTCCGACTTTGGGCTCAAGTCATGATTTCACGGTTTGTGAGTTAGAGCCTCGCATCAGGCTCTGTGCTGACAGCTCAGAGCCTGGAGTCTGTTTCAGAGTCTGCGTCTCCCTCTCTCTCTGCGGCTCCCCTGCTTGTGCTCTTTCTCTTTCTCAAAAATAAACATTAAAAAAAAAAAAAAAAGAACCCATGGGGTGCCTGGGTGGCTCGGTTGGTTAAGCGTCTGACTTCAGCTCAGGTCATGATCTCATGGTTTGCGAGTTTGAGCCCCACGTTGGGCTCTGTGCTGACAGCTTGGAGCCTGGAGCCTGCTTCGGATCTGTGTCTCCTTCTCTCTCTGCCCCTCCCCAACTTGTGCTCTGTCTCTCTAAAAATAAATAAATGTAAAAAAAAATTATAAAAAAAAGAACCCTCTTGGCCAACATTTTGATTTTGGCCTTGTGATACCCTAAGTAGAGGACACAGTCAAATCCCCACTTGGACATCTCACCTATTATAAGACAATAAATGGTTTTATCTATCTATCTATCTATCTATCTATCTATTTATATTTTACAGAGAGAGAGCACAAGTTGGGGAGAGGGGTAGAGGGAGAGAGAGACAGAGACAGAGACAGAGAATCTTAAGCAGGCTCCATGCTGAATGTGGAGCCCTACACAGGTCTTGATCCCGTGACCTTGGGATCATGACCTGAGCCAAAATCAAGAGTCAGACACCCAACCGACTGAGCCCCCAGGTGCCCCAATAAATGGTATTTTTAACAAGCTGCTAATTTTGTGGTCATTAGCAATGGCAGTACTAGAAAATGAATACACCCAGATGGGATTTTGTGTGTGTAAGGAAAAATCCTTCCAGTCAGTGAGATGCTAGAGCCTCCCTGTTGTAGCAGCTAACGATGCTTATTCTGATGAATGCAGCGCCCCCCACCCCGTGTGCAGAGAACAGAGCTCCACCCAGGCCATGAGGCACAGGAGAGGACAAGGACACTGCTCCTGAGGCATCTGAGTGTCTCCTGGGGAGCCCACAGGGTCAACAGAGGTGGGTGCTCCACCAGGAGTGAGCTCAGGCCTCTTGAACCCTCGGGAGCAGGAATGTGGGCCAAGAAGAGAAGCCTAGCGGGGAGAAAGGCAGGTCTCCCAAGATCACATAGCAAAATAGCAGCAGAACTGAAGCCGGAAGCCAGGCCTCCTGACTCAAAGGCCTGGGCTGTGTGCCCAAGCTGGGTGCTAGTGAGATTCGCATGGGAGCGTGCACGCGTGTGTGAGCTCCAGGTGCACGTGCGCGGGCTCCACGTGTGCTCGCCAGGCCGGATTCCTCCTTCCCCAGCTCCCGGATCTCCAGGGTTAATGCTCCGCTCAGGAGGCTGAGAACAGCCTCTCCCCTTTGGTAATTGAAATCAATTTCTCAGCCTTATCTTTAGGAAACCTATATAGTCTAGACTGTAATCTGAAAGCCTGGGCTCGGGCAACTTTTAAATGAAAACTCCTCTGCGAGGAGGCGGAGGGGGGGAGGGAACAAGTGGCTTGCCTCTTCCCACAATTTCTCAAGGAGCGCATGAGTGTGGAGGTGATGTCTCTCTTCTTTTTCCGGGTATTTGGCTTCTGAGTACGTGAGAAGGTGTTTGAAAATGTGTGAGCATATATGTGTGCGAGGATGTGAGTGTGTGGTGGTGCGGGGTGTGGTAGAGTGTGTTAGGATGGGGGAAGATGTGTGTGTGTGTGTGTGTGTGTGTGTGTGTGGCTGGACACAGGTGGGGAGGCCCCCTCTTTGTGTTTATTTTTGCCTCTGAGCCTGTGAGTACACGGTGTAGGAAGTGGCAGAGAATGTGTTCTCAAGTGCAGATGTGTGTGTGCAGGTGCCTATGGGAAAATTCGTGGGCTTGTAAATACGTGTGGGATCAGAGAATGCATATTTATGTGTCTCATCTGAGAAGGCATTCCTCCTGGGCCTCACCTCTGAATTTCCCCGGGCCGGGAGCAGTTTCTTTTTTCTTTTCTTTCTTTCTTTCTTTCTTTCTTTCTTTCTTTCTTTCTTTCTTTCTTTCTTTCTTTCTTTCTTTCTTTCTTTCTTTCTTTCTTTCTTTTTAATTTTTATTTATTTATTCTGAGAGAGAGCGAGTGAGCAAGGAGGGGAGGTGTAGAGAGAGGAAGAGAGAGAGAGAATCCCAAGCAGGCATCAGCGCAGAGCCCGAGGTGGGGCTCGAACTCATGAGCCGTGAGATCACGACCTGAGCTGAAATCAAGAGTTGGATGCTTCACCGACTGAGCCACCCAGGTGCCCCAGGAACAGTTCCTTTTAATGCCTCCAGTGGCCTGACTACACTGCTGCTCATCCCTGAAAACCATCCTAGCCCTCCAGCTTTCCCCTGTGCACCCGGGGAGGAGGAAAGGCCCTTGATTTCTCTACTCTGGAGAACCCTGTCCTTCCCCAAGCCCTGGCAAGGTTCCATCCAGACGGTTCCTCTCTAAAGGATGATGTGCCTGTGGGCAGGGGCCCTGGCTAGATCTCAGCCTCCAGGGGAGGCCTCTGGTGTCACTCAGCAAGTGGATGTTCCGCTTGCCAAAGCTGTGGTATTAGACACAGAGGCCCACGCAGGTGAGGACAGCTTCCTCCCCGCCCCTCCCCCAGCAAAGGGTCCCCCACCCTCCCCGAATCCCCATGGATTTCTCATTTGAAGTCAATCAGCCTTGAAATCCCTGCCAGTGCCTGCAGGGTAATTATGGGGCTGGTAATCAATGCCAGACTCTCAGCTGCCCTGGGTGGGAACGGCACAGTTTCCCTGGACTCCAGAAAACACTGGAAGTGGTAGTAACAGCCGGGATTGGGAGGGTCTGGCCTGGAAATAGCCTCCGGCTAGGATGGGGAGGAGTTGGGAAGGAGGGAGGTTGGCGTTTGAGCTGCTTCTCAGCGAGGCCTGGGGGCAGAGGGTGGCTGCGGCACCAGAGAGGACAGGCATTTCCCTACCCTGTGACTGGGGGGAGCGTGGGGCACTGTGGGAAGGGCTGCGCGTGGAGGCAAGGACGGCACAGGTACCAAATTAGCATCAGCCCCTGAATGTCTGAGATCGGGACCTCTGCCCTTCTGAGTTCTGTCCCCTGTGAAGCTACCTGGGCCCTGATTACTTTGGTAAGTGACAGTGATGGGGGTGGGTAGAGCGGCCACAGCTGTGGTGAGGGGTGACTGTGGGATCAGGAATAGGAGGCTGTAACAGGTGACTTGAGGAAAGTGGGGAAGGGGGGTGGGGATGGTTATGGCAGAGCTGGAAGGACTGGTGGTGTTGGAGGGGGGGACACTGTGCTGAAACTGATGATGCTCGCTGTTGGTGGCGATGGTTAAGGGGATGGCGACCGTGGCGGGGTATGGGAAGTGTGACAACTGCAGTGAGATCGTGGTGAGGGAGAGGGTACCCAAGGGTGGTGATAACTTTTGAAGAACGAACCAGAGGTGGGGGTGTGTGCACGCGACTGGACACGACCCACAGGAATGGGGTGAGGAGACGGGGGCACTGAAGAAGGGGGCGGTGCCTGCCGGTGATGGCCAGGTGGAGAGGGTTTGAACCAAGAGAGTTGTCCCTAGCATCGGCAGTGTGCTAAGGTGCCAGGGGCTCAAGTCAGGCAGAGGGCCGCCGATTCAGCAGCTAAGGGATTTTTTTGACCCCCTTGTGGCATGAAAGTCAGGACTTGGATCCTAGAGAAATAACTCAGCTGGAATCAGGAGCCCAAGCAGGGAGCCGGGTAGGTGATCAGAGGCTAAGCCGCGATTCTAAAGGCCAGTGGTGTAGATGCCAGTCTGAGAAGGGGTGAAAATGTCCCCCGGCCTTGGGGACTTGCCAGGATTTAGGTCCTGGCATCCCGTATAGCTCCTGCCCTGGTGCTTTGGGTTTTGCCAGCCTTCATACCCTTTGTTCCTCCAGAGAACTTTATTGTCAAGGTCAGATCAGTGACCAAGCACCTGGGTGTCTCTTTGCTGCCCAAACAGACTCAGAACCCAGTGTCCTAGAGGAGGCTGAGGGTGCTACATAATCAGTGTATGAAAGCCCCAGACTCCAGCTTGGGCTCACATCTGCTTTCCCTTTTGTGCCATTGTCCTGTGATGAAGAGTTTAGGGTTGAGGATGCAAACAGACCGCGTTCAAGTCCTAGACCTGTCCCTTCCTACTTGTGTGACCTTGGATAACGTCCTTGATGGAGTTAAGGCAAGGTACGGGGTCAGTGCCAGCCTATCCAGCCTGCCAGGTGGCCGCTCCTACAGCACCATTGGACCTTTGTCCCCATGCACAGCCTGACCACATCCCTCCCGTAGACGCCGGGAGGCCTTCTCTTAGGCACTGCCTCCTGAGCCTCTCTAGAGGCCACTGTACCCAGAAACAAGGCCCCCGGGTGGCCCCAGGACAAGCCTCAGTGCCCACGCTCAGAAACAGCACCTTGGGGGGCCAGCGTCAGGCTTAGGGTGACTCTGTAAATCAGAGCATTTTGATGCATAAAATCTGGAAACGCAAGTCTATGAATCGTAATCGAGCATGACGAAATCTCATCAGCAGAAGTAAATATGAAATTTGAGATGACAGGGAGAGGCACAGATGTGTTCCCGAGTTCCCGCCCCACCCCCTCCCCTCAGCTTCGGCTCCTAGTGCTACCCCCAGATTTATTCTCTGCACACACCAAATTAACCTCAGGTGCCTCTGATGGCTCAGCTCAGCCACCACATCCCTCTCTCCACCTTTCTGTCCCTTTAGGAGCTGGGACGTTTTCTCCCACCTGATGCCTCTGTGACAGGAGCCAGCTCAACTTTGCTGTTCATTTGGGCCTAGACCGTTGGCTGGGAAAGAGCTGGTAACAGTGGGCATTTATTTACGAAAAGGCCTGTGCTGAATGCCTTTCCTGCCCTCCCTGGAGGGTTGTCTCCACCAGCTTTCTGCTCCTCCTCCCAGAAGGCCTATCCCAACCAGGACGGGCTTCTGCACAGCGATGGCCCTCTAACCCTTACTGTCACCCCCCGAGGGCCTGCATGAGCACCCCAGAGAGCCAGAGGACGGCTTAAACCCATGTTGCCCAGAGTGTGTTCTGTTGAGCGTGTTTGGGGAAAAGTGGGTGTGGACAAATAAGCTTGGGCAGTGCTGGTTAAACCAAGGCAGGCAGGTTTCCTTCTCGCAGGCCTTCTCTGAGCCTTTACTGTCCTAATCTGAAATGTAAAATTCCAGGACGGGGCTGGGGCAGACAGGCTTTCACAAACTTACTTGGCCATCCGCAACATTCTAGCCACAGCCCATCCTGGCCCCAGCATCTCCTCAGGTGAATATTCCCTTTAGATAATGTTCATAGAAGACCGTGAAGCCCATTCCCTGATTGTAGGGCCATCTGGGTCCCAAGCAGGAGCCCAGGTTGGGGGTAGGCAGGGGTGTCTCAGCCTTCTGACCTCTGAAAGAGCAGTGACTGTAAGTCTATGGCAGGTTGGGAAGGGGATGGGCCAGGGGGTGGCTTCCCTCAAGGGGGATCTGTCTGTAGAGAGGCTGACCATTTATCACAGTGAGTCACCAGTGTGTGAGTGCATGTGCACGTGTGTATGTGTGCATGCACGGCCATACATGTGTGTGAGCCAGTTATGATGGTAATTCAGCACCTCCAACGTGCAGGCCTGGCATGGCACCGGGCCTGGGGCAGAGAGTATAGACCTCGTTTTGGGAAACTCCTCTTCAGGTGGGTGAGCTGAAATCCCAAGGCTGACAAAGTCCTCGGACTAATGGAGGAAGCACTTCTGGCCTTGCCGGGGACCCAGTCTTCCTTATAGGAATCTGCAATTCCACGGGGAGGAAAACAGCCCACAGAAGGAACACATTCGTGGAGCACATGAAGATGCAACCCTGCATATAGTCAGTGTGCACACAAAGCTTAACATGTATCTATGCACACATGCTACGGTGGGCAGAATTCTAAGATGGCCTCCAAACCTTGTATGATCTCCTCTTCTTAAGTATGGGTGGGACCTGCGAGTATAGTGGGTACTACACCCTGTGACCAGGTTATTTTTTATGGCAAAAATGAAGGGATTTTCCAGACGTAATTAAGGTCCCTAATCAGTTGACTGTGTTAATAGGAAAGGTGGGCCTGACCTAATCAGTTGAGGCCATAAATGAAGGTCTAGAGGTCAGAGAGAGAGAGAGAGAGAGAGAGAGAGAGAGATTCTTCTGCAGACTTTGCAAAAGCATGCTGCCACGAGCTCGACAGCTACAAGGAAAGGCATTCTGCCAACAACCACATGAACTTGGAAGACGACCCTGCACCTCAGATGAAATCGCAGCCCGGGCCAACCCCTTGGATGCAGCCTTGTGAGACCATCTGCAGAGGATCGGCTGGGCTGTGCCTAAATTCCTGACCCATGGGAAGTATGAGATAATGTTTGGGTGCTGTTTTCAGCTGCCAAATTTGTGGCAATTTGTGGTATTGGTATGCAGCTTTCAAAACTAATACACAAACTCTCCATTCAGTGAAGGTACATATACCCAGAGACATCCATCCATACAGAGACGCACCTATACGCAGACATATGAATATTCACGCCTCTCCGTTTTCAGGTACACCGTGCTCACAGATGTAAAAACATATTTATATGCATAAACATATATACATACACAAGCACATACACATTCTTAGTTATGCACACACACACACAGACACACACACACACATTTGCGTCCATAAACACAGAGGTAGGCTTGTAAACAGTCTATACAGCCACATTTACGTGAACATTCAGACGCAGTAGATGCATATGCACACACATAACAGTGAAGAACATTATAAAATACCTTCTATGTGCCAGGCACTGGTCTAAGTTCCTCGTACATATAAACCCACTTCAATACTTCCACAGATACAGAGGAGCATATAGATGCTGATCTTCCTACCACGGAACTTCTGTAAAATACCACACCACTGTATACTACAGGGGCCCAAAGTGAAGACATTTCTCAGCTGGAGCAATTTCTCAGGGCGGATTCTGGTGGAGCGTTTTCCCTCTCCCTAAGTGCCTGGCAGGTAAGTTAAGACCTTCCACTCCTTTCCCCTGCCCAGGGAGGGGCCCAGAAGTCACCCCCACTCTCTCCACTAGGTGGTGCTAGACCAGCATCTTTGGGTTTGATGGGCAGACTCCTGGCAGGCGCTGGGGAGCCGAGCTTAAGTCCTGGTTGAGGAAAGACAGACAGGAGAAAGAAAAACAAACTCCTGGCCACAACATCCCAATCTCCATCTGTTCCCTTTCTGTCCAACATAGCCAATATGTTCCGGGACCAGTGGTGCCCTCCTCAGCTGGGGGCTTGGGTGACCGTGCTGGTAGGTCCTGGCCTTGCCTAACACCCTGCTGAGGACAACCAGACATCTAAGCCCCTGGTCGTTTCTCATCTCAAGACTTCCTTCCTTCCTTCCTTCCTTCCTTCCTTCCTTCCTTCCTCCCTCCCATCTCCCTCCCTCCCTCCCTCCCTCTCTCTCTCTCTCTCTCTCTCTCTTTCTTTCTTTCTTTTAATGTTTATTTATTTTTGAGAGAGAGAGAGAGAGAGAGAGACAGAGAGACAGAGCATGAGCAGAGGAGGAGCAGAGAGAGGAGACACAGAATCCGAAGCAGTCTCCAGGCTCTGAGTGTCAGCACAGAGCCCGACGCGGGGTTCAAACTCATGAGCCTTGAGACGTGACCTGAGCAGAAGTCAGACACACAACCGACTGAGTCACCCAGGCGCCCCAAGACTCTACTCATTTATTTAACAAACCCTATGCACCATTTATTTTGATCTAGGCACTGTCCCACATTCTTACAAATATTAACACATGGAATCCTCATAACAACCCTATGATGTAGGTACTCTTACCATGTCATTTACCGATGAGGAAACTGAGGCACAGAGAGGTTATGTGACTTGCCCAAACTCACAGAGCTAGCAAATGGCGGGAAGAAAGGAGAGAGGGCAAGGAATCTTCACCCCATTTTAGAAATGGAGAAACTGGGTAGCCCAGCACAAAGGCTAAAGAGTCAGTGGAGGTATCTGACCTTGAACTCAGAACTCAAGTCCAGTGCTGGGCTTTTTTCCCTGAACCCTGAATTGCATGAAGATTAAAGCTGAGGCTGTAGCTGAGTGGGGGGACTGTGACAGTAGCAGAAGAGAGCTTTCTTTACATGCTCCAGTGACCCCTCACTAGGGATCTGGAGTCCAGGAAGCAACTTCCTGGCCAAGAAGTGTTCTTTTCAGGAATTTCATGTGGATTCTGCATAAAGGCATAAAAGGTAGGGCCAGCTCCCAGCTGAGGCCCAGCCGCGGGTGAGTCTATAGACTCAGACGCTGGAACGGGCCTTTTACAAGATACACAACCCATTCTACACTCAATTGCGTCCCATAAATCAGGTTAACCTTTTCAACGCAGCTCGGAGAAAATTAATTACTCATATCGGAGCACATGACCTTTTTCCCGGGCAGGATGAGCCGAGCTGCTCCTAAGCACTGGGCTCCCTGTTCTCTACACTGCGGCATCCCAGCCGTTAGGAACCTACCCAGCAGCCCAAGCATTCAACCAAGGACAGCCAGTTACTTACGTGTTTCCCAGGGGTGACCATGCTGCGTGACTCAGCGCCCCTCCTAGTGACCAGGTCCTTCACAATGGGCTATTTGGGGCTGATGATAGGGAAGGAGAACCGCCCCTGTCCTTCTTGCAAGCCCTGGCTTGGCTGAGCAGGGGGCGGAAGGAAGGAAGGAAGGAAGGAAGGAAGGAAGGAAGGAAGGAAGGAAGGAAGGAAGAAAGCATTTGAGGATTCTACATTCCCTTCTGGGGAGAGTTTTTCTAGTCTGAGAGGACCTCCATTGGGATCAGATAGTAAGTTTCCCACTCAGGGAACCCCCTGGCCTCACCCCACACTCTGACACCATCCAATCAGCTCATCAACATCTGACTAATTGACCATCCTACCGTCCAAGCAATCTCACCCAACAATCCAAGCAAACAGACATTCACCACCCACCTAACGAGCCAGTAGGCAACCGGGCAGAAAGTTTGTATTGAATTCTTGCTTTGTGCAGCCCTGGGGGAATGCAGGTGAAAAAGAGGACACGGGTCCTGTCCTCCAGAGGCTTATGGTTTAGTTGGGGACACAGCACTTCAAGGAGGGGACAAGACAGCGCAGAATTATTGAAGATGTGAGGACAGGCACTGGATGAATTGTGGAACTTTCTGTTCTTGTAGGGGTTGGTTAGTGTATTTATTTTCAGTGCCTCTAATTGTCAGCTGCTGGCAACAAGGAGCAGGCCATTCAGTCACCTGGAGTTTCCTCTTGACCATTATCCCAACCACACATGTGTGTCCCGTGGTGAAGACAGGGTCCTCCTGGCTTTCGAGTTGGACAAACTTTCCATTTGAATCCTGGCTCTGCCTTTACTTAGCTGACAGTCCTTGAGCAAGTTGCTTTACCTTGGAGCCTTCATTTTCTTGTCCAAAAAATGGGTATAATAAGACCTACCTTTTAGGGATGTTGTGAGAATTAGCGAAATGATGCCTGCATAATGCTTAGTACGGCTCCCCGCACATAGTAAGTGCTAATTAAAGGTCAGCTAGGGTTATTACTGTCAGCTACCAGTATGACTTCTGGCATACCAGTGAACCCAGCTCTTAACCTGAAGCTGGAGAGATCATGTGCTTTGAAGTAAGTGCCCTTGGGATACACTGAAAGTGTGTGCCAGCCAGCTTGCTTTTAGGGATTCTGAGGCCAAGAGGCCTGTGTTATGTTTTAGAGGAAAAATGGTGGAGCGGCCTGGACTGATGTGCTTGTGCTCCTGACCGTGGGTGGGACCCAGGGTCTCACTGTCCTCGCTTCACTAAAGGAAGGACATTCAGTGACTGGATCTGAATGTAAGAAGCCTTTCTTCCCGTTCCCCCATGTTGTGGAGATCTAGATGCCACAGGATCACCTGCCTGGGGGAACACTGGCGTTTATACGCACACTGCTGTCTGTGGCCCCAACCTGGGGGATTCCTTAGATGGTGATGTGTAGGAGGATGGGGCCAGGGAGAGGGGACATGGCAGCAGGGGCTGGCCTGCTCGGGGTGCTGGGTGGTGAACGCAGACCCCGGAGAGGCAGACAGGGGACAGTGGTGCTGCTGGGGGCGGGGCAGGGGGTTGGGGCAGAGTCCCAGACTGCCACTAACCTGGGGTTTGGTGGGCTGCAGAAGGTGCAGACCTAATCAGAAACTAAAGGTGCTCTTGGGGAAGAGGTTTGTAACGTGGGCTATGCCCAGGTCCCATCGTCAGCCCTAGGTGATCTCATGGGTCCCCATGGCTTCCATGTCACATCCATTTTGATGGTTTCTTCATGGGCGGACCTACTCTATTAGTCAGCCTCGGCCGCCATAACAAAACAACAGAAGTGGTTCAAACGACAGACATGTATTCTCTCACCGCTTTGGAGGCTGCAAGTCCAAGATCGGGATTCTGACCAATTTGGTTCCGGTGAGGGCTCTCTTCCTGGCTCGTAGGTTGTCACCTTCCAGCTGTGTCATCATATGGCCATTCCTTGGTACATCTGTGCAGAGAGAGAGCAAGCATATAGCTCTCTGATGTCCCTTCTTATAAGGGCACTGATCTTACCAGATGAGGGCCGACCCTTATGACCTTGTTAACCTTAATTACTTCCTTGGAGGCCTGTCTCCATATACAGCCACACTGGGGGTTGGGACTCCAATATATACCTTTGGGGGGAACACTTAGCACCCACTGTCATCTGCATTCTTAAGTTGCAGGTCTGTGCATCCAGGTGCCAGCAGGACTCCTTAGCTGGCTGATTGGGTACCTCGCTCGCCTGGCCTGGCACTGAACTTCTTCCCTTAGACCTTTAATCTGGGGACGGCTGGGCATACCCAAGGGGTATTGGCAACCAGGTTTCTATGTGACTCCGCCCTTAGCCATTGCTGATTAGACCAGAGGTGGACAATTGACACTAGCTTGGCCTCTCAGATGTTCTCTTTCC
Source organism: Neofelis nebulosa (assembly GCF_028018385.1). Lineage (NCBI taxonomy): Eukaryota > Metazoa > Chordata > Mammalia > Carnivora > Felidae > Neofelis > Neofelis nebulosa. The sequence goes on along the minus strand of NC_080783.1, from coordinate 194,179,130 downwards.
AGGTCTTAGAAGGGATTAATGCCCGTCAGTCCGGGCTGGTCTTTGGAACTGAGGCACTTGAAGCTCAGGAGTGGTGGGGTAGCCCTCTGTGGTTAGCCATGTGCATGGAGTAGCTGAAAGAGAAGAAGGGAGTGGAGATACAGAGAAGATGACAAAGAGAGAAGGTTCTGGGTTCCTATCAGCTTTGCAGTCCTTCTGCGGTTGGGCTCTGGGCCTGCCCTCGGGCTTCACGAGACACCCTTGTATCCTTATAACATCCTGCTTTTAAAAATCGTACGCTTGGGGCACCTGGGTGGCTCAGTAGGTTAAGCGTCTGACTCTCCGTTCTGACTCAGGTCGTGATCTCATGGTTCATGGGTTCAAGCCCTGCGTTGGGCTCCATGCCTTCACCCCTGCTGCCCTGCCCCTCCATGGCAGATAGACACATACCCACACGCAGCCACGGGCTCTCTTTCTCTAGCTCTCTGTCACATACACACTGATATATATACAGCCATGCTCTCTCTTGCACAAACACACCCACAGACACACTGACATATGTATAAAAGCCCAGAGACACACACACAGAGACATACGCCAACATCTATAACTTTGCGGGTTCACATAAAGTCTAAGAACGCCTCCAGACACGAGGACACGCAATGACCCAGAAACACACAAGCACAGACATATAAACACACACACTTCTAAAGGCAGATAACAGATACATATACAGAGTCACAGACGCTCACAGATATATGCAGAGAGGTATGCAGGCACTCATCGCCATGCAGAGGCAGCCACTTGAGCATGAGGACACAGGTGCAGACGCCCCGGGCACGTACGTGTGCAACACAGCCCCCATAGCTCCGTGCAGACAGGCCCCTGGGCCTCAGGGGGGCTGGGCTGGGCAGAGAGCGTCTGTGTAGGCTGGACCCTCAGATGCTGCTGTCTAGTGGACCTTCTCACTCAGCAACTGGGGAAAGAATTATCCAGGGAGCAGGGGGAAGTGACTCTCTCCTGTGCACCAGTCTCGACGAGGCACGGGGGCTGCGGTGCACGGGCTCCTGGGAACAGAGAGGGAGACTGCTCCATGAGAGGGATGGCTGTGACATGTGCTAGGGCAAGACCAGGCCTGCGGAGGGGGCAGGGCAGGGGCAGGTGGGGGGCAGCAGAACCTTGTCCCCCGGGGGAGGGACTGGGAAGCTGGGCTCCCACTGTCCGCTGCTGTAGGTCATGCTTCGCTTTCACTGGCTTGAACGGGGGCACAGGGATTCCAGGGACCTTCTTGCGGCTGTGGCCTTCCCAAGCTCCAGCCCATAACTGGGAGCCCTTGGCCTGGTCCTGGTGTCATGGCTATGACTGCATATGTGTGCGTGCATGCGTACAGCATGTAGGTGCACGCACAGACCACACGTACGCACACATGGGCGTGCGTGTAGATGCGCGTGCGTGGGCCCAGTCTGTCCACGCTGGTGCGCGTGTGGAGCTTGTCATGAGAGTGCCGAAATCCGAGCTGTCCCCACCGCCACCGCCTCTCCACGTGCCTCAGCCTGGGGCCGCTCCAGATGTTGTTCCAACATTCCTCATTCACTGCAGAAAATCAAACAAACAAATGAAAAATTCACGCCATTGTTATCCAGGGATGCCCCCAAGCTGCCGCTGCCGCTTCTAGCCCGCTCAGCTGGAGCAGATGGTGAAGCCTCTGGGGCTCACCTTGTGTCTTGGCACCCGGGTAGACAGGACCCCAGGGGGTTGGCGGGAGGCAGGCTGCTGTGGGTTACGTCCCGATGAGGCCACAGGGAGCTCTCGGGGCTCCAGAGGAGTGTCCGGCTCTCCTACCCAGCCCCCCATCCCAAGAGTCCCCCAGGGTGTGTGACCCAGGGCAGGAGGGCAGGGGAAAGCCGAGGCCCTGCGTATGCGTCGGGCACCTGGCATACAGTGGGTGTTCACTAAATGCTGTCAATTGAGCTTTATATACAAGAAGGAGGAAGGCCGGGGGGCTTCTCAGCCTTTGACAGAGCAGGAAACTGAGCCTCAGAGGACTTAGTTGCCTTTCTGAGGTGCCTTTCTGATCCCGGTTCTTCCCAGCAACCCCCATGGCAACATCAGACTCCTGTCCGTAATTAAGTTCCCGTTTTCCAGGGTGAGAAGCGTTCTGATCCCGAGAAATGACAGTGGCTTCTCATTACCCAGCCAGTTTCATTGTTTGTGGATTTTCTCATTTGAATTCTTCCCCCAGAATCAGAGTAATTTTATATGGAGATGCAGAAAAGAGCACGAGAACAATAATCACCAGTGGTCTTGGTCATGCCTCTCCCACCTGCTCCCGCCTCGAACCACAGTCTGGGAACTGGGGTGAACTGGGCTGGTGGGCCAAAGCCTCAGAGAGGGGAGAGAAAGTGCTGGAAGCGGGTAGAGGTGTTCGGGAGGGTCTTGGGAAGAGACTCTGACCCGAGAGCTGAGGAGGGTTGTCCCAGCCCTGAGGCTTCTGACAGGCATCGCCTGAAACCTGGCTGTGTGTTCACAAGCGTGTGTCGGCAGGGAGGCGAGCGACTGGGTGAGGTGTCCCTGCTATGTGTCCGTGACTGGGCCTGCGGATGTGAGGCTCCGTGCGCGGCTACGCGGGCGCTCGTGTCGGCGTGTGAATGACTATGGCTGCGGGTGCGTCACCACCTGTGTGACGAAGCACGGGTTGTCACGTACCTGTGACTTCGCAGGTCTGTGTGCGTGCGTATCTGTGTGTGTGTGGACCGGGGGACCACGCTATTCTCCACGCCTGTGTCTGCATGGCCCCGTGTGTCTATGTGTAGCTGTGGGTGCGAGCCCAAGTGTGTGTGCGTGTGCCTGTCCCCGGGCACTCGTGTGGGACCGCTGGTGTGAGTTTGCTGAGAAGCCAAACTCTTATTGAGGCAGGGTGGGGCTGGTGGAATTCCCCTGTAGTTGACGCTCATTTCTGACGTCAGGCACTTTGTTTTTCCTTAAGAGGCATTTGAAACATGATTTTTGAGCATTGGTGTTGTGGATACAGTGAGGAAGGAGACAGGCAAAGACCCTGCACTCGGAGCTGATAATTACGTAGAGAAGGCAGAGAGGAGACACATAATTATCCTAACAGTCACATCATCGTAAGTTTTGGTAGTTGCTGTGAAGGCAAAGAGCTCAGGGCTGTGTAAGACTGACATAAGGCTCCTCATGTAGCCTGGGGGTCAAGGCTGAGGGGTGGGGGGCTTCTCTGAGGAAGTGACATTTAGGCTGAGGCCTAAAGAGCGAGTAGGAACTAGCCAGGCTAAGGGGTGGTGGGATGGGCGTGGGGAGGAAGGGTGTTACAGGCAGAGGGAACAGTATGTGCAAAGACTCTGATGTATGACTGAGCGAGTTCCTTGGAGAAACTGTAAGAAGGCCAGGGACAGGGGTGCACATAAAAGGAGGAGGGAAAAGCAGCAGGCACCAGAGCTTGGAGGCCTTCCCGACCTTGGTAAAGGCTTTAGACTTTATCCTATAAGCAACAGAAGGCAGGGAAGTTCTGATGTGATCATGGCTGCCATACTGACCTGATTGTCAGGCTCTAAAGAGAGGATGCAGAGAAACTGGAAGACGCAGTGGTCCAGGCAGAGGATGGCTTGGCCCGGGAAGTGAGAGGGGTGGACGTGGAAGGAAGTGGAGAGATTCGTGTAAGTGAGGGCAGGAGGCGGGGGGAGGCTGGCAGCCGAGATGATGTTGTGGGCTGGGTGGGTGGATGGAAGGCACATGCGTGGAGGGCGGGGGACTGAACGTCCCAATGGGACACGTTGGGGTTGAGATGCTTGTGGGACATGGGGGTGGAGAGGTCCAGGAGGCAGTTGTGGATAAAAGCCTGGAGTTCAGGAAGGTTTACGCTGGGGATAGGGATTATGGCGAGTGGAAGCCGGGACCTGGAGGAAGACCAACTGGGGTGAGCAGATTGGGGGACACGGGGTGATTTTCTTTGCCTTGGTGGCAGAGTCTACAGTTTAGGGGACAGGTGAATGTAGCACTTCAGATTCCAGACTCTGTTTCTGGGTGTGTACCCAAGAGTCAAAGGCAGGGACTCGAGCAGATTATTTGAATATCCATGTTTACCACAGCATTATTCACTGTAGCCAAAAGGTGGAAACAACCCATATGTCCATCAATGGATGGACGGGTAAACCGAGTGAGTCTATCCAGACAATGGCGTATTATTCTGCCTCCAAAAGGAAGGAAATTCTGACACATGATACAACACAGATGAACTCTGAGAACACTATACGAGGTGAAGTCAGCCAGACACAAAAGGGCATATACTGTGTGATTCCACTTAAGAAGTCAGATTCAGAGGGATGGAAAATAGAACAGAGGTGAGCAGGGGCTGGTGCGGGGGGGGGGGGGGGGTTGCTGGTGCATAATGGGTGCAGAGTTCTGGTTTGGCAAGACAGAAAGAGCTCTGTGGATGGAGGGTGGGGGCTGCATAAAAGGGTGAGTGTACTTAACGCTATTGGATTATACACTTAAAAATGGGTTGTAACTGATATGTTATGTATATTTTGCCACAATTAAAAAAAAAAAAAGATTTATTTTTGAGGGAGAGAGTGCAAGTGGGGGAGGGGCAAAAGGAGAGGGCAACAGAGGATCCAAAGCAGCCTCCGAGGTGACAGCAGTGACCCTGATGCGGGGCTTGAACTCACAAACCGTGAGATCATGGCCTGAGCCGAAGTCAGACGCTCAACGGACTGAGCCACCCAGGTGCCCCTGTTTTACCACAATTTTAAAAAGGTCCTAGACTCCAGAGCCAGCCAGACTGCTGAGTTTGAATCCCCACTCTCTGATTTAAAAGCTGTGTGACTCTGGGCAAGTTGCTGAACCTCTCTGGGACTCAGTTATCTCATTTATAAAATGGATATCATAATAATGCCTCTCTAGAGGGTTGTCGAGGGGATCAAATGAGTTTATATATGTGATGTGATAAGAACACTGGTCCATACTTTGTGTGGTTATCACTATCTTTATCAGCAGCAGACCAGAACCTAGGTCCTGGGGGCTCTTGGTCAAGAGCCTGTGAAGCTGGGCCGGTGCCTTGGGGCAGGCGGGAGGGACCAGACTTGCTTCTGCTCTTGTGCCTAGGCCGTGTTGTGCACCATCACAGGCCTATGACTGAACGGAGCTCCCTGGGGCCTGTGTGGTGGGGCAGAGGGAACCCTGGGGAGAATCCAAATCTAAGAAGCTAGAGGAGGAAGGTGGCCTCATGGGAAGACAGGATGGATGAGGCCCACCCACGATGTGGAGGACAGTCTGCTTTACTCAAGTCCACAGATTTAGATGTTAATCTCATCCAAAAACATCTTCGCAGAAACATCCAGAATAATGCTTGGATAGCCGTCTGGGCACCCTGTGGCCCAGCCAAGTTGGCACACAAAATTAGCCATCGCAGGAACCGATTGCCTCTTGACTGGGGACATACAAGGACACTCAGGAGGCCCCCCTGCATCCTCTTGGCCACTCCTTGATCTATTTCCCACCAAGAACCACAGAGCTCTCTCCGAGCATGGATCTGATCGTGCCGCTCCCCTCTGTTCTAGGGATAAATATCGCATTGTAATTATTACTTACAAGGCCCGGCTTGCCTCTGCCTGTTTACCAGTTCTCCTCGTCTGCCTGTGCCTCAGACTTGCTCTCTGCTCTCAGCCGTATTGGCCTTCTGTGCGCTCGCTGTGCCTTCTCTCATCTTTGAAGATGCTGGCTCTGACTTTTTGGGAGCATCCCCCCACCCCTTACCCAGAGCTCTTGACTCCCGTGTCCCACAAGCTACCCTCACTTGTCTCTTCTGCCTCTGGGTCAGGCCTTGGGCTGAGGACACTCAGGTAGGTTAGATGTGGGCCAGGACAAGGCAAAGGGACAGAGCGAGACAGGATGGACAAGACACTGTGAGAGCAAAAAACTATGGGGGTGGGAGGGGAGGGAACATGTCTGATCCCCCAAAGGGAATCTGATTTGGTCAGATTTAGGATGCTGGGTCCTGTTTACCAGCAGACAGGGAGGCCATGCTGTCACTCAGCTTGTCCTTATGGTGGGACCAGAAGCTGAGCCAAGAGTGTCGGTGTCGGGCCTTGAACTCCTCACAACCTCCATTAGCATTTCTCCTCCAAAACGGCATGAAATAAAATTTGAAACGAGAACAGTATTCTTTTAAAAAATTTTTTAATTTATTTTTGAGAGAGACAGAGGCAGGCTGCAAGCAGAGGGAGGAGCAGAGAGAGAGGGAGACGCAGAATCCAAAGCAGCCTCCAGGCTCCGAGCTGTCAGCACAGAGCCCAACGCGGGGTTTGAACCCACAAACCGTGAGATCATGACCTGAGCTGAAGTCGATTGCTTAACCGACTGAGCCACCCAGGCGCCCCTGAGAACAGTGTACTTGTAATTCAAAGGCACCTTTAAGACAAGTCCCCCAGCCGCCTCTTCTGATTAGGTTGCCAACCCTAAGCCCATAGAGAAATTTCTGGAACCAAGGCTGCAATCAGGCCTTAGGCCTCGTTCTCTTTTCAAATGATTCTAGAGTTTCCACTGCTCTGGGGTTGGCCACTGTTTTCGTTATCTATCACTGTGTAACAAGTGGCCCTGAAACATGTGGCCTCAAATGATCTTACCATCTCCGTGGGCCATGGACTTGGGAGCGGCTTAGCTGGTGTGGCTCTGGGCCAAGGTCTCTCATGTGTCTGTAATCAGGATGTCTGCTGGGGCTGCAGTGATCCAGAAGCTTGACTGGGGCTCGAGGAGCTGTTTCCCTGGTGCTGTGCTCACATGACTGTGGGTGGGAGGCCACAATTTCTCACCTGCTGTTGGTAGGAGGTCTTAGTTTCTGGCCACGTAAGCGTCTCTGTGTGCTGACGTGTGTTGTCACGACATGGCAGTTAACTCCTCCCAGAATGAGTACTTTAAGACAGAATGGGCAAGGAGGAGGCCACTGTGCCTTTATGACTTAGTCTCTGGGCCGTGTCACTTTTGCTTTATTCTGTGCATTAGAAACAAATGGCTAAGCCCAGCCATACTCAAGGGGTGGGGATTTAGGCTCCATCCGATTCCACAGCCACTAATGGGTGATAAGGTTTGGATTTAGGGTTGTGGGTAGGAATTATGCCCCAGGCACACCAGACGCTGACCCAGCTAGTAATAAGGGGCTTTTTGTTGTTGTTATTCCTTGCGTGTGTAACTCAAAGAGGAGGGATAATTAGCAGAACAAAATACAGGCATACCTGGATCCTCCAGTCAAATACCACTAACTACACTAAATCAGAACTTCATTGGGGCGCCTGGGTGAATCAGTCGGTTAAATGTCCGACCTCGGCTCAGGTCATGATCTCACGGTTTGTGAGTTCGAGCCCCACGTTGGGCTCTGTGCTGACAGCTCAGAGCCTGGAGCCTGCTTCGGATTCTGTGTCTCTCACTCTCTCTCTGCCCCTCTCCTGCTTGCGCTCTGTCTCTCAAAAATAAATAAACATTAAAAAAAAATAACTTCATTTAGAATTCTAATAATGAGTAACCTTGCCTGGGTGAGGTGGATGGAGAGAATGAGGGGGGCAGGCTTCACATAAGAGAGAACACGTTTACATTGGGTTTTGAAGGATGAATAGGAGTTCACAAGGAAGACGATTTGTGAGAAAAGTGGAACAGAGCAGAAAAAAAGCAGGTCAGGGAGTCAGAATGAAAGAGGTTCAAATCCTGGCTCAGTTGCTGGTTGTGTGAGCTTCAGCAAGTCAGGTCCGCTCTTTCCATTTTTTGTTTTGTACCTATAAATGAGGGAGAACAAAGCAAATAATGCTCCAGGGTTATTGTAAGGGCTGGTGATAGTGCATGTGAGGTGCGTGGCAGACCACAGGTGTGCAATAAATGGTAAGCAAAAATTCTCTTCGAAAGGTCTGAGACCTGAAAGGGCCTGCGGTGTTCAGAGCATGCAGGGGAAATTCTGCAGGCTCAGTGATGTTCATAGGATTTTAGTTGTTTTCTCTCTCTTGCTCCAGCCCAGCCCAGTTCACTGCACTCATTGACTCGACCAGCCAATAATGATTAATTATAAATGGGAGAATCTGGGTCCCAGCCAGGCTCAGTCCTGAGGCTGTACTGGGAGAGCAGGCGAGGGGCAGGGACCGTGGAGTAGCCCCTGCCACCGTTTCCAGGTCAGTTCCTTGGGCAGTGGGCTTTAAGCAGATGGAGAGATAGATGAATGTTGTCTGAGGGGTCTTCCTACCGGTCCCCAGTCGCCTGCTCTGCTGCCTCTGGGGACATTAGCATTCTGCAGGCAGCTGTTTAGGTGTAAGATCAATGCATTACATGTGTCGCCGGCAGGACCAGTAAACAAAGGGCGAGGTAGGTAAGTTGGAGGAGAAATTGGCAGGGTCTGCTGGGTGGGTCTGTGCTGACTCAGCATCAGCTTCCCTCCCTGGCTCAGTGCAACTCCGTGGGGTGGCCAGGGGGTTGTGGGGAGCGGCCACGACTTGGGCTTTTCATGCTAGCTGGTTCTAGGTCTTAGAGGGGGGACAAAGCAGAAAGAGCCGGAAGTTCTGTTCCTCCGGCTTCATGCTACTCATGCAACTTTTTTGGGTCCTGTCTCATCACTATCTGAAGCCTCCATCGGACTTCCCTGTACTGGGTCTCTGACTGCGGGACAAAGCAGGAAGCTCATCAGAAAGGGGGCTGGAGACCTGAGCTGGGATCACAGCTCTCCTTGGGCGACCTCAGGTGCATCACTTCACCTCTCTGTGCCTCAGTTTCCTCATCTGTGAAATGGGGGTCCCAGGCTGCCAGGGCTGGGCCAGCTCGGATGGCCTAACGGCTGTGGATGAGCCGTGGCCACTGTGTGGGGACAGGACATCAAAGGGAGGGTGGGAGTCTCCATCCTCCCTAGAATCCTTGGGAGGGTTTAAATCCTCTTTGGTGTGATGGGCCCTTTCCCGTCAGAGCAGGATCTGGAGTCTTTGGCGTCTCCCCGTCAAGCCCTTGTTGCTTCAAGCCCTGTGACTGCACAAGTTGTCAAAGTGTGGTCCTCGGGCCGGCAGCACGAGCGGCATCACCAGGGAGGGTGTTAGAAATGTAAGTTCTTGGGCTCCATTCCAGACTTGGTGAATCAAACTCAGGGGGTGGCCCAACCCTCTGGGTGATCCCGATGTCGGGGACATTGGAGGATCAGTGTTCCAAGGCACTATCCCCTCCACAGGGCGCCCCCTCCCACTCACTCCCCCCCCATCCCAGCTGGAGGCCCCGTGGAGGGAGGGAGGCTGGCAAGACCGACACGGAGTCTCTGCTACAGAGAGAACCCTGGAGGGGGCGTCTCTCCCCACTGCCTGTAGCTCAAGACATCCCGGAACCTCACCAGTGGGGCTGATGCCAGGGTATTTGAATAGCTCATTAGCTCTGCTCTGGGCTTCGATCCCTCTTAATTAGTTTTGCAAAAGATATTCATTAAAAAAACCTCATTACAAGTCAAGCACAGGTCCTCGCTAAGTTTGCGGGCGTGGGTATATGGGGGTGCGTCTTTGTGCTTCGAGTGCCTGTGAGCCAGCGGGCTGGTGCACTCAGGTGTCAGTGAACGTGGAGGTGTGGGAGTGTCCGGGCGTGGAGAAGCACCTTTGCCGGGGTGTTGCATCGGTGTGTCGGTGCTCACACATCCATTTCTCCTCCAGGGGTCCTCCGCGAAGCAGATTATTCCTCCCCTCTTTATAAGTCATTATTCCTACTGGGCCCACGTTGCAGGGAAACATACCCTTCCAAGCCACATCTATCCCGGTTGTTTTGCTTTCTCTGCGCCCCCGGTTCTGGGTTCCAGGGACGACGATGGCCGATGAAAGACCTGTTCCGGCCAGCTGAGCAGCCAGGGGGAGACAACAGTCCAATGTGAGAGTTTGAAGAGGCTGCTGGATGCCCTCTCCCACCCGTGTGCTGTGTCCTGATGCCTGAAGCCACAGCCTAGGTGGCTCCTCCTTGGGATTGTAGCCCCTCAGGTTTCCCGCCCCAGAAGGCTCAGTCAGCGACAGGGCTGCCTGTGGGGTTGGGAGAGAAGGCCAGCTTTGGGGTGAGGGACTGGGGCGTGTCCTGAGATGCTTAGGCCGAGTCTGGGGGGCACTCTCCCGCCCCCCTCCCACCCTGTTCCTATTTCCCTACTGCATTCCTTGCTGTGAGCATCCCCATTTGGAGCCAAGTAAATTTATGGCATAATCCTGCATGAAAATGCACGGAAATGCTGCCAATTACCATCAAGCCGAGAGAGGCTGCATCCCTGACGCCCGCCTTGGTCTGCTGTCTGTCGGCTCTCAGCCTTCCAGAAACCACAGGGAGCTAGGAGCCAGCCAGGACGGCCCAGATTGGTGGAGTGGGGCCATTTGTATAAAACTCTTTATTCCACTCACCTGGCCTTGAAGGCTTGTGGCAGGAGCGGCTCCTTCGCATCAAACCTGAGCAAACCGGGGAGATGTCATTGCCTGAGTCTCAGCAAAGCCGACAGCTGATGGGATTTCTCTAACTGAGATCAGTTCATCAAACTTGGGTAGAGCTGAGCCACTGGAAGACGGGGAGATCTGATATAATCGCGTCTGCTTAAAATGCAAAGGCTCATCGAGATTTTTGGAAGCACTGTAAGGAGAGTCTCAGTGAAGCCAGGAGGAGCATTTAGCAGGCTCTGAGATGGAGCTGGGAGAGGAAAGCGAGCAAGGACCTGCTCTGGGCGGGGGTGGGGGTGGGAGTGGGGGAGGGCAGCAGTGGAGGGTGGAGCCCCCTGTCTCTGCTCGGCCTCTTGCTGCACCGAGACCAACAAAGGAGTAATGACGCCTACTGTGTGCAGCAGACCCAAGACCAGCCTCCCGGGACTGGGGTGGAGGCGTCGTGAGCCACAGCCCTGCTCTTGAAAACCTCATAGTTTAATGGAGGAGGCAGACAGAGAGGAGGCAACCTGGGACCTGTTCCTGAGTAGGGTCTTTTGCCAGAGGCTCAAGGTGCTGATAAGAGAAAAGGTGGGAGACCGTCACTGTAAAGCACTCAGGTCCTGGAGTCAGTTGGGGCCGGGTTCGAACTCCTGTCTCACGACCTGTTCACCCGCGGTGTGTCCTTGGGTGTTGGTTGCATCCTCTAACCCCTCTGAGCCTCGCTCTCTTCATCTGCGGAGTGGCTGTAACAATTCCTACTTCTCAGGGAATCGTGAGGATTGCCGAGATCCCGTATATAAAATGCTTAGCGTCGGGCTTGGTGTTGTAGTAAGTGCCCCGCAGTGGAGCTGGCATCCGACTGGGAGGACCTGGGAAGGCTTCTGGGAGGAGGTGGGGACACCAGTGAGGACTTGAAGGATGGGAAGGACTTCAGCTGGTGGAAGGGGCAAGGGAGTGGCCCATATTTGTGAGGAGAGAGATAGCTGGCTGTCTGCTCGCTGCTGTCTCCCCTGTCCCCCCAGCTCTCCTAGAGACAGGGGGGAGGTCTGGGCCAGGGGTGGTGGGGGCTTGTCTCAGTACAGCAGCTTCCCTATCCCCCCGCCCTCACTGCGTCAGGGCCCCCGTCTAGCCCTCCCCTCGCTCATCTTGCTCCCCCTCCCCAGTGAGTATTTAGCAGTCTTCCTGAGATGCGCTTGGCGGGGACCAATTTCCTGCCATCAGTCAGGAGTGGTGGCGTTTGTAGGACAGTGTGGAGGCCTGGGAGCGGGGAGGTGGGGGGAGGAGGGAACACGTGGTGGCTTCCTTCTGGGACTGAGTGCTTGGGGCCGCCCTCCCCTGGTTGCCATCTGTCCTTCAGGTCTGTCTGCCCCCCCCCCCCCACCACCTGGCTGGGGTTCCACTATAGTAAGGATGGAGGAGAAAGAGGAGTCTGGTTTGGGGGGCGGGGGGGGGGGGAGGGGAGGGAGGTGCCAGGACTGGGCTGGCTTTGGGCCTGCAGCTGGCCACTGCTGACAGCCTCCTCCAGGAAGCTTACCTGGATGCAGTCAGGCCTTCTCTCTGGGTCAGCAGGAGTCATACCTGGGTCTGCACTGCCCCCTCAATTCCCTGTTTCCTTAGCTAGACACAGAGCTACGATTTATTGAACACTATTGTATGCCAGGCCCTGGGCCAAGTGCTTGATGTATATTAGCTCATTTAATTCTTTATCAACCTGGGGAGACAGTCATGATCAAAATTACCCCAATTTTTTAAGGAAATGGGTTCTGAGAGGCTGGATCATTGCATAAGGTCTTTTTTCAAATGTCCCCTCCTCAGAGAATCCTTCCCTGACCACCTATTTTATTCGGTTCCTCCCCCACCTCCACCTCTGGTCTTTTCTATTTTATCATTTGATTTTCTCCTTGTTCGTGGTTTGCAGCCCCCACTGCTGGCGAACACGAGCAGAAGCTGTCTGCCTCGGTCCCCTGTGTGTCTCCAAGTGGAGAGGAGCACCTACAACTGTGCATTGAACGATGACTGTTGACGCGTGAAAGAATGGATGAATGAATGAATGAATGCCCCATGGCTAATAACAGCAGAGCTAGGATTCCAACCAAGAACCAGGTGCAAAACATACTCCCTGCTGGCAGCCGCCCGCACCAATGCCTCCTGTCACTGTCCAAGCAGCTTGTGGAGGGAGGGGTCATCACCCGGAGTAGACGTCTTGGGTCTGGAGTCCCAGCAGACCACGCTTAGCGTGATTGCTGCTCTGGAATGAACAGCATTAAGTCAAAGATGCTAACATTCAGCCCCCAGCCCCTGTTGTAGTTAGAGGATAGAGAAATCAGTTTTGAGTTGCTGGGGCAGAGACAGGTGGCTGGGTGGCTGGGGGAGGAGGGGCGACTTTCTTGCATTTATGGACTGGGCTTCTCACCTCTTCCGGGCCAGAGGAGGCAGACATGGCTGGATCTGCTCTCTAAACGGAGCCCAGCTGGGGTGGCGGGGGGCCCCTGCAGGGCTGGGCGCTACTCCCTGTGCTCAGACCTGTATTAGGATTTAGGGCAGTCTATTTGTCTGGGAATGACAGGGACAGGGAGAAGGGCTTGCGGAGATGAGTGGCAGGAGAGATAAGCCTGATGTGTGACTTTCTGATGCTTGGTTGGTTTGAAAATAAGTCCTGGGCCCAGATACAGGATTGACAGGGGGATCAGAGAGGGCCGTTTGCTTTCTGCCTTCTGACTTTGAAAAGGGCCCAAGAGTCAGGAGACTGGGTCCTAATGCTGGAGGGGGGAGGGGCTGTGCCACAGGTCACCGTGGCCAGGCTACAGGGGAAGGTCGGGTGCCCAAGGCCGGTGCGTTCTGGAATCAGCCCCAGGGACTCGAAATTTCTGGGATTTTGCCTTTGCTCCTGTTGTGGGAAGAAGGCTGAGTGCTTGGAGCTCACAGACAGAAGGGCCGTGAAGGCACTGGCCATCTTCTCCGTGCATTTCCAGACCTACCCTCTTCTCCTGTCTTGTGCTGCAGAGGGCTTCTCAGTGTAGACATTTCAACAGGCTCCTTTGTCCTTGGGCTGGGTGGCTGGGTCAGTGGACAGTGTTTGGGGGTAGGCTAAACCCTCTATGAGGCCACAGCTCCGGCCACGCGGCCCTGTCCCTACAAGTGTGGCTGCGGTTCCTACACCACTGCTTACTGATTTCCCTACATCCTGCCTCACCTCTGTATACAGCCTCTTCACTAATTTTTATGTATTTTTTATTTAAAATGTTTATTTATTTTGAGAGAGAAAGAGAGAGAACGCGAGTGCTAGCTGGGGAGGGGCAGAGAGAGAGAGGGAGAGAGAGAGAATCCCAAGCGGGCTCTGTGCTGTCAGCACAGAGCCTGACACGGGGCTCGAACTCACGAACCATGAGATCATGACCTGGGCTGGAACGAAGAGTCGGACGCTTAACCGACGGAGCCACCCAGGGACCCCTAATTTTTGTTTAATTTAACTGTGACATCTCTTTCCTGCTGGGATCCTGACTGATATATCCTGACCACAAAAAGGATCTTATCTCTCGTTTCAATAGCGTTCGGAAGAAACAGACCCCGGGACACCACCTCTTCTAGCCTCTGACTTCCTTCCAACCTCCTCTGCGGTCATCTCCTCTGGGACCATCTTCCTGGCCATGCTGTGCTTCCAGAACTGGTCAACACCTTTTTTTGTGGTTAGCTCCCTATTGCCGACCAACTGTGAGCTCGCAGATTCATTAGAATTATTCACAGCCTGTTCATCCTGCATCTGTGGGCTCTCCTACACCCACCTCTCACGGGGCTTCTATTTCGACCAAGATGATGTGGCTCTGAAGGGTGTGGACTCCTTCTGTAAACTGGCGGGGGAGAAGTGTGAGGGTGCCAGGCATCTCCTGACAATGCAAAACCAGCACCGGCAGCCGTGCCCTCTTCCAGGATGTGGGGAAGCCATCCAAGATGAGTAGGGTACAACTCGGGACACCATGGAAGCCACTTCGGCCCTGGAGGAGACCCTGAACCCAGTCTGTTTGTTTGGGATCGCATGCCCTGGTTCTGCCCACACAGACCCCCATCTCTATGACTCCCTAGAGAGCTGTTCCTGGATGAGGAGGCGAAACTCACCAAGAAGGTGGGTGACCTCCTGGCTAACCTCAGGCTGGGCTGGTCAAGTGTCTCAATGAAAGCTTAGTCCCAAGCATGACTAGGAGGCTGGCAGCCTTTGAGGGGGGCCCTCTGTATATTCTGGATGTTTGGGCTTCTGCCTGAGCCTCCCCTCCAGCACTAGGCAGCTTTCATACCCATCCTGGACCCTCTCCCAAGCTGTGGACCAAAGGGAAATCATAAAGCTTTTTGCAAAACAGCCACAACAAAAAGGGACTCCCATGGATATTCCCCAAGGTGGCTGTCAGTGTGGGAATAATGGAAAGGTACTTGTTGTCTGGGTTTCCCAAGGCTCTTTCCTGCCTATGCAAGTTGGGCCAACCTAGGGGCAGAGAGAAAGCTACGCTCCTCGGGGTCAAAGGACGTGAGTGGCAGATTCTGCTCTGCCTTCCCCTCCTCTCTTCTCAGGACCTCAGGTTTCTCATCTGTAAAGTAGGTGTGGTGATAACTGTGTGGCCAGCAGGTGCCAGTTACTATATTAAGGGCTGTATATACAGGATGTCGTTAATTTTCCTCCGAAGCCCTATGAGGTGGCTTCTCTTAGCATCCCTGTTTGGTAGATGGGGAAACTGAGCCTCAGAGAGGTGAAGTGCCTTGCTCAAGGTCAAAGTCTGAACATGGTAGCCTGCAGTTCAAACCCAGGTCTCTGTGTGCTCTTAATCCCAGTGTCCTCTCTGCCCCCCACGCCCCCCCACCCCCGCCATCTTCTTGGGGAGTTTGAGACCCAGTCCTGCAGCAAGACCTTGGAATTGGCAAAGGGCAGTTTTCTTTTTTTTTTTTTTTAATTTTTTTTTCAACGTTTTTAATTTATTTTTGGGACAGAGAGACAGAGCATGAATGGGGGAGGGGCATAGAGAGAGGGAGACACAGAATCAGAAACAGGCTCCAGGCTCTGAGCCATCAGCCCAGAGCCTGACGCGGGGCTCGAACTCAAGGACCGCGAGATCGTGACCTGGCTGAAGTTGGACGCCCAACCGACTGCGCCACCCAGGCGCCCCCAAAGGGCAGTTTTCATGATGCCTGCTACTCAGCATGGGGACGGGCCTGGGTGGTGGGGCTGACTCTCCTTCCCTTCCCTGTCACTCCCAAGAGAGTTGGGCACAACTCGCTTCTGGAGAATGTCACAGCACCACCCCCCACCCCATTTCTCACCTGGGCAGAGATACTGTTTTTCCTTGCTTTGCACGGTGAGAGATTGATTACACTGACGGCCCCAAGTAATCACCTACTTGCATCCACACTGGTGTCCTGCAACTTTTTAGCACCTTCCTACGGTGGCTGTGGACTTGGCCGTGCCATTGACTTTGATCGATGAGACAGTAGCCAACTTGGTGCGAGTGGTAGTTGGAAAAAGTGTTCTCTTGGACCCCTGCCACTGCCAGAAGAGCGATCTAGAGCTAGCCTGCTGGGAGATGAGAAACCATGTGGGGCAGAGCTGGGCCATCTCAGACAAGGTCTTCCTCGACCAGCCAGTGTCCAATGGGTCAAAGATACGTGAACCAGGTGGGATCAGCCAAGCCCAGACTCATAAATAATAAATGATTTTTTTTTTTTTTTTTTTTAAGCCACTGGGACCCTGGAGGTTTCTTCCTTTGAGGCGTCTCTTTCTCTACCAGGTTAGGCAACTTCTGGGCTTTCAGGCCTGGGGAGGCGAGGACGGGGGTAGGTGGGTTTCTGTGTATACCCGATGCATGGATAACATTCTTCCAGCTCCTCAGAGCCCTCGTCCCTGGGCTACTCCACATCTTTTCTCTGAGGGTTTCCCCTGGCTCCCCAAGTCCCTAGACGAACACGAATGGGGTTCTCTTTTCTGGCTGTTTCATAAGAAGCTGAATGTGCCCCAGAAGGCATGAGCCCAAAGTGGTGTGGTCCAGGGCCTTTCCACGGCCATCCCCACCCTACAATCCCATTGGAAAAGGGAGAAGGGCACCGAGGCCCTCCGTGTCCTTGGGTATAAAACCAAAGTGGTCCCCAGGTTATTTTCCTTCCCTACCCCAACCAGGTCATTCTTGGTGCTGTGTGCTGCAGGCAGGAACCCAGAACTCACTTATTTCACTGCTGGGGGCACTACCTTATTATCCATGGGGGAACTCTGGGGACAAGCTATAGGCAGATCATGGCCCTCCGAAACCACTGGTTTAGAGGCTTGGAAGGCAGGGGCCATGTCTGATTCATCCCTGTATCCCATGCCGAGCACAGGGTGGTAACGTGCATTTTACTGCCACTAACTCAGCCGGTGTAGCAAATGACCCCCCCAACCAATTTCTCTCTTTGCTCCTCCCTTTCCTCCTTTCTTTTCCAGGCTGCTGCTGTTCCTACAGCTCTCAGCCACTGGCTCTTGTCTCCAAGATAAAGCACTGGAGGCCTCCCCTGTCCTCCAGCTGCTCCCTGGTTCCCTTCTTCAAGAATTCTGTTGGGCTCTGCCGGAGCCCCTGCCCCTCTCGGGACCTTTCCCTGTTACGCCGCCATTCAGGCTCCAGGGCTCCTTCTTTTGTTCACAGATGGTACCATGTGATCCACACACTTCTGTGCTTTGTTTTGTCCCTTTACACTATTTTTGGAGAGCATCCCTTAGCAAGACAGAGAGAGCTCCTCATTCTTTTTTATTTTTTTGAGATATAATTCACATACCATAATATGCACCCTTTTAAAGAGTGCAATTCAGTGATTTTTAATATAGTCACAACGTTGTGCAACCGTCACCACTGTCTGATTCTGGAACATTCCCATCACCCCAAAGGAAACCCCTTACCCGTTA
Source organism: Neofelis nebulosa (assembly GCF_028018385.1). Lineage (NCBI taxonomy): Eukaryota > Metazoa > Chordata > Mammalia > Carnivora > Felidae > Neofelis > Neofelis nebulosa. Next base: position 194,161,835 of record NC_080783.1, on the reverse strand, counting down.
GCGGCCACTCCCTATTCTCTACGCCCGCCCCCCTTCCCCACCCCACCCACCCCCCGCCCCGCCTCTAACAACCACTCATTTATTTTCTCTTTATGGAAATCGCCTATTCTGGACGTTTGTTACGCATGGAACCATATGACATGTAGCCTTTTGTGTCTGGATTCTTTCAAGGCTCATCCATGTTATAGCCTTTGTCAGGACTTAACTCCCTTTGGTTGCTGAATAATATTCCGTCGTCTAGATATACCATATTGTGTTATCCATTCATCTGATGATGGACGTTTGGTTTGTTTCTACTTCTGGCTGTGCTGAATGGTGCTGCTACGAACACATGTGTCCAAGCTGTTGTGTGGACACAGGTCTTCTATTCTCCTGGGTATGTCCTTAGGAGTGGAATTGCTCTCTCTCCATCTTCACTTTTTTAATGGCCGCCTAGTATGTCATTGCTGCCTATAACCACAATTTGTTGAAGCAATCACCAGCTGATTCAGTCTCTCCCTCCTTTTCTTTAGTATTTCAAACAATGATATGAGGAATAATCTTGTATACTCACCAGTTCACACTCGACCATGTGTATCATTTCGTATAATTCCCGGAAGTGTAATTGCTGTGCCGAGGGGCACACGCATTTGCAATTTTGACAGATGTTGCCAAATTGCCTTCCCCCCACTCCAGACTGTGCCAATGGCAATATCTGAGATGTCGATTCCCTCCCGATCACCAACACAGCGTGCTTAGCAGGCTTTTTGATCTTTGCCAATCTGGTCAGTAAGAGGTGGATTAGGGTAGTTTTATTTTGTGTTTTCTTATTAGGGGTGAGGGTAGGCGTCTTTTCAAATGTTTAAGAACTATATTTTCACTGCTGTGAACTATCTTTGTATTCTTTGTCCATTTTTCTGTTGTGCTGTTGGTCTTTTTCTTATTGATTTGTAAGAGCTCTTTATATAAGTAGGAAGTCAACACCCTACCTGTATTCAGCACCAGGTATTACTCCCAGTTTGTTGTTTTTTGACTTTGCTAATAGGTGACTTTTTCCATGAAGAGGGTTTCTATTTTTACATGGCCAATTTATCCGTGTTTTTTTGTTTGGCTTCTGGGTATCTTGTCAAAGATCTTTCCTACGTTAAGATTTTTAAAAAAAAACTCCCTCATGGTTTCTTCCAGGCCACTTATTATTTCATTAAAAATGTTTAATCCTCTGGTCCATCTGGAATTTATTTCAGTATAGGTGTGAAGATTCATTTCTAATGGGCCTAATTTAATATTTTGTCAATGGCTTCCCAATTGTCCCAATATTATTGAATAGTTCACCTTTTCCTCAGTGACTTAAATCCTGCCTTCATCACAGACTAAGTGCTCACATGTTTTTGGATTTACCTTCGTGATTTTTTAATTCTGTTCCATTGGTGTGGTTGTCCACTCAGGAGCCACTACCACATTAATCTAATTATTGCAGCTCTAGAATGAATTTAAATAACTGGTTGGGCTACTAGCTTCCCCTCATTATGCTTCTTTTCAGTGCTCCTGGTTATTTTGCATGCTCAGTCTTCCAAATGAACTTCAGGGTCGCCTCATTTCATTAAAAATTACCAATGGTATTTTCATGGGAACATACACATATTACAGATTAACTAAGGGAGAACTGGTACAGCTTTATGACGTCAGTCCTTCCTATCCAAGAACATGGTATGCCTTTCCATTTGTTCAAGTGCTCTTTTGGGTTCTTCAGTGACATGTTAGTGTTTTCTTTATGGTTTTTTTTGCACACTTCTTAACATTGTATCTTTTTCATTGTAATTGTAAATATCATATGTTCTTCCATTATATGCCCTAATTGGTTGCCATTTTTAAGAGAGAAGGCCATTGATATTTGTGTATCAATTTTGTCGCTGGCCACATTATTGAATTTCTTTATTGTTGGTCATAGTTTGCCAGTTGATTCTCTTTGGTATATCAGGCATATATTCATGTCTTCTGCAAATAATGATTATTTTGCCTACCGTTTTCTAATTTCATATAGTTAAGTAGTTTCTGTTATTGAATTGCATCAGCTTGTACCAAGAGAACAAAGTCAGGTAATAATGAAGATACTGGGTGTCCTGACCTTCTTCCTGACTTTAATGGGCATGCTTTTAAAATTTCCTCATTTAGGGTTAAGATGGATATATTTTTATCATGTTGCGAGGTATCTATTTATTCTTATTTCCCTAAGAATTAAAAAAATTTTTTTTAACGTTTTATTTATTTTTGAGACAGGGAGAGACTGAGCATGAACAAGGGAGGGTCAGAGAGAGGGAGACACAGAATCTGAAACAGGCTCCAGGCCCTGAGCTGTCAGCACAGAGCCCAATGCGGGGCTCGAACTCACGGACCACGAGATCATGACCTGAGCCGAAGTCGGCTGCTTAACTGACTGAGCCACCCAGGCGCCCCTCCCTAAGAATTTTTTAAAAATTAAGAATGGTTGCTGATTTATGCAGGTAATTTATGCTTAGATTCCCCAATGTTGTAAGTTATGTTATTAGATGTCCTGACACCTACCACCTAGCATTACTTAAACCCTACTCGATCTGATCACAATGTGTTGTTCTTTTTCTGATATATTGTTCTGCTGGATTCTGTATGCTATTGTTTTATTTAGAATTGTTGCAGGGAAATTCAGAAGTGAGACTGGCCGTTGTTTTTCTCCTCTTTGAGTGGATATTGGTATGACTGCTAGAGCTATACTCACTTCATAAAAAACAAAAAAACGAAACTAGAAACGTTTTTTCTTTTTCTATGCCCTGGATTAGGGAGAAATCGATCCCTCATCCATCCATTAAAGATCTGGTTGAATTCGAGGGAGCCCACCTCAGCCTCCTGCTGGCCCCTGGGAAGAGGGTCTTGGGGACACAGATGATTCTATACTTCTCTAGATGGTCCAGCAGAACAAGTTTGGTGGGGCTGACCAATGGTTCAGAGGTGCAGACTCTGCGTCCCCAGAGTGATACCCTCCCTCCTACCATCCCGGATCTCTATGCTGGGCACCCTTGTATGATTGATTGGGTAGGTGTGTGGATCCTGAGGAAAGGCTTAGAAAAGAAGAGCACTTCTTCAATAACAAACGACTTCTTCAGCATAGATAGGTGCCGTAGGCTTTCCTGAAGGGTTAAGGCTTTGCTGGGTCTGTTGAAACAAAAGGGTCACTTGATTTTTTTTTTTAATTTTTTTAAAGGTTTATTTATTTTTGACAGAGAGAGAGAGAGAGAGAGAGAGAGCATGAGTGGGGGAGGGGCAGAGAGAGAGAGGGAGAGAGAATCTGAAACAGGCTCCAGGCTCTGAGCTGTCAGCACAGGGCCCAACGCGGGGCTCGAACTCCCAGACCGTGAGATCATGACCTGAACGAAGTCGGACGCTCAACCGACTGAGCCACCCAGGCGCCCCGAAGGATCACTTGATTTAAAGTACCATTGGGGCGCCTGGGTGGCTCAGTTGGTTGAGTGTCCGACTCTTGATCTCAGCTCAGGTCTTGATCTCGGGTTCTGGCCCTGTGCTGGGTGTGGAGCCTACCTTAAATAGGTAAGTAAGTAAGTAAATAAATAAATAAAACACTGTTTCTATACAGTGTGAAAGTAATGATTTTTTAAAAATTGATATACTGGGAATCAGCGTGGAAGTTTTAGGAATGCAAGAGAGGTCATCTTGCAAATAGGGAGTGGTTAGGTAGGGTTTCCTTGCCCATCTGGCACCGCCCCTTTCCTGGTGACCTCAGGCTTGGTGAAGAGACTTAGGTTTGCTTAGTTATGCTGGTTCTATAGAAGCAAAACTGAATCATAACCCACGAGAAATGCTGACAGGACCTTTATCAGGATAAGGGCGTGTAGGTCCTTTTGAAATAAAGATAAACCTTTCTAAGTGGAAAAAAAGGAAAAAGCAAAGCCGGGTGGGCGGACGTAAACTGGCAGGAAAAGGGCTGGATTTGGAAGGGAGAATGTCTTCCAGCGGGGCTTGGGGGGTGTGGTGGCTGCTGAGGTTGGGCTGGCTCCAGGCAGCCCTCCTCATCTCTCCCTGCTCTCAGGGCCTGCCAGAGAGGAGCATCTCTAGGCCGTGTGTGTGTGTGTGTGTGTGTGTGTGTGTGTGTGTGTGAGGCTGGGTAGCTGGGCTATCCACACCCATCCTCCACGGTGGCAGTCAGTCTGCTCTTTCTGTCTCTGGGTCTCCAGTGGTCGTGGTGCTTCTGCCAGTCCCTGTCACTTCTCCTGCTTCAGCGCTTTGTGACCGGTGACCAGCAGTGGTTGGGCAATGTTTGCTTATTTCTGTGCGCCCGCCAAGGACGCTTCTTGCCGACACTCCATAAACACTACTTTATAAGCGGCAGGTCCTTCTCCCACCTCCCGCTCCCACCCCTTCAGGCCTGCTGGCACGTTTAATTTCCAGCCCTGGTATTTCTCCCCAGCCCGTGACAACCTCAGGTGGAAGCAATTTCACCGTCTTGTAACTCACCGGGTCATTATAATTAGTATCCGGGCACCCGGGGCGAGGGCGGAAGGAAGGAAAGAAGGGTTGATCCAGCCAGGCGGAGAGCAGCCGCTGGGGGCTGGAGTGCCCCTTCCTCCCGCTTCAGCTTGGAACTCAGATTTTCTCAGAGATCTGATTCTGCCTCCCCTCCCTCTGTGTGTGTAGGGGAGGTGGGGTGGGGAGTTACGGAATGCTAAGCCCGGCCCTGGGTTCACACAGAGGAGAGGCACCTGACCTGAGGGAGGGACCCAAGAGCCCACATCTGAGGTCAGGGTGGGGTGAGGGCCCTGGAGGGAGAGGAGGGACCATACCTTACCCAACCCTTTGTCCCAAGGGCCTGGCATCCCAGCATGCCGCCCTTCCCTGCCTCTTACCCTGCAGTCTCAGAGCCAGAGCTCATCAGAGCTGGTGGCCCACCTGGACACCACCCCAGGCACAGCCAGGAGTGCATGTGACTCCAAGAGAAGTAGCTAGGTGGGGGAACAGGACCTAGCAGGAAGCAAAATTTCTCATCTGTTTGGTGAGGGCTTTTTGGTTGCGAACAATGCAAACAGACTTAAGCAAGAAAGGGAGTTTATGATCGGGGTGTTGGGCCACCTCAGAGTTAACCAGAGGAGAACTAGCAGCTTTGGGAAGTCAGGACCAAGGCAGCCCAGAGGATCCTGGAAGTTGGAAGAGGTGGGTTTTCTCCCCAGGGAGCAGTTCATGTGTTCATCAGCTCATGCAGCTAATGTGACTCAAGTCCCCAGCTTTCCATCTCTGTGTTTCCAAGTTAAAAAATCCCAAGTTCCGGGGCGCCTGGGTGGCGCAGTCGGTTAAGCGTCCGACTTCAGCCAGGTCACGATCTCGCGGTCCGTGAGTTCGAGCCCCGCGTCAGGCTCTGGGCTGATGGCTCGGAGCCTGGAGCCTGTTTCCGATTCTGTGTCTCCCTCTCTCTCTGACCCTCCCCCGTTCATGCTCTGTCTCTCTCTGTCCCAAAAATAAAAATAAAAAACGTTGAAAAAAAAAATTAAAAAAAAAAAAAATCCCAAGTTCCTCAAAGGGGCTCATTCATTCACTTATTCATTTGTTTGTTGGTTCACTTGTTCAGTAAATATTTATTGAGCCCCCGCCCCGCACGCCCCAGTCCCGAGTGGTAGGCAGAATTCCAGCAGGGATCACACAAAACAAAAGTGCTTCTCTCGCATCTTCCATTAGGGTGGGGACAGAATCTGGATGGCTCAGTGTGGGTTAGGTGTCCACCCTGAGCCAGTCAGCTGTGGCCAGGAGGCCACCCCAAATGAGTTCTACTATAATGACCGAATAGCCCTTTAAGACACACATCAGCTCTCGGTTGACATTACAGAAAGCAGGCAGTGGGCGTAAAAGACGCAAGGCTTCATGGAGCTTATTCTTAATCTAGGCAATAAGCCTTCGCTCTAGGCAGACTGGGCACTTTCAAGGAACATTCTATCCATGATGCATCTACCAGGCTCTCCCACTTTCAAGTGGGAGGGGCAGGGGCCTGGAGAAGGGAGACCACAGGTACAGCTTTCTCTGTGCACCAGACCTGACTCAGCCGGCAGCTCTGGGTGAAGGTTGGATCTCTCTGCCTTCTGTTTTCCGTCCCTGCCCTGGCTGGAAGCTTCCATGGACAGGGATCAGCCTTGCTCTTTCTGGTGTCTTTCTGGTGTCTGGTGTCTCCCGGGAGCCAGCCTGGGGTTCAGGGCAGTCTTGGTGAGGGCTGTGACATGTCTGTACCCTCCCCCCCCCTCCCCCCTGCCGGCCCCTCATCTTTGAGCACCCGGCATCCCTTAGGGACTGAGTCTGTCCTGTTTACTACTGCTCCCTCCATTTCACACCCAGGTAGAAAGCTCACAATCCCCCCCGCCCCCAACCCCTCTGGATTCCCCAGCCTGAGCCCCGGGAGACCTGGCTTAGCTGTGTTTGGTCTCAGCAGAAAGTGCCAGGGACTCCCCAGGATGTTCCCAAATCAATCACTTGGGGCTTCCCACTTTAGGCTTCCCAATTCGTCAGGTCCTGGGTGACCCCCCTCCCTGGCTAGAGCCCTGTAAGGGGACCGCTTATAATAATACCATTATTCTCCTTAGCCGGGGGCAGGCTGAGCCCTCAGTGAAGCGGGCCTGCCATTAGAACCCTGCAGAAACAAAGTAATAGCCTGCACAGAAAGCCATTTGTAATGTTGCTATAATTCCCATGATTCATTAAACAGGAATGGGAAATGATAACGTTTCCCCTGGAAAAAAACTCCTCTTGGAGTCACATGCTGAGTTCACTTGGCTCAACTATTTTATTGACTAAGCATCTTGTTGTGCCGATGTGAGGAACGCACGGGCCTGGCGCCATTTAGTTTTACAGCCGCTGAAATGGAAGCAGGGGAGGGGGTCCCGCCAGGCCGGGACTTGACCTTGGAAATAGAGCCGCTGCCCTCACTCGGGTGGCCCAGTCTGGCATCTCCTGCAGGCCTGGGGCCCTCTGGGGTCCAGGGTCTATTGAATGATCCTGTCTCCAGGACCGGGAGAGGGCCTGTTCTGTCTGCTGAACCCCGAGGTGGCATTGCCCAGAATTGCCTGCAGCAGGACCCTTCCCCAGCCCTCTGGGCACAGGTGATCTGTGACTCCCGGGTGCTTGCCCATCGCCCTGCTTCCGTTATATGGTCTTAGACCCTCACCACTCAGCTCCCCAAATGGGAACCTGGGTGTCATCCTTGATGCCCCCCTTCCATCAGCCACGAGCCAGCTGTCAGCGCCCCGTCCCCCCTCCCCCGCAAACCAGGAGTCTCTGGCAGAGAGACCTCCTCTCTCTCCTCTGCCACTGACAGAGTACAGACCTCACCATCTCCTGCCCGCCCAGCCATGCCCTGACTGGCTACCTATCTGTGTCCCTGCCTCCAGCCTCCCCCTCCCCAGCGAATCCTCTATAGTGATGCCAGCTGATTGTTCCAAGAAGTAATTCTGACTGTATTTTGCTTGGAACCTCGGCTGGCTCCCCGTTGCCCACGCGATCAATCCAGAATGTCCTTGCGTGGCACCCAGGGCCCTTTCCATGCTGGCTGTAATCAAGTCTACCTTCTCAGCTGTACCTCCAGCCCCTTTCCACCATGCATTCCAGGCTGTACCAGACCTCAGGGTCACTCAGGGTCTCCAGGGATTACACAGGGTGTCCCTGTGAGTTCACACCTTTTCTAGGCTGTTCCCTTAGCCCGAGATGCCCTTGCTCTTCCTCCCTGGGGAAATCCTGATTTCCTCTTGCAACAAGCCGCTCCTGTGCTCCTCCCCATTGCAGGTAATGGCGCTCCACCTTGAGGCTCAGCCCCAGGCCTTGGAGGCCTCCCCTCCCCTTTCTCTCATACCCTGTATCCTTGTATCTGATCTGTCACCAAATCCTGTTGCCTCCATCTTCAAAACATAGCAAGAATCTGACTACTTCCCACCACCCCCGTCCCCAGCGGGCTTGTTTGGACTATTGTCGTAGCTTCATCACGGGTCTCCCTGCCTCTCTGTCCCTTTCCTCCTTCCTGGGACCTTCTGAGCATGCTCCCTCAACCTGAAGTGGGGTCACAGTGCTGGCAGTAAGCTGGGGGGATGTGGCTGAGACTCTGTTGCAGATTAGGTGTGCGGACTTTGGCATTTCTTCTCCGGGCACTCGGACCCTGAGCTGGGGGTCGTCCATTCTCTCCCCACCCCCTCGCCCCCACCCCCCCATCATCTCGTATCATTGATTCCACTCCCCTCATCTCTGGGCCCTTCTGGCTGACCTTCCGCTGTCACCTGTCCCCAGCAGTTTTCCCCGTCTCCTGTCTCTGCTCACTCGTCTGTCTCTGCCTTCACAGCTGCCAGCATGAGCTTTCTAAACTCCTGTCGCTGCGTTTTTCACTCTGCACCTGTATTAGCAGGTGTTGATGTTACCTGCTGTCTAGTTAGTATCATGTATATGTCGACTGAGCTCAGGAGGGTGGGATCCGGGGACCCTCCCCAGACACTCAGTAGGTGCTCAGTAAATGTTGGTTGAACCGAGCTGACTGCTAGGTTGATCCAGTCCCTCCCCTGCTCCACAACCTTCACTGGCTCCCCAGGGTCTTGAGTGGAGAGCCTGACGTAAAGGCCCCAGCATGACCTACCCCTGCTGACCTCTCCAGCTTCGGGTTCCAGAAACTTCACCGCACCCCCACCCCCCACCCCCAGGCCTCCATCTGACCATGCAGGAGCCTTGAGGAGCTTTGTGTGTCCCTCCCTTTCCTTGACCCTGGCAGGGCTACAGACTCAAAGCTGGCAGAGGACAGGCTAGAAGGCAGTGCGTGAAGCAGGCTGCGTGTAGGGGAGCAGGGAGCGGAAGCTACTGCAGTGAACTACTGAGAGCTCATGACCTCTGAGCATTTATGCCCAAATGCCCAGAAAACTCGGTGCCTGTTGACTCCCCGCGGGATCTGGCTGAAGAAATGCAGCCTAGGCCGTGGGCTCTGCCCATGCAGACCTCCTTGTTAGCTATGGACCCCTTTGACCTTCTCCTTGTGAAATCTAGCTCCTCCTCCAGAGTCTGGTTCTGATGTCACCTCCTCCATGAAGCCCGCCGGGATTCCCTCAGCTGGCAGGACTCTTTGTCTACTCTGTGTTGTCACAACCTTTGGAACTTTCTAGTATTTGTTTCCTTTTGAAAAAAAACAAACCACACCAACAAAAAAGACAATGAGCACTTACTATGTTCCAGGTCCCATGCCAGGGGCCTTCTACATATTTCATCTCATTTAATATATACTTTAAAAATTAATATTTTGTTACTGTTTAACAATATGACATATATGCAGAAAAGTACATAAAATAGAAATGTAAAACATAACAAGTAATTATAAAGTAACATCCATGTAAATACTGTCCATGTCAAGAAATAGAATTTATTTCATTGATGAGGAAACACGGGACCAGAGAGGCTGAGTGATTGTCCTCCAGTCCTACAGTCAATAAGTGGGAAAACTAGAATTTGAACTTGAGGCCATCTGACCCAGGTTTCTATCATTCCAAAGAGGCCTCACCTATGACTGAGGTTGTCAGATTTAGCAAATGAAGATATAGAATTCCCAGCTTGTTGTGAATTTCAGATAAAGAATGCATACGTTTTAGTATAAATGTGTCCCAAATATTGTCTGAGACAAATATTGTCTGAGACATACTTATACTGCAAAGTTACTTGTGATTTATCTGAAATTCAAATTGAATACAGGGCGTTGTGTTTTATTTGACAACCCCCATCTCTTGAGCTTTCTTATGTGATGGTCATTGCGTGTGTGGCTTTCTCCTTCTCTTTTTAGGATGCTCTTCTGTGCAGGGTAGACCTTTGCCTTGTTCCCCATATACACCCCGGGCCAGACTCAGAGGGTGCTTGGTAAGTGCCGCTTGTATGGAGTGGGGCTGTTTCTGCTGAACTTGGCCCTGCCTCCTTCCTGGGCAGACTTTGGATGTTTTAGAGAAAGGAGACGAGAGCAGCTGGGTCCCCCTCTTTTCCCACCCACCCAGCACCCCGCTCCAGCTGCTGAGAACTGAGACCCTGGCTGCCTGCTCCTGAGACCCAAGCCCACCCTGGGAGGACCGGCTGGGTGGCAGAGCCTGGAATCCTTGACCTGGAGCACCTCAGGAGCAGGGAGAAGAAAAGCTTGTTGTTCCCATTTTATAGATGAGGAACTGAGGTCCAGCAAGGCTAAGTGACTGCCAGAGGTAACACAGCAGGTTTGTTTGCGTTTATTTGTGTTCTAAAGGGATTTGCGTAGCTTGGTGGAAGTGGGATTTAGAGCACACGCTTCTGAGTCTGGTTCTGTCCCATTCCCTCCCCAGCCCCAGGACTGTGGATCCCAGCCTACAGGTCCCCTTCCTGGGGAGGGGGCGAGTCTTACACATCAGAGGGTGGCGGCTGGGGGGGGGGGGATGGCAGAGATGGAGGTCCCCCTCACAGACATAGGTGGGGAGGGTCTGGGGACCCATGGGGGACACCTCAGCCACAGACACTCCTGGACAGGGGCCATCCTGTCCCTCTGCGGCTTCACAGAGGACCACGTCCGCCAGGATAGGCCAGGGGCTCTCCGTGTTTCAGGGCAGACTCCAGGCTCAGGCTGCCATTGTTTCATTGCCATTACACCTCATTAGCCGAAAAAATAAGCCACTCGTCAGCCACTGCTTACAGTGACAGTCAAGTCCTTGTCTCTTGGCTTTCCAGCTCTGCCGGAGCTGAAGACCCTAGGAGCTTATCTCTGCCCCCTGCCCCTCCCACCCCCTACCCCCACCCCCCACCCCCCACCAGGCACAGGGCTCCAGCCCCAGTGTCCAACCCAGTCTCAGCTCCAATGTCAATGCAAGCCAGCCGCATCCTGATCCTCGTCTGCCCCAGCCCCTCTCCAGCCTCTGGGGTCCGAAGCCACCAGGATCTCTGGCTATAGCATCCTAAGGACCCTGGGCTCAGGCTTTGCTCTCTCTGGGTTCCTCTGATGGCACTCTTAGCCCGCACGCAGCGGCCACGCCTACAGCAGGAGAGTCCTGGGCCGTCCCCGGGAGGGCTGACCTGGGAACACCGAGACTGCGCCCGGTTGTCAGATTCACAACCTCCTCTGGGGGCTGAGGGCCTGGTCCGGGCATCCTTCTGCTGTGAGGGCCCACCCTTCTCCACAGCAATCTGCCCTTCGATATTGCTCTGGATAGCAAGTGCCTCGATGCTGTGTGCGTGTACATATGCGTAAACCTAAGTGTGTACATGGACACGTACATCTGCATGGGTGTGCCCACGTGTGCCCCCGCACCTCACTGCTCAGAGCACAGCTGGGCTTGTGTCTACTCCTGGGCCCTGGCTCTAGAGTGTGCCCAGGGGCGCCTGGGTGGCTCAGTCGGTTAAGCATCTGACTCAGGTCATGATCTTGCCGCTCAGAGGTCGAGCCCTGCATCGGGCTCTGTGCTGATGGCTCGGAGCCCGGAGCCTGCTTCGGATTCTGTGTCTCCCTCTCTCTCTGCCCCTCCCCTGCTCGCACTCTCTCTCTCTCTCTCTCAAAAATAAGTGAACACTAAAAAAAAAAAATTTAGAGTGTGCCCAGAGGAGAGACCTGGGATGGGAGGGGACTCATCATGTCACATGTGTGAGGGCGGGGCAGAGGGAAGACGGCAGCCCCGTGGATAGCTGGTCAGTGGTCACCAGCTCTGGGTATGGAGGATAGTATTGTCTACCCAGCCCTGGGTCAGGGGTCCAGAAGCAGGGTGGGTCCTGTGGCCTCCCACCCTGGCTGTCTCTGGTAACCAGAAGCCGTGAAATGAGGTGTTTCAGTTCCCTGAGCCAGAAATGGACAAACCATAGGGAGAGTGATTTGCTTTTCAGATAGAGCTGCTCCAGCTGGAGGCTTTACACCTGAGTGGCTGCTTCTCCCTTCCTCCCTGCAAAGCTGACTGGCCTGGGCAGGGCTGGGGTCCCAGGGCCCCGCTCCTCCTTAGCCTCCGGGGAAAGACAAGACAGCACACCGCCCCTCAGCTCCCACAGACCGGAGGCCTCGGTGGCCTCCCACGCTGTGTCCAGCAGGCCCGTCTCACGGCCTCAGCACCTTAACCTCAGCTCCCTCAGGCACCAAATATTTATTCTGCATTTCTTTAAAAAAAATTTTTTTTAACGTTTATTTCTTTTTGAGACAGAGAGAGACAGAGCATGAACGGGGGAGGGGCAGAGAGAGAGGGAGACACAGAATCAGAAGCAGGTTCCAGGCTCTGAGCCATCAGTCCAGAGCCCGACGCGGGGCTCGAACTCACGGACGGCGAGATCGTGACCTGAGCTGAAGTCGGCCGCTTAACCAACTGAGCCGCCCAGGCGCCCCTATCCTGCATTTCTTTTGACTGAAGTAGCTCTCTGGGTGCTGGGGGACACGATACAAAAATCCTTGCTCACCTGCAACCATCATTCTCGAGGCAGGGATGACGAACCACAGGCATGAATAAGTAAAACAGAGAGACAAGTTCTGTGAGAAAAATGAAGCTGGGACGCAGGGCAGGGAGCGTTAATTAGCGTGGTGTGGGGAGGGAGGCACATGAGCTCAGTCCTGGAGCGGGGAGCGGTGGCCCATGCGATCCCTGCGGGACAAGAGGGCCAGGCGGCTCCTGGCCGGTTCTCCCGCATCGAGGGCACATGGTGAAGGGAGACTCCTCTGTCAGGGCTTGGGTCTGGGAAGGGAGTTATAAAATCAAAGGCCTGTAGGTTTATGGTCTGGCTGCCATTTCTTGAGCCTTGTTACCGGTCAAGTTCTGTCCTAGGTATTTCTACAGTGTAATCTCCACAATCCCACAGAAACCACGGGAAGTTGGTACTAGGATCATTCCCAATGAATAGATGAGGAAACTGAGGCTCAGGCATGTCACATGACCTTCCAAGGTGGCACAGACCACGACAGGGTCCTGATTGGAATCCAGACTGATCAGACCCCAAGTCCCGTGCTCTTGAAACTTTAAAGTCTCTCAAAAAGGTGAAAGAAAAAAAAAAAAACAACCTTATTATTTATTAAGCCTAGCCCCACTCTGGGGAGATTTGAATTTAGTCCCCCAGGGTTTCCTCTGAGAGGTAGCCCCTAGGTCAGAGTTTTCTGCGTGGATGCTTCTTCCAGAATTTTCTACATCTAGGGGTTCTCTGTTTTCCATGGACCTAGGCACCCTTGGGCTGCTTGGAGTCTCCATGGGTCTACAACAAGTTCTGTCTGCCAACCTACCTTCCCCAAGAAGCCTTCCCTGATTGAACCCTTCACTTCTGGTGGTTGCCTCTCTCTCTGCTCAGTCTTGACATTGAATAGCTCTTTAATCTTGTTTTATAGCTGTTTAATCAGCCTGAAGTTACAGGCTGAATTGTGTCTCCCTCTACTCCCCCAATTCATATGTTGCCATCCCAACTCCCAGTACTTCAGAATGCGATTGTTTTTGGAGATAGGGTCTTTAAATGATGGCTAAGGTAAAATGAGGTTATCTAGGGTGGGCCTTAATCCAACATGACCAGTGTCCCTATAAGAAGGAGATTGAGGGGGACCCGGGGAGCTCAGTCAGTTAAGAGTCCAACTCTTGATCTCAGCTCAGGTCATGATCTCACGGTTCATGAGTTCGAGCCCTATGTCGGCCTCTGAGCTGACAGCGTGGAGCCTTGTTGGGATTCTCTCTTTCCCCATCTCTCTACCCCTCCCCTCCTGTCTTTCTCTCTCAATACAAATAAATAAACTTTAAAAAAACAAAAGAGAGGAGATTAAGATGCAGACCCACACACAGACAGACCATGCAAAGACACAGGGAGAAGACGGCCATCTGCAAACCCAGGAGAGAATCCTCAGAAGAAAACCCCCCCTCCCCGCCGACTCCTGGAACTCAGCCTTCCAGCCTCCAGACTGCGTGTTGCTCAAGCCCCCACACGTATGGTACTTTGTTATGGCTGCCCTAGCAAACGGCTATGTCCTCTTTCCCCTTTTCCAAATCCCTGCTCTGGACGGGAGAGCAATGCCTCACAGGCTCACTCTCCCCTGCCAGGAGCATGGCCAGCCTCCACCTCCTGGTGTCATGTGGCCCGAGTCCCGGGGAATAGAGGTCAAGGATATTAGCTCGCTGCAGCCACAGGCCTCACTGAGATTCCCGTCCACCGACCGCCTGTCAAAGCAACATCCCCCCCGGCAGACGCTCCAATATGCATCCATTCTGCCACGCTGCCCTGCTGACGCACAGGCATTTTGCAGCCCTGTCAGTCGGACGTGTCGGCCGTCTGCCTTGCTTACGTTTGGCCCCAGCAAAATTCCAGAAAACTGACATTTGGAAACATAGACTTTGACGGCCGCTGTGCTCCTCCCCGGCCATGTGCCGCCACACGGACATCTCGCCCCGTGGACATCCGCGGCGCTCTGATACACGAGCCCTCCGTGGGTTGACCTTCCCCGGCGGAACGTCAGGGTCGGCCGGGCTTCCGAGTTGATCAGCCCGCGAGAGTTCTGTGCATTTAGCTCTTCCTCTGTCACTAACATGGTCCTCCAGTCTTCCCTCCACCACGCCGCTTCATTCTGCTATCCACACCCAGAACCCTCGGCATTGACCTTGCCCCACACCACCTCCTGATCGGACCTATGACCCCCACTCACTCTCCCTCGATGTGCTCTGTTTAAGCCAAATACACTGACGTATTTCAGGCTGCTCACACCATCTTCTGGGGCCGCCCCGGCCCCATCCCCACTGAGCACACAGAGGGCCCTTTACCCAAGGGAGGCCTTGCATCACTGGCCATGACCCACCGGACTGTGTCTCCTCACAACGCTCTGATACTATACACGTGGTGCCTTCTGATACCAGCAACCAATTCTTTGATTCTGCAACACCAGCTGGGTGTCCAACCTTTCGATTCCGTTCTGACGCTGCATTCCCAGAGTCGGCGTCAGGCCCCGCGAGACTGCCCCCCACTTCAGATGCCAGTTGCAAGTTCTGAGCTTTCTGTACTTCTGACCGACCGGCTATCGACCGGGGGCTCCCGTGACCCCTTCCTCAGGTTTGATAATTTGCTAGAAACCTTCATGAGACTCAGAAAGGCACTTCATTTACATTTACTGGTTTGCCATAAAAAATAACACTCGGGGACAGCCAAACGCGAACGGGTGCAAAGGATAAGGGGCTCGGAGCTTCCATATCCTCCCTGGGTTTGTCACCTTCTCAGTACCATGATCACCAGCCTGGAAGCTCTCCATACCCCCTTTGTTTAGGGTTTTTTATGGAGGTTTCATTATGTAGGCGTGACTGATTAAATCCTCAGCCACTGGTGTGTACCTCCCTCTCTAGCCCCTCTTCCCCTCCCTGGAGGCCGGGAGTGGAGTTAAAAGTTCCACCTTTCTTATCACACCTCCCTCCTGGCAACCAGTCCCCATCCTGCGGCTCTCTAGGGATCCCCAGCCACCAACATCTCATTAGCATACAAAAGACACTGTTAATACCCCAGAGATGCCAATGGTTTTAGGAGCTGTGTGCCAGGAACCGGGGATAAAGACCAACTGTTTACTTTTTATTATATCACACCCATGCACATGTGTAATTTCAACAAATCCTTTTTCCCCTGAAGTAATGAATGAGTCTGTCTGTTGCCGTTGAAAGATCCCCAGGTGGTCCCCAAGTGGTGCTGACTTCTAATATGGCCCTTAGCCTTTTCTTCTTCTCCGCACCGCCGCGACTCTGGAGTCCTGGGTTCTGAACTCAGCTGCTCCACGTGCTAGTTGTGCGACCTTGGGCAAATGCCACCCCCTCTCTGAGTCTCCCTTTCTCATCTATTACTATTATTGATGAACCACCCCAGGGGGTTGCTGTGAGCAGCCGGTAGGAGATACACGTAAAGCTCCGAGCACAGACGTGGCATACAGTCGGTGCTCAATCGGCAGGGAGGTGGCTCAGGCCCTGGAGCCAGACGCCGGCTCCCCTGCCTGGGTTTGGATCCAGGAGCCACCACTTACAGGCTGTGTGACTTTGGGAAAGTTGCTTGACATCTCTGGGCATTACAAGTAAAATGGATATACCAATGGTATTCACCTCCCAGAATGGCTGTGAGGATTAAATGGCTTAACATAAAAAGGGCTTAGAGTGCCCTGCATGCAAGTGTCAGCTCTTAACGCTCATGTTGTTATTAGTTATATCAGTGTCGGATGGATTGCTGGTCACAGGTACCCAAGTGTTACCTACTGCTCCTCACTGTACGTCCTCTGGACGACACCGTGTCCGTGGAATCCTCCCACTCACCACCTGGTGACAGAAAAGGCTCTTTGTGAATCCCAGAACCGCTGTCCTGCCGTAGTATCCCACCGCGTCACCCTGTCCCCTCTGCCTGGCTGTTCTGCCCATTTTCACTCGGCCAGTCCCACCCGTGCTCTGATCTCGGGCCACACGCTGCTTCCTTAGGGAAGCCTCTCGGAGTTCTTGGTAAGTCAGCCCCGATACATGCGCTCAGGAGAGAGCACGTGCCTCTTGTACACAGCACTGATGATGACCGTTTTACCTCCATTTCTGTGATTATCTGATTCAAGCCTATCTCTTTCCTTCCCTTGACCATAAGCTCCCTAAGATCGCTGATATGTCTGTTTACTGCTCATCTTTTACTCCAGGGCTGACACGTCGTAGGTGCCCAGTTAATATTTGTTGAAACAGAGGAGTGAATGAATGAGTGAATGAATGAACGCCTTCCTTGTCTTCTCCAGCCCCTCTCCTCGGGGCTGCGTCAGAGCTGGGCTCCTCAGTGCATTCCTCTGTGTCACCCCCTGAGCTCCAAATCTGGGGAAGGGCGGAGAGGAGTGTTGACATGGAGTCAGGGGGACCAGGGGCGCAAGTGGCACTCGCGGCTGCACACACAGGCAGGAATCCGGGAAGGTCCCAGGATCGGCGGTTTCAGCCGTACGTGGGCAGGAGATGCTCTTATCTTAAGGGGGCGCCTCCTTGTTTCTCTTATTTCTGGGCTCCCTTCCTGTTATCCTCACCCACTTCTTGGGCTTAATCTTCCAATTTCAGACGCTTTCAAGCGCGGCTGTTTTCCTCGAAGTGTCTTCCTAACCTGTCTGGGGGTGGGAAGAGGTCTGTGGAGGCTCTGGTTCCGTTCAGTCTTGAATTGGAGTTTTGAGCATGGCCGGATGGCTCACCACCCACCACTAGCTGTTCTGTGCTTGGAGAGAAGTCGCTTCCAGAGACCCTGCAACCTGTCCCGTTGATGAGCCAGCTCCAGGTCTGACCTCAGTGTCCCTCTGGCTTGTCTGAGTCTGGGCTCTAGTCCACATATCTACCCACCTCATGGGATTGAGCCCCCACACGGGGCTTGACAAGAGTCAAGGTTGCGTCTGCGGAACAAGAGGGTTTGTGCTCCAGCTCTGCCACCAGCTTTCTGACCTTGAGCAAGCCGTGCCGCCTCTCCAACTCTCAGCCCTCGGGCTTAAACTTAGTCTCTTGTGGGGCTCCAATTATGGAGAGAGTGGGCGAGGATGTTTGTAAGTGATGAATGTTGAAGCCATTTGCCTCCAGCCCCACACTCGTCCGCAGGTCCTCTGATACCTTACTGGCTCTGCGGCACCAGCCACCTTCTCCTCCTTCTCTCCTTGGCCCGGCCCAGCCCCCGCCCATGTCCTGGATCCTGCCCCCTCGCTGGTCAACTGAGCCCCTGCCCATCAGCACACAAATGTGCTATTTTGTGCACATACGTGTTTATGCTCTCGTACCTACGACACAAGCTTCCCTGACCGTGAGGGAAGTCCCTTGAACATAGCACCCCCCTCTTCACCCACACAGCTTATCCTTCCTTCATGGTCAAATATCCAGAAGGAGTAGCCTAGATGTGGTTAATCCAGATTCTGGTTCTTGACTTCTCTGTGCCTCAGTTTTCTCGCCTGTATAGTGGAGTTAATAATATTGACCTCAAAGGGATGGTAGGAGGCTTAAGCGAGAGAAAGTGAGCACATAGCGCAGTCTGGCCCGTAGTGAGAGCTACTTTAGTCGTGAGAGTCTATTGTGATTGTGGTCACTTTTTTTGTTGTTGTTTTTAGTGTTTATTTATTTCTGAGAGAGAGACAGGATGTGAGGGGGGTTGGGACAGAGAGACAGGGAGACACAGAATCTGAAGCAGGCTCCAGGCTCTGAGCCGTCAGCACAGAGCCCGACGCGGGGCTCGAACTCACGAGCCTTGAAATCTTGACCTGGGCTGAGGTCGGATGCTTAACCGACTGAGCCACCCAGGTGCCCCGATTGTGGTCACTTTTGTATCCCCATCTTCCATGTTACCCTCAGGCAGCCTGGTTTCCTTCTCCAGCTGAATTAAACACTTCTCTGGCTTGGATCCCTGATGCTTTTTCAGTGGCCAGTCCCCGTCTCCCTCCCCATGCACCCTCCCAACTGCCCTGCTGTGGGAATTGATCAGGGTAAGGTGGAAGGCTCCAGAAGTCCTAGAGGGAACATCAACCTGGGGACGGTAGGACAGCCCACACTGAAGGCAGGGCTGACCCACGGCTTGTCACCTCCTCGCTGCTCCATGTTCGTGGCGTGAATGAAAGGCTCTGCCAGGAGGGCTCTGAAAATGTAAGAAACAGAATTTCCATGAGCTCCAGTTTGGAAATTGTGCCGGGTGTGAGGACTGGTCATTTGAAAGATGTTCAAAAGGAGTTTGGACTGGCAGCTCCTTGAGGGCAGGGACCGTGGGTTTTTTGACCAGCACAGAGTGGTATTCACAGCTGTTTTTGTTGAATGCACAGGAACGGGGGTGAATGTTTTCATGGACCCAGCATGCAGCCCATTCTGTACGGTTATGACGAGGAACAGGGGAGTTAATGCTTCCTTGGGCTGAGCTCACGGCTCAGTCTCTGCAGTTCTAGGGAGGAATCTTTTTCCCTTTTAGCTTAGGCTGCCTGGCTCCTGCGTTGCACGGAGGGCTTGGTTTGATCTCTTATTTATTACAGAGAATATTCTCTGTTATGGTGGATGCAGGGGATGGAGTTTCAGAAGACTGGGTTTTCACTGCTGACTTTGCCAGCCAGCCTGCTGGGAACCCTGGCGCTCCCGATGGGCTCTCTGGTACTGCATTCACTCTCACTCATCCGTTCTTTCTTTCATGAAATGTATTAAACACCCATCATGTGCCAGGTGCTGAGCCAGGTGGAAGAGTGGCCAGGAGAAGAAACATGGAAACTGCCATCGGTGGGCTGAATAACAGCCCCCACAGATACCAGGTTCCTAATCCCTGTGAATGTCATCTTATTTGGCAAAAGGAAGTTTGCAAGTGTGACTTAGTTGAGGATCTCCAGATGGGGAGGGTAGCCTCGATTGCCCAGGTGAACCCTGCATGTAATTACGCGTCCTTCATAAGATGGAGGCAGAGGATGATTCGGCACAGATGAGGAGAAGGTGATGTGGGCGGAGGTTGAAACGATGCTCTTACTCCTTGAAGACGGAGCAGGGGCCACAAGCCGAGGAATCCAGATGGCCACTAGAAGCTCAAAAAGGCAAGCAAATAGATTCTCCTCTCAGAGGCTCCGGAGGGAACCTCCCTGACAGCGCCCTGACTTTAACCCGGTGAAACTGATTCTGGACTTCTGACCTCCGGAAAGGTAAAGGAATGAATCCCTGTTGTTTAAACCGCTAAGTTGGTGGTCATTTGTTACAGTGTAACAGCAAACTCACATCTCATCCAGGGGAGGAAATGACACGTTTGCCCAAGGGTGCATGCTGTAATGGGGTACCAGGAGCTGCTTGCTGAGCTAGATCTTAGAGAATGGGTACATATTCCCTGGGTGGACAGTGGTGGGCAGGGGAGGGGCCTTGGGAATGAAAAACAGCGTGTGCACAGGCAAACTGGGATGTGAGACGCCAAGGCGTATTTACGGAGCTGTGGATGCTGGGGGCTGGATGGGAACTCAGAGCTTAGGAGATGGGGCCGGAGCGGTGGCTGGGTCAGCCCCTGGAGGGTCTCCGCATCAGGGAGTTGAGGCTTGACCCTGCGGGCAATGGGATGTTACAGTGGTGAGTTGCATTAACGGCCCCAATTCTTGGCCCCTTCCCGTAGCCATGCCCATTACGAAGGGGCTTTGCATATCCTTAAGGGCAGAGGTTTCCCACTTCTTGATCCTAATTCAGCTGTGTGTCTTGCTTTGGGCAATAGAATGATGCAGATTGACCATGTGTCAGTTCTGACCCTAGGTCTCAAGAGGCCTTGCACATTTCTGCTAGTCCGAGGGGTGGATGTGCCCCAGTGAAGCCAGACCAGAGCTGAGCCCCCCAGCTTACCTGCAGACCATGAGTGACCCCAGCCAAGGTCAACCCCAGCCAACCCACAGATGCACGAGTTATAGCAATAACAGTTATCCTAAGCCACTGAGTTGTGGGGTGATTTGCTACCCAGCAAGAGCTAGTTGCTGCACCAATAGGGGGTTCACAGGAAGAGGGTCGGATCTGCATTTTGGAAAAACGTCTTCACTATTGAAGCCCTGGAGGATGATTGGAGGAGGAGAGCCTAAAGGCATAATCCACGGGAGAGGTGGTGAGGCTCCCCCCTCCCCCTACAGAGGCAGGAGCAGTAGAAGGAGGGGACAGATATAAGCACCATTAAGGAGGCACATTCGGCCACAAAGCTGAGTTACACGTTAGACATAGGGGTTGAGAGAAGAGGAGATTTGGATAATGCCAGAATCCCTGCCAGCAGAAATTGGATTGGAATCGGGTCCATGTGTGGATGCAGTGAAATGGTAGTGGCCGGCTTTATGCTCTTGGTTTGCAGTGCTGTGGGTGGGACAAAGTCATCATTACAGGTCTGCGGCCGGAGTCTAGGCTGAAGTCCTGGACTAGGGGGACCGTCAGAGAATTAGTGACAGCAAATTAGTGCTGAATCAGTGAAAGTGGATGAGGGTGTTCACAGTAAGCAGAGCATAAGGTCAAGTTTTGAACCACGGGAACCCCCGCCATTTATGGAGCAGCCGGAGGAAGTGTCCCAGGGGCCGTGGAGGAGTTGTCACACGGAGAGAGGACAGCCAGGGAAGAGCAGGTGTCCAGACACCCCAGAGAGGGGCCACTTGGAGGAGAGAATGGATGGTTAGCAGTGTCCCTCGCAGAATGTCACAGACGGTGAAGACCAGGGACACCAGCCAGTGGATGGTCACCGCTGGCCTTGGCGAGAACAGTGTCGGAGGTAGAAGGCGGTGGCTTGCAGTGGGATCAGGAGGTGAGGGAGCGGAGACACTTGGTTAAGGAAAACCCTTTGGAGAAGCCTAATGTAGAGGGAGCAGAGAGTGGGCCTGGGACGGGAGCACTGCTTTTTCTTAGGCTGGAGGGACCGGAGCATGACGTGTTGAGGGTTCGGAGCAGGAGAGGGAAATGGTCTGATTTCTCTTGTGAAAAAGAGAAGGGAGGGGTCTGCAGCGTGACTTCCAGGTTTTTGCCTGAGTAACTGGGAAGTCTGGGGGAGAAGCAGGAACAGGTTTTGTGGAGGGGGGAGGTGTGGAATCATTTCGTCTTAGGGACGTTGACTTTAAAATACTTGTTAGGAATGCAAATGTAGATATCAAGGAAGCAGTTGAAAACGTGCATCTGGCGTTCAGGGGAGAGGTTTGGGCTGGAGATACAGATCCAGGAGTCGTCCACGAACACGGAGCATTTAAATCTGCGTGAGAGACTTCCTTGGGAGAGAGCAGAGCTGGAAGTGCTGGCTCAGCGTTGTCTTCTCTGTTGGCCTCCAAATGCCATAAAAGCAGGGGCCTGTCTGCCTTGTGCGTGACTGGGTGCCAGTGCCTAGAACGGTGCCTGACACGTAGCAGGTGCCCGATGAATGCTGAGATTAAAATGAGTGTCATAGCGGTTGGTTAGGTCAAGGAAAGGAGAGGTATGAATGTGGCGAGGGCCATCCTGTGGGCAGGAGGTTCTTGGTTCCTTGTTATTGGGAAAGAATGATCGCGAGCCATTGCTGAGTTTCCCACCACCAGGAATTCCTCTCCTCCCCCGGGCTCCAGACCCACATCTCGTCCACAGGAAGGCTGAGAGGCTGCTAAATCCCCGGGAGTTTCACTACGTGGATGGGCTGCCGGAGAGAAGGGGGATGGGGTGAGCCTGGCAGGTCTGCGGGACCCCGGTGATCATGTGCGTGACTTTTGCCTTCCCTGTGCGTACAAACCCGCGGCTTGGATCCTTGCCAGGGTGGAGGTCAAGTTAGAAAAGCACTTTTCCTTCTTCTTTTTTTAATTTAATTTAATTTATTTTATTTTTTTAAATTTTTTTAATGTTTGTTTATTTTTGAGAGAGATAGAGACAGAATGTGAGTGGGTTAGGGGCAGAGAGAGAGAGGGAGACACAGAAGCAGAAGCAGGCTCCAGGCTCTGAGCTGTCAGCACACAGCCCGATGCAGGGCTCGAACTCACGAGCTGTGAGATCATGACCTGAGCCGAAGTCGGCCGCCCAACCGACTGAGCCACCCAGGCGCCCCTCCTTCTTTTTTTTTAAATGGTTTTTGCTTATTTGGAATTTTCTCGCCGCTCCTCTGTTCTCCACGCCTTCTAGTGCTTTCTCATCCACCCAGATGGGAATTTTTCTGGGGTTTGGAGACGCATCTTAAGCTCTTCCTGTTCCTTTTCAGTTCCCTTGGCATTACTGGCGACCTTGGCAGTTCAGCGCTTTGGCGGTTCTTGTGGGTCTGTGAGGTTCTCTGCCTGGTCCCCCGCCTTCTGCACAAGCCCCCTTTAAAGTTTTTTTTTTTTTTTTTAAGTTTATTATTTATTTTGAGAGACAGAGAGAGGGAGAATGAGCAGGGGAGGGGCAGAGAGATGGAGAGACAGAATCCCAGGGAGGATCTGCACCATGCGTGTGGACCCCGATGCGGGGCTCCATCCCACGAACTGTGAGATCATGACCTGAGCCGACATCAAGGGTTTGATGCTGAACTGACTGAGCCACCCAGGCGCCCCTGCACAAGCCCCCTGTAAATCCAGGCTTCCCAGCGAGCTGCCTCCCTAGACACCAGCATCCTCCTTGTCCTTCTGTGCCAGAATCACTGCCAGTCCTGATTGACTGTTACATTCCCATTTCTGGAGCCATCTTCCCCTCCGCAGACCCAGACTGGGGTTCGAGTCCCTCTATGAGGAAAGGGGAGGGGGATTTGTCAGACCATGTCCTGCTTTTCCTCTTCTCCGACCCACAGCGACTGGTACCACCAAGCCCCTTTGTGCCTCTCCCTTCCCTGGCCATGACTTAGTGATTAAAGTCTGTCCAGAAAAACAGTTACTTTTTAAACAATTGAAAATATTGAAAATTGAAAATTTGACATATAGCATTGTGTAAGTGTAAGGTCTACGACATATTGATTGGATACGTTTATATATTTTTGTCAGTTCTTTGATCTGAGCCTGGGTTTCTTCTTCCTTCCTTCCTTCCTTCCTTCCTTCCTTCCTTCCTTCCTTCCTTCCTTCCTTCCTTCCTTAAAAAGATATTTATTTATTTTTGAGAGATAAGAGAGACAGAGCACGAGCTGGGGAGGGGCAGTGGGAGAGAGGGAGACACAGAATCTGAAACAGGCTCCAGGCTCCGAGCTGTCAGCGCAGGGCCCAATGAGGGGCTCGAACTCACAAACCGTGAGATCATGACCTGAGCCGAAGTTGGACGCTTAACTGACTGAGCCACCCAGGTGCCCCAAGGGCTTCCTCATTTCTATAGTGGGAATAATAACACCTGTTGGGGTTGTTTCAAGGATTAAATAAGATAATAAATTCAAGGGCTCCTAGGAGAGTTTTGGATAGCTGCAGGCATCGAATGTTGATCTCGTGGCTCTCCCCTTCTGTCCCCTTATCTCCTGTCACCTCTTCTCCTGTGTCCTGGCAATGAAACTGTCAGGAGGAGTCACCCAAGTCCCGGCCAACATTCAAGCGTTGAAAAGGCTGTGCCACGTTTGGTTAACTTGTCCCAAGCTGCCGGCTGGAGGGCAGAGGGTGGCTGCCATTCTCCTCTCGGGGACAGTCCCGGCTGGCTCATCCCCAGCGGACCGACCACCCGAGCTTGCGTAGACTTGAGGGGGTATCTGAGACGTGCGACTTCTAGCGCCAGTGCCAGAAGCAGACTCTACCTGCCCTGTCTGTTCTGACCTCCTCTCGCATGAGGTCTGCAGGGCTGGCACCGTGCTGGATCTTATGGTCGCAGTTTTGGCCAGGGGCCCCGGTTCTGGGCTCTGCCGGCTGGCTTACCGTTTTGCTATCTCTCTCCCTACTCAGCTGGGGGGGCGTCCCCTCTCCACCCCCTTGGGGATGGTTCGGAGCTGCAGGCATGTGGCCCTGGAACCATCAAGGCACCAGCGTGGGCTCCTTCATACCATTGGTCCCTGCCACTCCTAATCGCTTTCGGGTCGCCACCCCGCACCGCTGTGCCGTATGCGAGCCAATTACTGTGCGTCTCCCTGGGAACCCGTCCTCAGTCTGGCTCTGCTGTGATATTATCAAGACTCTCTCCCTGCTTTACCTGTCAGCTCTCGGCTGACCCCGAGAAGCAGATCTCTGAGAAGCGGCTGTCATTTCTGCGTCACCAGCCCGAGGCTGGGCTTCCCGTGCCAGGCAGGGGCTCAGACTGTGTCTCTGAACCTTTCATATCAGCTCTGGGAAGCCAGGCCCTTAGTCCAGCAGCCTAACTTGTGTCAGCTGGTGGTGCAGCCCTGGGGGAGGGCCCGTGTGAGCAGAGCCCCTTCGCATGGGTGACCCTTTGACTCAGAAAGACCTGGTTTTCATTCCCGAGTCCACCGTTTACTCACGGTGCAACCTCAGGGCCATTAACCACCCTCTCTGGTCTTGCTCCCTTCTTTATGTGGAGAGCTGGAGGCGTAATTCCTTCCACACAAACCCACCGAAGGAAAAGCTCTCGCCAGAGTGCGGGTGCGGTGCTGAGCCAGAATCTGGCGGGAGCTGACCCTTTCCTTGTTTCCGTTGCTGTGGGACCCTGGTTCATCTGTCTCTGGCCTCCCTGGCGTGAGACTGTCAGAAGTAGATGGGATAATAATAAGCAATGGCAGTCGTGATTTGACCTCTTTTTTTTTTTTTTTTTTTTAACAAGCCTGGGACATGTTAACCAAGTTTGACACAGCCTTTTACACACGGCTCAGTCGCACCCAGCTTCACTAGACCCTTGGGGGTGGGGCACGGGGACTTGGTGACTCAGTCTCAGGAAGGAAGAGAAGCCTCTTTCACAGACTCCTCCTCCTCTTTCTGCCTGACCATCCTGGGGGTGGTGGACCGACCTCTAGGCTGGGCCTGGCCTCAGGAGGCCCCCCTTCTCTAGTGGTGAGCTGGAGTCTTGGGAGAAGCCTCTAGGTGTTTTTGAGTTTCCACTTGGTCATTGAGAAATGGGGATTTAAATGTCTATCTAAGAAGTGTCCCGTCTCCCCCTGCTACACCCTATCTATCTAACAGAGTTTGCGGGGGTGGGGGGGGCTGCGCTCCAATAAAATAATGGACACAAATACTCATTGCAAAAAACAAAGTGCTGAGTGCATGGCGGTGAGAATGTGGTTATTATGTGACTTTTAGGGAAGAGCCAGTTCAGTGTCCTTCTTCTCTTTTTGGGGGCATGGGATGGTCGCAGGAGGGGTAGACGGTGGGGGTTGGATAAGGGTGGGGGGGACCAGGGAGGGCCCTGGGGGTGGGGCAGAGGGGGGGCTGTAGACAAAAGGCCCACTGCCCCGTCATCTGGGGCTCGGCTTGTCGCTGCCTGGCTGCATTGATTTACTTGAAAGTTTTTAATGGGTTATAATTGGAAAAGGCCTGGGTGAGATTTGCATATTGATTTGACATTTAAGTATATGATTAAATAAAAGCTGACTGAGGTCATCACTTGACTAAATTGGCTTAATGAGTGTTGATTACCCCGTGCATGTTAATTTCATTTGCTCTGATTACTCCATCCATCTTTCTCAGCGATCTGTTAGCACCTTTGACTGGATTGTACTTGTTGGGACGAGGAGCAGGACAGGGGTCAGTGGGGGTGGTCCCTGGTCTGTCCACCTGTCCATCTGGCTGAGTGCGGAGTTCCAGAGGTTCTAACCCCCTGTAGCATGTCCTCGGTCTCCCACCCTCTTCCTCCTAATCACAGAATCTGATCATCGACTCTTTAGAAATCAGAGCCGCAGTAGGAAGAGGAGTGGGTGGCGGGCTGCGAGAAGTGTCCCGTCTCCCCCCGCTACACCCTCCCCTCCCAACACACACAAGGACGCACCTTCCTCATGCGGCCTCTGGGGCCCTCTTCCACAGGTGGGCAGCATTTCTGAAGATGGGGACCCCACAGCTGGCTTCCATGTCTTCTGTTTGCCTTTCCAGAGCCACTCACTCTCTGCCCTACTCCACCCTGCTCACCCCTGTGGACCCGTGAACGGACTCCTTTGCCCTCCTGACTTCCTGTTGGGTTCAGGCAATGGGGATCCCCCAGCAGGAAATTGGAGGGAGGGAGGAGAGTGAGATTAGGCTATTTCTTGCCTGGCTCCTTCCTGCTGGCCGAACAAAGGGCTGGGTGTCCAGCAACCCAGCAGGCTGGCTTCCAGGCTGTCTCTCTCTGGATCCTTGTCCCCCGCGGCACCAGGGTGGTGACAGAGTACCAGTTTCCCCACAAATGAGCCAGAAGGAGGGAACTGCCCTTCCCTGAGGTTCCCCTATGCCCTGCCCACACCTTTGTAAATAGACCCTTCATAAACTCTCCTTAAATTACCCAATTTGAGTGTGCCATCTGTTTCCTGCTGAGACCCTAACTGTTATAGCAGGCAACATATTTTCCCACTCAAAACTCAGGACACGTGGTTGAGAAGTCCAAACGTGACTCAGGAACCGGGACCCAGCCCGCATCAATCCCGCAGGATTGCTGTGCCTCGTGTGCTGGGTCCCGAGCACTGGAGGGGGCTTCACCCATGCAGACTCTGCCATCACCGTCCTGCCTCCCCCTGCTACCCCTTCTCTGCACTGGCAACGCCCACTACTCTGACCTTCCTGGGGCCACCTCCCCCTCGCTCTCGCCAGACACCCTCGCCTCCAGCTTATTAGGAAAAGAGGCCAGTATTCTGTAAGGCTCCTTAATGCTTGGTCCTTTCTCACCTGTGACAGTTCATCTTTTGGGGATCATATTTTCTGAATCCTGTCCAGGACATATGTCCTCACCTCTGCCTGGTATCCTCTCCCATCTGCTTGCTGCAGGGACCCCCTGTGGTTCCTTTCCCCCTCTCTTGTCTCTTCCCTGAAGTGGGGACGGATTTCTCCCTCACGTCTCATCCTCTCCTCCATCGCAGGCAAATGTTGACGGGGCTACGTCAACTCGCTTGCTCTGCTCCTTCAGCCTCTCCGCGCCCCCTTCTGTGGGAGGCTCCTCTTGCCGGCTCACCACTGACCTCCATGGTGGCCGCAAGGGATTCCTCTCTGGTTCTGTTCCCCAGGCAGGCAGGGGGTCAGCAGGAGCAAGCCCCCTCTCTCCTTCCCTGGGCCAGCGTGGAGATTATAGCCCAGCATAAGGGGCTTTGGACTTTGGAAGCCAGGAAGATGAGCTGGGATGTGACATTGTCCTGACATACCTGCCTGGGTAGGTCAAAATCAGCTGGCCAGTCAGCAGACGTCCCCGTGTGGAGCCCACCTTCACCTGATGTGTCACCTGGACACAGTGTCAGCAGCTCCTCTCTGTTGTGTAGACTCCCTTCCCCCACTCTCCCTCCAGCGTCAAACAGGCCATACATTCTGTTCCATACAGTCCCTTCGTCTCCATCCCAGGCAACACGCCTAGTTCTGGCCTCACCATCTCTTCCCTGGCCTGGTACCACAGACCTTCGCGGCGCCCCTTTGCCTGCCAACGCTCTGTCTAATCCACTCTCTGCTCCTGGCAGCCAGAGAGGTTGTCCGGAAGCACAGATCTGAACCTGTGATTACCCCTCTGCTTGAAGCCCTTGGCAGGTTCCCATCACCCACCGGTGCAAGACCCAACTTTTTTTTTTTTGTTAGAGAGTGGGGGAGGGACAGAAAGAGAGGGGGACAGAAGATCCGAAGAGGGCTCTCTGCTGACAGCAGAGCCTGATGCAGGGCACGAACCCACGAACCACGAGATCATGACCCGAGCTGAAGTCCGACGCTTAACCAACTGAGCCACCCAGGCGTCCCAAGACCAAACGTTTTTAGCATGGTGTGGTGTGGGCCTAGGGAACTCCTATTCATCCTTCAAGGCCCATTCCATGGTCTTCTCAGTAAAGTTTTCTCCACCCCCAGACACAGCAGAGATCCCCTCCCACCCTCCTCTGAGCCCCTCACCACCTGGTTCTTGTGTCTGCCAGAGAACACATGACAAGGTATCATAATGATCTGTTTCTACATCTGCTTTTTCCATCGTCTGGGAGCAAAAAATCGCCTCTAAGGTGTCTTTGTAGCCTTAAGGCCCAGGACAAGACCTGGCAGAGGGAGTCATCCATTCATTTAAAACATATGTGTTTGGGCTTCCTGTAGAAATCATTGTTCTAGGATAAGGCACCGGGGTACAGCAGTGAACGAGAACAGACAAAAATCCCTGCCCTCCTGAACTTACACCCTAGCATCGGGTGGAAGGAGGCAGACAATGAACAACAAGATGATTTTTTTAAAATATATAATTTATTGTCAAATTGGCTATCATACAGTGTATACAGTGTGCCCTTGGTTTTGGGGGTAGATTCCCGTGATTCAGCACTTACATACGACGCCCAGTGCTCATCCCAACAGGTGGCCTCCTCAATGCCCATCACCCACTCCCCTGCCTCCCACGTCAACCCTCAGTTTGTTCTCTGTATTTAAGAGTCTCTTATGGAAAAAAGAGGCAAAGTGCCGTGCAACTTTCTCTAGGTCACAGCAAACGAGGAGAAAAAGTAGAGCTTGAACTCAGTTCTTTCATTCAAGTCTTTTGCACATCGCCCCCCCCCCCCCCCCCGCCCCACCTCCCTGCAGTTGTAGACCCTGGTTGCACACTTCTCTGGAGGATGTGCCCTTGGGGCCCCTCCCCTAGCCCCTGTTCCTCCATCAGTAAGGGGGGTGGGGAAGTCATGTTTGCCTGCTTCCCTTGGGGGATGGAGTTGGTGGATGTATTACTGCCCTGGGGCTGCCATCACAAAAGACCACAAACTGAGTGCCTTCTAGAAACAGCGGTCTATTTTCTCATGGTTCTGGAGGCTAGAAGTCTGAAATCAAAGTGTCAGCAAGGCCACGCTCCCTCTGAAGGCGGTAGGGAAGAATCCTCCCTTGCCTCTCTGTCCTAGTTTCTGGGCACCTCTGGCAATCTTTGGCGTTCCTTGGCTCACAGCTGTGTCACTCCAATCTCTGCCTCTGTGGTCACATGGCCTTGTCCCCGTGTGTCTGTGTGTCTGTTCTCCTCTGGAGAGGACCCAGTTATGTTGGACGAAGGGCCCACCCTACTCCAGTATGACCTCATCTTATCTTACATCTGCAAAGACCTACTTCCAAAATAAAGTCATGTTCACGGGTACCAGGGGTTAGGGATTCAATATATCTCTGGGGAACACAATTCAACCCACTATAGCTGGTGTGAGAAGAAGAGAGAACAGACAGGGGAGGCTTGGAACCGAAGATAGGAACATTAGACCCGTCTGGGCCTGGGGCCAGGCAAAATCTGGCTTCTTGTTTGGGGGCCCTGAACCTGGGAAGAGGTCACCGGGCCTCCAGCCTGGAGCCCGGGGAAGGAACCGCAGGGCTTCTGGCTCAACCCCACCTAGCTGGGCTGTAGGTGGGGGTGACTCAGAGATGGGGCTGTCAAGCTCGAGGGTGTCCTAGAAACGCAATCCTGTGCTTCTGGCATATTTCCCTCACCTTATGGGGCCGAGAAATACAACATTTTTGGAAACTTGGAAAGCTTGGGTTAAAAAAAAAACAACCCAAAACCTTTTATTTTTCTTTAAGGGGAAAAGAGAAATTTTGGGAAGATTGGAAACATACGCAATACTTATTTTTGTAGCGTACCCTTTTCATATCTAAAGTCACTCTCTCAATTTAGGAGTGCAAATGCAAACCTTATGTAATTTGGTTTGCTCAATCAAATGATCGTGTTTGGCAAATTCAATCAAAAACTATAGCTTGCTCAGACAATAATGACAAATTTGCTAATTGAGGCAAGTTTTCAATGTTTTAGACTTTGTGACAAATGGAACTCTGGGGAGCTGAGTGCCAAGCATAAGCTCCTCTGAGGTGAGCAGGAAAAAAAACAGTGTGTTGGGAAGACGGACTAACACATGGAAACACACACACACGTGCACACACGCACACTATATTCTCTATAATAAAAATGCCAAATACAATATAATGTTATTAATATTAAATAACCACAACTATGACTTGTTAAGCACCTGCTATCCCGTCTCGCTTCACTTAATCCTATGAGACTGTGCCATCCCCATTTTATAGAGGAGGAAACTGAGGTTCAGAGAGGTTAAGCCTCTTGCACAAGATTCTACAGCAAGTCACAGGTTGTGGCTTCAGATATATTAGAAGCTGAACTTCGGTTCTCTTACCAATAAACATCTCCTTCTGTCATGACGCCATAGAGCTATCAGCACACAGAAGCCATAAAGCTGTAGAAATTTCTGTTTCTTGGCTTTGGTGTTGTCTACTGGGTGAGGCAGCTATGGCTGCCTTCTGCATTAGGAAGTGATCCGAGAACACGAGGGTACCTTGAGACCCTACAGGAACTAGGGCAGGTACAAGGCAAGGATATTGGGCCCTAGGGGGATAGCTTGAGGATGCCAGACAACAGAGGCCAGGTGTTAGGTGACCCAGGGTGGGGTCCAGAGGGCAGCTAACCGTGGGGAAGGCAGCTGAAAGGGAGTGATGCGGGGGGTGCTGGCATCCCTGGGCCAGGGGCTGCCTGGGCTGGTCTCTACGAGGCCGAAGATGATGCTGGAGCCTGTACCAGAGTTGAGCTGGAAAGAGGCTATTCTTGATCGAGCACTCCAAGCTTCAGAGATGCCCAGGTTCTCCATAGAGATAGAGCAGCACAGGAGAAGGTAGAGAGGGGGGGTCCCAGTGAAGCCAGGCACAAAATCTAGAAAGGAAGCTAAGGCAAAACAGGCCCAAGTCCTGAGCATACCTTTTTGCCCCTGGACACCCTGTCCAAATCAGTCTCGTTTCTGACCCATCTGTCAGAGCTTTCTGCTTCCGTACCTTTATTATTTTACTTTGTACCATCTCCAGTGGCTTTGGAGGAAGGTGGGTCCCCAGGTCCCTGCCTCCTCTGGACTTGGTCTTCCTGCCCTTCCAACCTGGCAGTGACTGGCAGAGCTGACTTCCTCCTGGGCCACCTGCACCTGTCTGGCCCCCTGACTCCCCTTCCATGTCCCCTGTGCCCTCCATCGCCCATTCTCTGGGCCCAGACAGCCCTTCCTCCAGGGGGAGGGAGCTGGTTTCCTGGGCAACTGGTGGGGAACGGGGAAGAGGGGGAGGAGGCTGGTATTCCTGCCGGTGAGGGCTTGGAGGAAGCATATGCCATCCCGGCTGCCCTGTGAATTATTCAGCGGCCGTGAGAACTGACTCACTCCCAGTCTGCCGTCTTCTCCTGAAACCTTCCTGCTGTCTCCTCTCCAGCAAGCCCTCTCTACCTCTGTCTTGGGGGAACTTAAACCCCCGTCTGGGGCCGCTACCCCCAGAATGTCCTTCTCTGCGTATCTTTAAATCTCCCACCCATATTTATTATTACTTATTCTTTGGCTCTCTCCTTTGAGCCGCTGTCTGGCTGTTTCCTCTATACTCACCACTGTGCTCAGTGCACAGATGTGGAAACCGTACCCACTTGGGTAGGTGAAATAATGTGTCCAAGATAATACAGTTATGAAGCGACTGAGTCAGAATTAAACTTGGGTCTGACTCCAGGGCCTGTGTTCTTGGGTCTTGGCATGGTTCTAGGAGCAACGGAGAAGATTCTCTGTAGAGTCTGTCCTGGGGCCGCCTTGCGGGCTGGCAAGAGGGTGTTCGATACGGCAGGTGTGGCTGGTGCAGGGTTTGACCTCGTGGGCTGTGGATCTGAATCTAGAACCTGGTGAGGGATGTCGCCAGTGAAGCGGCCCTTCTACCGCAGGTCTATTGCAGGTTTGGCCAGAGTGGAGGTTCCTTAGAGGTCTTCTGGCCTGGCCACCTCACCCTTCAGAGGAGCAGGGCCAGGCCTAGATGCCTCGCCAGCAGCCCGCGGGCCTCTCTCTCCTGCGCCCTGGCCGTTCTGAGGAGAGGAAACCCTGCTCAGGGAAACCTGGGTGAAGTTTCAGTACTGGGGTAAAGGTTGCTCACAGAGGGGCCCCAGGGGAGACCTGGGAGAAGGGTCAAAGGAGCTGTGACCCAAGATGGCAGCGGCTGTGGAGGCCCCAGGGTAGTCTCTGGTCAGGCCCCAGGAAGCACCCTGGAAAACATAGCAATGCCCCAGCAATCCAGGTGTGGACCTGCGTGGCCCCCACGAGGGGTCCGAGGGCTGTGACCACTCACGGGCTGTCGTTCTGAGGTGCAGACAGACACGTTGTGCTTGGAGGCCAGGAAGGGGCACTCTCCCTGGCTCACTCAGGGACTCAAACACGTGTTGCAATTTTTAATCTAGTCGGTGGGGCTTCCTGTAACTAGGGACGCCTCCCTGAGATGTTATATGCTGGGATCTCTGGAGGCCCCAGGCTCCCGAATTTGTTATCCCCCTGCCCTGCTCCACGTGCCTGATGAAGTTGGCGTGGATAATCCCATCTCCCATTATGTTCCTGAGGGGCTCGTGACCCCTCCAGAGTTGCCAGCGGTGCTGTGTTTCTGCTTTAGACTCGGTTCAGGGATCAAATCAAGAAGGGTCATCTTCACTGGAATTTTAAAAATGAGCCACCTTGTGAGAATAAGGCTGGGGTCACCGTGGCATCCACCCAGCAAGGCACTTCCGGGTACCCCTGAACCTTTGCTCACAGGGTTCAGCTGTGATGAGGTTCAGATCTACGGCTGGTGAGGGAAGGGGCAGAGGCTGGTGGTTGGAGCAGAGGAGTTAGCCTGCTCAGCCATGTCATCTGGTCTCTCGAATGCAGGGGCCCCCCCCCAGGCCCAGGCCAAGGCTTATCTCACAGCAGGCAGGTCCCCTCCCAGTTTCCTGTGCCTGGGGACACAGCCCCCATTTGAAGCTGTCGCTGAGGTGGGGGGCATTCTGATGCAATCTGGAGGGCTGCCACTAGGCGGACGGTGGGGGTCTGTCCCCTTGAACAGAAAGCCTCTCCATGGTTGTGGATAATTGTAAGCATATTTAATGTTTTCCCAACTCTATGCGTTGTAAAAACAAAACAAGAGAAAACAAAACCCCGATTCTGTGTGTGTGTGTGTGTGTGTAATATGTGTCTATGTGCCGTCGAATTTATTAAATAACAAAGCATAACAACTAACTAATCTCTAATGACTACATATAAAAAGTGATGGCTAATTTAGAGCAAGATGTAGAAATAGCCAAACATCTGGGCAAATCAGGAATCCTCACCGGCCCCTCTGCTGGCAATAATTAAGCCTAATTTTATTTTGACTCTCAACTTCCCTCATTCTCAGGGCAATTTAATTTGGGCTTCTCTGAGGCTTGTCTGAGCCCCTGAGACCTCTGGTCAGCTAGACGAGGTGTTAAACCCCGAGCCTTTGCTTTCTGCGGCTTTAACTGTCCCGGTGAAAGAACCTTATCTGTGATTGCTTTCTGCAAATCCTGGCAAGGCCTTTGGTCCCCTTTGTCTGGGCTCACGGCCCCTTCCTCTCCCCCTTTCGCTGTGAAAAACGGACGAGACAGGGGATCAAGCTGCACATGGGCTACATTTTCCAAGGGCTGTCTTTTTTCCAATTATAAAAAAGCATTTCCTCACCCTGACCCCTTCTCCTGCCCAAACTTCTCAACCTTTGGAGATGTGTCTTGTCTGAAATTTCAGTCTGCTTTTAATTCTTGAGGTCATCCATTAACCTCGTGACTTCACGGCACTTTGGCTCAGGCAACCTCCTCTTTGTGGAACTCTGCCCTCTGTTATGGAGGTTTCGAGTTAGGGCAATTATAAGTTATCTCAGCCTTAGGTTTTTGAAACATGATGAAAAGTGCATACTGACGTTTTAAAATGAAAATGTGTGCCTTCCCCAAGGGAGCTGTGATCTGGTAGAGGATGTATCAGAGTCTAAGGGGTCTTAGGACCATCAAGGGAGCAGGCCATAGACCCCCACTCTTTTTTGCCTCCCCCCCATACCCAGGCACTTGTTGCTGTCTACCCCAGAGCCTGGCAACCTTTAAGTCTCAGGGCAGGAGGGAAGTCGGGAAGGAGCTAGAAACAAGACAGGAGAGAGGGAAGGACAGACACCCTGAGCTCGGTTCAGATAAAAAAAAATTGTTTTTTCAGTGCAAATAGGTGGTTTTATTTATTTATTAAAAATTTTTTTGGGGGGCACCTGGGTGGCTCAGTTGGTTGGGCGGCTGACTTCGGCTCAGGTCATGATCTCGCGGTCAGTGAGTTCAAGCCCTGTGTCGGGCTCTGTGCTGACGGCTCGGAGCCTGGAGCCTGTTTCAGAATCTGTGTCTCCCTCTCTCTGACCCTCCCCCATTCACGCTCTGTCTCTCTCTGTCTCAAAAATAAATAAATGTTAAAAAAAATTAAAAAAAATTAAAAAAAATTTTTTTAACATTTATTTATTTTTGAGAGAGAGAGGCAGAGCATGAGCAGGGGAGGGGGAGAGAGAGAGAGAGAGAGAGAGAGAGAGAGAGAGAGAGAGAGAGAGATACAGAATCTGAAGCAGGCTCCAGGCTCTGAGCTGTTTGTTAGCACAGAGCTTGACATGGGGCTCGAACTCACGAACTGTGAGATCATGACCTGAGCTGAAGTTGGATGCTCAACCGACTGAGCCACCCAGGCGCCCTTGTTCAGTTCAACTTTTAACATTCACAAAGCACTTGCTGAGTGCCAGGCTTAGTCCAAAGTGTTGGAAATTCAGAGCATGACCAGACATATAAGTTGTGGGGTACAGTGCAAAATGAAAACATGGGGTCCTTGGTTCAAAAACTATTTCAAAATTTCAAGATGATGATATAGAACGTTAAATCAAATGTGTGTGAGGGAGGGGCCAGACACATCCCAAGGTGCCTTGGCGACCCGAGGAATATAGTTGGAAACACACTGACAGGAGAGCCTGGGGCAGGGACCCCATGCAGGTGGTTCATGTCTGCGACCATCTCAGGGAGCAGGGAGATGAAGGCAGGGAGGGAGAAGCCACTGTAGGAGTAAGTTATTAAGGTTGCTTCTGGGGCCAATGGGAGCATGTTCCCATGAAATGACCTATGAATGTTCCAGAACCGTCTGCCTGAAGGATCGGCGCTGAGGTGTATTTTCCCAACCTTCTAACCCCACTGGTTGAAGGGTGCCCCTGGGGACACTAGCTTTCTTGCATTTCTGAGTTGAGCTTTTACTACAACCAAGTGAGCTCCTAAGCTCCTGGACTGTTTGAGAAGGTCCTGGGGGGAAGCAGAAAGATGCCCGGACACAACCCCTTTGAGGTGGGACTTTTCAGTGCTGTGGACCCGAGCTTGCGGAGAACTGGCCACAGGCAGGAGGAGCTGACATCGCAGGTGGGCTTGGGGGGGGGAGGTGACACCCAGCTCACAGGTGTCTACTCCAAAAACTTTTGAGCAGGGGAGGGACACGGTCGTTCTGCATGTTGGGGGCTCTTCCCTGGCATCTGGCAAGGAGACAACCACTAGAAGAGGGGACAGGAGCTGCCCTGTCTGTGCCCCCACAACCCTCGAAGGCCCCTCCCCTGCTCTCACAATTACTTCGGGCCCGTCCTCCGGGGCCTAGTTATTTCCTCCTGCTGCTGTGCTATCAGGGGCCAGGCCCGGGGCTGATTAGATCTCCCGGGCCAGTGACCGGTGGGCCCGGTTGTCACAAGTCGCTGCCTAAGCAGCCTGGCGCCTTCCCATTTGTCACCGATATTAGCACTCTCGCAATGACCTGCCTGGAGTTCGAGAACGGGTCCCGGACGGCCAATGTGGATTTCCAATTTAGAATTTCCGTCCATTTACCAGAGAATCACCCCTAAAGAACACCATTTGCGGAGCTGACAAAGGCCAATTAGATTTCAGATTCCACCGCTGAGTGTCGGTGACAGGCCGAGGGCAATGAAACAGCAGAGGGGAAACTGCAAACACCACGTTTGCAGGAAGACGTGCCGGCTCGTCCTCTCACCCACAGCCCCTATTTCTCTGCAGCTGACCTGTTTCTCTGGTCCTATTTCTCTGAAGCTGCCTCTGCCCTTGGCTCCGTGAACATTCTTAGCCCAGGTCCCTTTCTGTGACTTCTTTGGCCTGTATCTGTCCCTTTGTGTTCCAGGCATCTTTCCTCGGTCCCCTCACCCTCTCCCTGCCTTTGCTCCTTGTGACCATGTTTCCCTGCATCCAGCCCCTGGACCTCTTTCTCTGGGGCTCTGCCTCATCCTCTGTCCACTTTTGGTGGCCATCTGATTCCACGGATGGAAACCTCTATTCTGTGCGATCCGAGGGCTGTGGCAGAGATGATGCCACGTGTTCCCCGGAGCCTATTGTATTCCTTCCTGGGCAAGTTGGAAGACTCTGGAAAGGGATAATGTTAGCTTGAGGCTCAAAGCATGAACAGAAGCCAGCCATGGGATGAATGGGAGAGAGCATCTCGGGCAGAAGCTGGGATCAGTGTTCTAAGGGGCAACGGTTGGCCTCTGGGGACGGACAGAGGCTGAGATGACTGGATGTGCCAGAGGGAGTTATGGGTTCCAACTCCGTACTCCCCTGTAGCGGTATGATAGATCCACACACCTGCAGTGGCCTCCTGGCAGCAGGAGCAGGAGCGCATTTCGCCACTGTTTTCTTTTAGGGCTTGATCATGTGACTTGCTTTGGCCAATGAGATGTTGGTAGACGTAATGGAAGTAGCAATTTGAATTGTACTTGTGTGGTGGGCTTGTGGTCTTGGGTTCTGCCATTGCTGAGAGAAGGGCATGCCCCAGAGTGCCCCGGAACAATGAGAGATACGCGCAGGGCTCTACACTGTCCTCCTCATCTGCCTCTTGAGGCCAGATGGGGCTCCTGTGTCCCAGGCTCGTCCGGCCAGCTGCCTGGCCATCCTGCCTCCTGCTGGTGCTCTGTGTGGGTCAGTGTTGTTTCCATCAGGTTCCTCGGGTCGGAAAGGTTGTCTTCACCTCTGGCATACAAGCAGTTCCCAGGTCCTGTCACGCTGACCTCCTTAAGAGACCTGACTGACGCCCTTCCTCCTCCTCCAACATCTCCTGGGAACCTTCTCTGACCTTCTAGAGAAGCAGGGCCCTTATCATATGCTTTTCTGCTTCTCTGCTCTTCTCCTGGGCAGCACTTAATTAC
Source organism: Neofelis nebulosa (assembly GCF_028018385.1). Classification (NCBI taxonomy): domain Eukaryota; kingdom Metazoa; phylum Chordata; class Mammalia; order Carnivora; family Felidae; genus Neofelis; species Neofelis nebulosa. The sequence goes on along the minus strand of NC_080783.1, from coordinate 194,124,481 downwards.
ATTTGCAATGAAATAAATCATCATATATTTACTTTTTTTAGTATCTGTATTTCTGCTAGACCGTGAGGGCAGGGGCTGTTTCTGTCCTGACTGTCTGTGTATCCCCAGTACCTGGGATAACTGGTATATAGAAATACGTACGGAGGGCATGGGCAGTAACGGGGAGGGGTTAGAGACTGGGGAGTGGTGGGGCCAGTGCCCTGGTGTTCGGCACCTGCTCAGAAGAGCACTTAGTACGCTCGGGTGCAGAGCCCTGAAACTCTTTGCCCGGGCTCCCCCCGCACATTTCTGAAAACAGCGGCCGCTGAGGCTTTTGTTCTATGACAGGAGGCGAAGCAGCTACAAGGTCCTTAATCACCTCTCCACAAACATGGGGGAAGCCTCATTAATCCCAGTGAGCGGATGATCTATTGTTTCCAGCTCAGGTCTCCGGTGGATCGGCCTTCCTCTGCAGAGGCGGGAACCCCATGCACGCACAGGGGCCGCCCATCCCCTTCTCTCCTGTGCTTGACCTGCCAAGACTTGGTGATGGGACCCCTGGTGGGGCTCTTGGCCCAGGTGAGCCACGGACTGAGTCCAGGACCAGTCCTCCACGGTGACCATTGCTCCCCTACCCCATGGGCAAAGTTGAAAAGCTGCATTATGTCCTGTGCTGCGGGGAAAGCGGCACTCAACGCGCTGTTGGCGGAGGTAGGTGTGCGTGTGTGTGTGTGTGTGTGTGTGTGTGTGTGTGCGGGTGTGCATGTGTATGCGTGCCATCTGGTAGCATGGGTGGTTAAACTCAACTCTGGAGCCAGACCGAGTTAAAATCCCAACACTGGTACTCGGAAGCTACGTGAGCTTGGACAAGTCCCCTGTCATGTGCGTGCCTCTGTGTTCTCATCTGTAGAGTAGGGATAATAGGGGCGTCTCCTCATAGGGCTCTTGTGAGAGCAGGTAAGCTGACGTGTGTAAAGACTAGGTTTAGGTCCTCCTCGATCGGAACCGAAACCCTGCAAAAGCCCTATTCCTTCTCCTCACCCCAAACCTCAGGGCGAGGGTTGCTATGGAAAAGTGGGGTGTCACTGGCTTCTCCTCGGCCAGGGTTTTGGGTCCTTCTTGGAAGTGAGACTCTAAACTCCTCCTGGCTTTGCTTCTGACTTGTGTGAACCGGAGCCGTTTGCCTTTCCGTGAGGCTTCAGTTTCTCCACCTGCACAACAAAGGAGCTGGCCTAGAAGAGACACGAATTTTATTCCATATGCCACTTCGGGTCAGCTGGCGGCAGCCAGAGACCTGAGTTGAGAAGGATTCTGGAGCCACATTCAAGCTCTGTGGGAGAAAGTACCTGGGATTGATTAGTGATGTCGGCAGTGGACATCGGCAGTGGATGGGAGAGTGGGACATTTTGTACTTACCATCCCTAAGCTAGACGCTTAATTTCCAAGGGGTCCACCTTCTTGATCTAAAGGTGTTCAGTGCTGTGCATGTTCAAGATGAGAGTCATTAATAATCTAGACATACTCTAGGCATTAGTCCCAGGAAGCCGCTGTGCTTTAATAGTATTCAGGTTCAAGGGGGGGTGGAAAGGAGTCTTCTAAAGCTCTGTCCCATTTACCCATAAAGGTACTGGTGGTCACCAGGAAGGAGAGAGAGACTTTGGCTCCCGGGAGTGGAACCCACATGGGGTTGGGAAGCATGTGGGCAGGAAATAACTAGCCTGAGAGGGGCCAGGATAGTGAGCACCAGGGGGTCCCATGGAACATGCGCAGCACTGGGAGAGTTACCTGGGGCTGGAAGGGGCGGGGATAGACACTAAGAACAAGGGAGCCAAACTTACAAGTGTTCTTGGGGCTGGCTGTGCCCAGAGAGGGGCTGGTGGTTGGGCTGGGATAGAGGAGGCCCCTCTGGGAACTCCTTCCAGAGCACTCCAGCTCAAAGCCCTACCATATTGGCCTCTTTTTAACAGAGCTCTCTCCTGGACCTTGGAATTGGGAAGGCAGGGCCAGGAAGCCAAGGCCGAGAAGAACTCGCTGGGCTTGGGCTGCAGCCTTGAAATGGGAAGCTCCGAAAGCAGAGGGTTTTTTTTTTCTTCTGGAGCCTCCTTGGAAGCTTTGAGGTCATTATGGATTGCAAGGTATGGAAGAGGTGGGGACAGAAGAATGTGAATAAGAGCTCTATTCTTGGTGATGGAGGTTTTTTTGGAGGACATCTGTCACGGGCCCAAGGGTTTCCTAGCCTGCAGGCAATTTTAGAATCGATAAAGTTCATAAGCACAGAGCTCATCAACAATTAAGCTCGTGTAACCATCTCTCTCTTTATAAATTCACTGAAAGTTAGGAGAGCGAATTTTCATTGTTCTTTAAATTTATTGTCTGCTAACTCAATCAAGGTTCTTTTAGTAACTTAATTGTTTCTGGATTCAGGAGCTCCGAACTCAACAAAAGTGTCAGAAAATGAAGTTGATAGTTTAAAAAACTTTATTCTGTAGCCAGCAAGTACCCCTTCATATCTTTAGACAAGGAGCCATTTTCTGTACTTAGGCTCTAAACACACAAGCCCAGGGCACGGTCTATGGAGCTATGCAGCTGGGGTCACATATAGCTCTGGTAGTCAGACAGACCTGGGTTCAAGGTTCTTCCCTTGCCCTTCACTGCCACATGCAGGTTTGTGACCTTGGGCAAATAATATAGTCTACTTACACTTCAGTTTCTTTACCTGTAAAATGGGTCTAATAATACCTACCTTGCAAGGTTGTATGATTTAGTAAGGTACATAATTGTATTTAAAGCACGCGACAGAAGGCAGTCTGACACGTAGAAGGTGCTTAACAAATGGTAGCTATTATTATTTTTGGAGTAAATGCAAATTCACAGTAACATTTAGCTGCAGGAAAGCATGACTTCAGCCACTCATGCCGTAACACCTCGATACGATAACATAAATACAGGAGCACATAGCTACAGACTATAGCTATAGCCCTACTCACGATACAGAAGTTGCCACGTATCTGTGGTTTTGCTTTCTGCAGTTTTGGCTACCTGCGGTCAATTTGGGTTTGGAAGCAGACAGTCCTCCCTCCGACGTATCATCAGACGGTCAGCAGTAGCCTAACGCTATGCCACATGCCTGCATCGTTCACTCACTTCATCTGGTCACGTAGGCATCATATCATCTCACGTCAGCACAAGAAGAAGGGTGAGTATAGAAGGCTAAGATATTTTGAGAGCTACCACATTAACGTAACTTTTATTACACTATATTAGTATGATTGTTTTATTTCTAGTTATTGTTGTTAACCCCTTACTGTGCCTAATTTATAAATTCAACTGTATATATATTTCAGTGCTATCTGAAATTTCAGGCAACCCCTGGGGGTCTTGGGACGTATCCCTGTGGAGAAGTAGAGCCTACTGTATCAGAATCAGTTGCATGGTAACAGTAATAACTCATAACAGCAGTAACACACACAGCCACAGTTACATATACACATGATAACTCTCAGCCACACTAAGGTAGATACAGATAAATACAAATAAAGTAACAGAGCCAAAGTATCAACATGCCGTATCACACAATACAGTGATATGTGTGTGATGGTAATATATAGATACAGTAAAAATAAATACTGGAAGTTTCAGCTAAGGTAATATTCCCTCTAACAGATAGATAGCTACAAAATTACGTGGATCCCATAATATGGTTACAGCGTCTTATGGGAATTGTCATGGATAAGTACAAGGACAGGTGGACAGAGGAATGCACCGTTAAAGACCTATAGGAGCACTGATATAGACAGGTCGTGTTGCGTCCAGCGTTCTCTCTGCAGTGGGAGTTTTTACACTTTTTGAGCCGTATCTTTTCTAAGAATCTTACAAAAGCTATGGATACTCTTCTTAGAAAAAAAAAAACACACCTCCCTAAATGCACTTGTAAATGGCAAAATTTTGTACCCAGCTAGCCTTAGCTCTAGCCTGGTATTTAGGCACCCTGGATTCAAATACTTGAGAATCAGAGCAAGGAGAAATAATCTCTCAAGAGATCGGACTTCAGTTGACAGGCAGGGCACAATCCAGGCTGGTGCCTCGGTCTTCTTCCTGCTTACTGGACTCTGATCCGATTTGGCATTTAGGTGACCCAGACTCTCATTCTGCTGGGGCAAGCAGAAACCTATCTCTCTTTTTCTCTGATCATGGTTTCGATGCCCAGCTACTCTTGTTTGCTAATCTTACCTCTGCTGAGGCGATCAGCTTTGCCTGAGCAAAAGTCTCTTTTGACCAATGTCCTTTAAACCCCCAAAGGTCAGTCCCCAGTAGAGCACACATGGGCCGGTTGGGTCTTTTGTACAGGGATATTAACGGCTCCTGCAGCCTGGCTGCTGGTGGAAGAGGAATAACTACTTAGGGGCAGATGTTGGCCCCTGGAGCCAAGCTGATAGACTTCTTCCTAATCCTATTTCCCTGGACCAGTGTGGAGACCCAAGTCCTGACTTGCTTTATTAGTTAGCTACTGCTGCATAACAAAATATCCCCAAAGTTAGTTTAAAACAGCACATATTTATTATTGCTCATGGGCTTGCAGGTCAAGTGGATGGTTCTTCTGGTCTGGCCAGGTTTTAGCTGGACACGCCTGTGCATCTCTGGTCAAATGGCTGGTCTAGGATGGCCTTGATTGGAGGAAGTGGCCCAGTTGGGAGCTCTTTCCATGTGTCTCTCACATCCCTCCAGCAGGCTTATCACACGGCGGCATCAGGATTCTGAGCGGGACAGCAGGGTTGGGGGGTGAAGAGGGAGGAGAGGCAGAGAGAGACAGAGAGACAGAGACAGAGATGCAAGTCTCTTGAGGCCTGGGCTTAAAACTGGCGCCCTGCCTTAAAACTTCTGCTACATTCTTTTAGTCACAGCAAATCATAAGATTCAAGGAGTGAGGAAACAGGCTTCACTTCCTGATGGAGGGGCTGCTGAATTACATTGCAAGGGTGTTGATACAGAGAAGAGTAGAGGATGAGGGCTATTTTCGTAATCACTCAACCACACATGCTGTTTCAGGGGTCATTGCCGGGGCCTCTGCTGAGCCCTCATTTGGATCCTTGAGCAGAACCAGAACTGTGTTGTGGGGGGAGATTTCCAAGCCCGCATGCCTGATGCCTGGCTCCGTGTGGTCAGCGGGGCACAACGTCTGACCCTTAACCCTCACAAGCTCCTCTTCCTCTTGGCTAATTCGTCCAGGGTTACCCCACAGGGATCCCAAGTGGTGTCTCCACTGGCTTCCACCTGTGCCTTGCAGGATTTTCCTCAAACAATGAACTGGGCCACATTTCTCTCCTGGGAATTTGAAGTTGGGGTGCAGAGGTCTTGGGACAGTCAGTGGTGAGTGGACTCAGAGGGCTCACGGTGTGGTCCCAGGGTGGGGAGAGAAAGCAGGGAGACTCAGAGAGAAGCAGGGCGGAGACAGGCCAGCTGGGGCCAGAACGAAGGTGGAGGGAGAAGAGGCCAGGTCCCAGTTTCCATAAAACCTTGGTGAACTTTATCTTCTGTCCTTGAATCCAGGGGAACCTCTGTGTGTCTATACCGCAGTCCTCACTCTTGCTTAAGAAGGTCTGACAGGGGCTCTGTTCCTTTTAACCGGACACTGTTGATTATAGGACTCCTTTTGGGAGAGAGGGCAGGCCAGACATCTCAGCTTCCGTGGCAGGGTGCCCAACTGGAGAGCACCCAGCTGGGACACTCCGGCTCTCCCATGTATCCCTCCACACGTGCCAGTGCGTCTGGCATTGAGAGCTCAGCCATGAGAGCACTAGCTCTTTAGATCTAGCTTCTGCCCTAAATCAGAGAGATAATTGGTATCTGACAGAAGGGATAAGAAGGTCACTGACATTCGTTTCTGAACATACTAGAAGCTCGTAGGAAGAGGGCCACATCACTCATCACAGAGATGGTTTCTCTAAACTAGGTTTGAATGTTCTTCTTCCTTTTGCTTTCATATAGGGCTGATCAAGAAACAGACACCTGAAAAGGGTTTCTACACCTTCTTTTAAACTCTCATTGAAAGCACTGTCCTTTAAATATCTTCTATACAGAGTCCTATGAGGGTGATGAATTCCTTTATTTTTTATTTTTATTTATTTTTAATTTTTTTCAATATATGGAGTTTATTGTCAAATTGGTTTCCATACAACACCCAGTGCTCATCCCAAAAGGTGCCCTCCTCAATACCCATCACCCACCCTCCCCTCCCTCCCACCCCCATCAACCCTCAGGTCTCAGTTTTTAAGAGTCTCTTATGCTTTGGCTCTCTCCCACTCTAACCTCTTTTTTTTTTTCCCTTCCCCTCCCTCATGGGTTTCTGTTACGTTTCTCAGGATCCACATAAGAGTGAAACCATATGGTATCTGTCTTTCTCTGTATGGCTTATTTCACTTAGCATAACACTCTCCAGTTCCATCCATGTTGCTACAAAGGGCCATATTTCATTCTTTCTCATTGCCACGTAGTATTCCATCGTGTATATAAACCACAATTTCTTTATCCATTCATCAGTTGATGGACATTTAGGCTCTTTCCATAATTTGGCTATTGTTGAGAGTGCTGCTATAAACATTGGGGTACAAGTGCCCCTATGCATCAGTACTCCTGTATCCCTTGGATAAATTCCTAGCAGTGCTGTTGCTGGGTCATAGGGTAGGTCTATTTTTAATTTTCTGAGGAACCTCCACACTGCTTTCCAGAGTGGCTGCACCAATTTGCATTCCCACCAAGAGTGCAAGAGGGTTCCCGTTTCTCCACATCCTCTCCAGCATCTATAGTCTCCTGATTTGTTCATTTTGGCCACTCTGACTGGCGTGAGGTGATATCTGAGTGTGGTTTTGGTTTGTATTTCCCTGATAAGGAGCGACGTTGAACATCTTTTCATGTGCCTGTTGGCCATCCGGATGTCTTCTTTAGAGAAGTGTCTATTCATGTTTTCTGCCCATTTCTTCACTGGGTTATTTGTTTTTCGGGTGTGGAGTTTGGTGAGCTCTTTATAGATTTTGGATACTAGCCCTTTGTCCGATATGTCATTTGCAAATATCTTGATGAATTCCTTTAAAAATTCACTGATAGATACATGTCACGAAGAACATTTCACAAGAGAGACTTCTAAAATCTGATCTTTTCTCCTCTTGCCACGACTGCCAGGGAACTCACACTACTTGCAGACAGCTCCTGATGGTGCCCATGTCTCTCTGAAAGCATCCTCTGGCTGGGGGAGAATCAACGAAGGATGAGCCTTGATGAGCTTAGAATGGAGAGACTGCGGTCTCCAAGTGGGGGTTTCAACATGATCTTTTGGAAGTGGGAAGAAAATACCAGGGCTGCCGTGTATGTTAATTTATTTAAAAACAAGAGCCAAGTTCATCTTTCCTAACAGTTAACATATGGATTGACACGCTGGTGTCCCGTCATATGTCAGGCAGTCACGGGATACGAAACGGCCAAGGTAGACGGAGGGAGGAGTGGAGCTCCACAAGCAAGGGGGTTAGTGGTGTATTTGGCCTCCTCTGTCACTTCTGGTTCTATGTTTCCAGTTTATATGTGGTTGGTTGAGGGATCTATGGGTTATGCCATCGAGTTTGATTTTCAACTTTTTATTTGAAACTTTAAAAAAAAAATTTTTTTTTAATTTATTTTTGAAGGAGAGAGAGAGAGACAGAGCATGAGCGGGGGGAGGAGCAGAGAGAGAGGGAGACCCAGAATTCGAAGCAGGCTCTAGGCTCTATGCTGTCAGCACAGAGCCCGACGCGGGGTTCGAGCTCACGGACCGTGAGATCATGACCCGAGCCGAAGTCGGAAGCTTAAACGACTGAGCCACCCAGGCGCGCCTGAAACTTTTAATTGAAGTATAATCTATACACAGAAAAGTGTACAAGTCATGAGGATACAGGTCAATGGATCTTTGGGAAGTAAGCACATCCATATACACGGCACTCAGAGTAAGAAACATAACATAAAAAAAAAAGTAAAAGTACCAGCAGACCATTTTTATGCCTCCTTTTTTTTTTTTTTAATTTATTTACCATTTTTTTTAAAGTAGGCTCCAAGCCCAGCATAGAACCCAACATAGGGCTTGAACTTACGGCCCTGAAATCAAGACCTGAACTCAGAGCGGGAGTTGTACACCTAAGCGACTGAGCCACCCAGGCGCCCCTGTGCCTCCTTCTGGTCACTCGCTGCCCCTGGCGACCCCCATCCTGGTTTTAACAACTGCCTACTAGTTTTTCATGTGCTTTAACTTTGTGTAAATGAAACAACATATTCGAATTCTATTCAGCATCGCATTTGTGAGGCTTCTGCAGGTCGCATCGTTTGTATGTATTTTTGTTGATTTGCTTGTTGACTTCCGTTGCCAAGTTGTTTGGATAGTTCATTGGTTCTCCCTGCTGTATAACATTCCATCGCACACATATATCTATTCCCCCATTAACGGACGTTTCTGGTGATCCCAGTTTGGGCTGAAATGAGCAGGGCCGCCAAGAACACTTTGTGTACGTTCCTTTATGAGACAGCCCCATTCCAACGACAGCAACCCTCACGAAGTGGGCAGTGGCTTTACAATTTCCTGTAAAGACACCATGGATGGAAGATAATCCTCATGGATGCAAGCTCCAGCAAATGGCTAGAAGATGGCAAAGCCTGAGACTTCTCCACATAGGAGGGGTGGGTCAATAGCAATGGTTCAGTCAGCTCCCGTGTGACATTGGACAAAAAAGGAGGAAATCTGAAGAAGTCTCTGCTGGGTGGATCTCCACACCTGACGAGTAACGATGAGCCTTGACACCTTCGCTGACGAGGGTGTGAAGTGTCTGCAGTGAGCAAGTGTGGATGTCATCGGAGCCACAGCACCAGATATCTGTGAGCCTCTACTCGGCACAGGGCGGGATGGACTCCTTGGCCGGGTTGGAGTTGAGTGTGGCCATGTGACTTGTTTTGGCTATTGAAATCTGAGCAGACGTGACCTCCAAACAGAAGCCTTGAGTGCCGGTGTGCGATTGATCACGTTCTCTTTTCCTTTTGCCACAAGGGCTGAGAATATTCCGGAAGGAAGCGGCTTGGTCAGGCTGGATCCCAGAGCCCACAGCTGACCTGTGATGTGCCCGGACGTGCAACAAATCAGCACTGCTTTAAGCTACAGATGTTGGGAATGTTTGTTACCGTGTCGTAAGCTAACCTCTCCTTACTGCTACAGAAATAGGAAGACCCACAACCCAGAGACAAATCTGTCATTTCTTTTTTTCAGTGACGTCTAAAGTTATGAGATGCTCCCTCTGGTTCTTTACACAATGTTCTGCTACCTCGCGACACATATTTAGATGCTTCTTTTGAGATTTTCTCACTTAATCGTGAAAGTTTAAAAGCCACACACCATCAAGGAAATGCTTGTTCTCCCTCAGGCAAGATGGATGAAATAATCCAAAGAAACCAATCCACGGATGGACTAAAATGCATTCCTTTGTCAGCAAATGTGGCTGGAAGATGCAAAGAATATGCTGCCGTAGATGTGAAGTGACAAGTAACAGGTTGTATCCAGTGTGGGTGATCTGCTCTGAGTTGAAAGTACAGGAGTTCCTAATATGCCTCGGTCTGTGATGTGTGGTAGATTCGGGTTCAGTGATGAGATACACAAAGAGTTACTTCTTTTTTTTAATTTTTAAATTTTTTTTAATGTTTATTTTTGAGACAGAGAGAGACAGAGCATGAACGGGGGAGGGTCAGAGAGAGAGGGAGACACAGAATCCGAAGCAGGCTCCAGGCTCCCTGCTGTCAGCACAGAGCCCGACGCGGGGCGCGAACCCATGAACCGTGAGATCACGACCTGAGCCGAAGTCGGATGCTTAACCTACTGAGCCACCCAGGCGCCCCGAGTTACTTCTTTTTTTAAAAGAGGCGTACCAAGGAGATATCATTTCAATAACCAACGACTGTTTCGGGGTGCCTGGGTGGCTCATCTGGTGGGGTGTCTGACTCTTGATTTCAGCTCAGGTCATGATCCCAGGGTTGTGGGATCGAGCCCTGCACTGGGATCCGTGTTGAGTGTGGAGCCTATTTGGGACTCTCTCTCCCTCCCTCTCTCTCTCTCTCTCTCTCCCCCTGCCCCACTCATGCTCTCCCTCTCTCTAAAACAATTTAAATAATAAAAGCACTGTTTTAAGGGAAAACATTATAAATATAACTGATAGAGTGGATGCTTTAATTGCAAAACATGATTCCAGAATAAAGTTACAGAGATTTGCTCCGAACATGCAAGTGACTCAAAGGCTCGCTGTTGAAGCAAAGAAGTCCGAGGCCAGAAGTGCACAAAATGATAAAGGACGCCGTTGATGTGGCTCATGTTATAAAAAGATCTTTAATATATAGTAGAATCCTCATAGTGTTTTGCAACGAGGGCATAGAGATTTGATTATTTTGTAATGAGATACAGAGATTTGATGGTTATCTTGTGGCAAAATACTTTAATGAGATGGGGAACTTCAAGATGAGTTATGCATTTTTCTTCTATAGAAAAAGAAGTGTTTCAAACTTGCCTACTATTTTTGTAATGACAACCGGCTGTCAATACTATGTGATACAACCAAAAATGTTAAAATAAACTTTAAAATTTGAAATTATTTTAAATTTACGGCACAGTTTCAAAGATAGTAAGTACAGAGCATCCTTGCATACTATTTTCCGGGTCTCCTATAATATAACTTCTTACAGAACCAAGGTACATTTGTTAAAACTAAAAAATTAACACTGATACATGACTATTAACAAAACGCCAGACTTTACTTGGATTTCACCAGTTTGTCCACTAATGTCTTTTTTCTGTTCTAGACTCCAATCCGGGATACTACATTGCTTTTGGGTAACAAATATTAAAAAAAAATTTTTTTTCTTTTTTTTACATTTTTATTTATTTTTGAGAGACGGAGAGAGACAGAGTGCAAGTGGGGAAGGGGCAGAGAGAGAATGAGACACAGAATCTGAAGCTGGCTCCAGGCTCCGAGCTGTCAGCACAGAGCCCAACGCGGGGCTTGAACTCATGAACCATGAGATCATGACCTGAGTCAAAGTTGGACGCTTAACCGACTGAGCCACTCAGGCGCCGCCCCCCCCCCCAAATTTTTTTTAATGTTTATTTATTTTTGAGAAAGAGAGAGACGGTGGGGGAGAGAGTGGGGGAGGGGCAGAGAGAGAGGGAGACACAGAATCCGAAGCAGGCTCCAGGTTCCAAACTGTCAGCACAGAGCCCAACGCGGGACTCGAACCCACGAGACAGGAGATCATGACCTGAGTTGAAGTTGGACACTCACCCGACTGAGCCACCCAGGCACCCCTTGGGTAACAGATATTTTGAAAGTAACGTGTGTGTGCGCGCACACACACACACACACACACACACACGTTTTGTTTGTCCTCACAGGGCCTTCTCTTCTCTCTGTTTATGTGTCTTCTCTTTGACTTTTTTTTTTTAAGAGAAAGCATGAGAATGTTTATTTTTTATTTTTTATTGTTTTATCATTTTATTTTAGAGAGAGAGCATGAGTGGGGAAGAGAGGCAGAGTGGGGGAGAGAGAGAAAGAGGGAGAATCCCAAGCAGGCTCTACACTCAGTGTGGAACCTGCCGAGGGGCTGGATCCCATGACTGTGGGATCATGACCTGGGCTGAAATCAAGAGTCAGATGCTCAACCAACTGAGCCACCCAGGTGCCCCTCTTCTGCCTCTTGTAAGGACACCTATCATTGGATTTAGAGTCCATCCAGCAATCCAGGATGGTCTCACCTCAAGATCCTTAGCTTAATTACATCTGCAAAGACCTTTTGTTTGCTATGCAAACAATGATTGGAAGGTAAACTGCTTCCTGGAAGAAACTCATGCTATGGAGAGAGCATTTAAAAAACATTCGCAAATATTTCCATTGTTCTGTGATTTGGGGGATAGAAAATGATGTACCTACATCACGTGTAGCAACTCTCCCGTGTATGTAAACTTTAAAAACTTGGAAACGGAATTTTCAAACCTGTTTAAAAAAAAAATCCTTTGAACACGGTGTTTCAGAACCTATTTGCTAAAAATATAAAAATGTAACACCTTTTGATTAGTTTGCAAGAGCCGCTGATTGACATCAGGGAAACTGGAAATTTGCTTGCTGAATTTCAACAAAAACCTTTGCATAATTGGTAGATGAGAATGAAAAATAATGGTAAGGGTTTAGTAAGCACAGCCAGGATTGCTGTTTTCCCACTTGGATCAATGCATCTTTGCATGGTATCTGGTTTTTCCCCCCAGCCACAACAGCAATTAAAATCAAGTATCACAATGATCTGAATTAAGAACCAGGCTTTGAGCTGCTTTTCATAAAGCTTTGCCTTTGAAAAATGAAACATTCCCAGGGCGCCTGGGTGGCTCAGTTGGTTGAGCGTCCGACTTCGGCTCAGGTCGTGGTCTCACGGTTCATGAGTTCGAGCCCCGGGTCTGGCTCTGTGCTGACAGCTCAGAGCCTGGAGCCAGCTCTGTGTCTCCGTCTCTCTCTGGCCCTCCCCTGCTCACGCTCTGTCTCTTTCTGTCTCTCAAAAATAAATAAATGGTAAAAAAAATTTTTTTTAATTAAAAAAAAAGAACTGGTTGGGGTGACTGGATAAAGCAGTTTGGGATAGTGATAGCCATGGAACCAGCCCCTGGGGATGCTGAGAAGCGAGTAGCTCTGTGGAAGCTTGGTGGGGGGGGGCTTCCGGGAACAGAAGGGGTTAGAGCTGCCAGACTCCCACGGCAAGAGCCAGACGTCAGGCTCTGTGCCAAAGAGGCAATCAGGACTGTCATGACAGCGGTGGCCCGATGTCACTCCAAGTTCAGGGGAAGGAAAGGAATCTGGAAGAGGCCTGTTGCCCCAAAGCAATGTCCAGAGAAATCCTTTGTGCACTCATACACCTATCAAGTTGCAGTCCTTCCTAACCCCACCTTTCGGAACTTGTCTGGATGTGGGATTCCCTGTGGTTTTGGTGACAGCACCCGGTGCCTTCTCTGGATCCTGGAACCTCAGGCTGCTTGTCTCTGTGTTGCCTCTGCCCAGGCCAGACAAGGTCCTCTGGAACCCCTCTCCTGTGGCACTTCACATTGTCTACAGGGGGTTCTATCATCTGGGGCTATGCCTTGCTCCCCCTTGCTTGGAGTGGGTTGAATGGTAGCTCTTTTTTTAAAAAAATTTTTTATGTTTATTTATATTTGAGAGAGAAAAAGAGGCAGAGTGCGAGTGGGGGAGGGGCAGAGAGCGAGAGGGAGACAGAATCCGAAGCAGGCTCCAGGCTCTGAGCCATCAGCACAGAGCCCGATGCGGGGCTCGAACTCACGAACTGCGAGATCATGACCTGAGCCAAAGTTGAACGCTTAACCGACTAAGCCACCCAGGAGCCCCGGAAGGTAACTATTAAAAAGATACACCTACACATCCTAGAACTTGTGCATGTGACCTTGTTTGGAAAAAGTGGCTTTGAAGATGTAATAAAGCCAAGGATCTTGAGGTGAGATCAGGCTGAGCTACCCAGTCGGTGGTAATCTGTTAAGGCAACCCCAGGAAACCAAGACACCCACTAACTTTTTAGTCCCAGCATCGATATCTGGGAAACCTTCTCTGGCCTCTCCAGTCTGGGATCTAGACCCTCCTTCGGGTTTCTGACCCGTCTCTGTGCCAGGCTTCTCCAACTGGCATTTATTCATGTGTATTAGAAAACACCTGGTCCACCTGATGAGCTGTTACTTTGCTGGGGTCACAAGCCTTGCTATTCTTATCAGCCATTGTTCTCCACCACCCAGAAACAAGCCCACTGTGTGATGACCGTATCTTATGTTTGTTCAGAAGTTACCAAGTAAAAGACATTACGAGGAGCATTGAGCACAATAGCTTATGGATTCCTTGCATCGTCCTTACATGGAAGGTACCCATTATTAGTTCTATTATATAGATGAAGGTAACCGAGGCTCAGAGAGGTGACATGACCTGCCCGAAGTTCACACCACTAGTAAGCAGAGTCAGGATTTGAACTTGGATCTTTGGCTCCAAAGCTTGCATTCTTAGCTTCTACTGCCTCAGGTAGCAGGTGCTCAGTAAAGATTTGTCAAAAAAAAAAAAAAAAAAAAAAAAGAATGATCCTCTCCTTAGGGCAGGATCCAGGCCTTCCTCATCTGGGATCTGGTACTTTTACGGCAGCGTCTTGGTCAGGGGCCTTTGCCGGAAGCCACGTGGCACACAAGTCTGGCGAATGGGTGACCTGGCTTCACAGCCCAGAACAGAGAAATCCGTCCAAGCAGGGAAGGGTTGCAAGAGGTGTCACTGTGCCGTCTAGAAGCTTGATGGGGAGCCGCTGGGAGGGGTGATGACTCTGGAATTTAGAGCAACTCCAGGAGCCCCACCTCTGCCAGCCCCAGGGGAATGCTGGGTGACGCCTTACTTTAGCAATGCGTGTTTACTGGTGAGCCCGGTATCCAAGCTAAGCTTAACTCCTGCTTGGCGTCCCCTGGTGTGTGTGTGTGTGTGTGTGCATGTGTGCGTGTGCATGTGTGCACGTGTGTGTGTGTGTGTGTGTTGAGGGGGGTGCAGTGAGAGGGGATAGATACAGGGGGGGTGTGATACGTTTCAGGCGATTTTTAAAAATCAAAAAGGGTTAAAATCAAAGTAGTATTTTGGTGCCTAAAGGGGGTAAACTCCCATTATCTCGAAAATTTCCTTTTGAGCAAAAGCCTGTTGCTGATAATTCTGAATAAATGAGGTGTTACCGTATTAATATTGTCGATAATGACAAACATTCGCGCAATTATTTTCAGGCTACAAGACATGCATTCATTCATTCATTCACTCACTCACTGGCCCTTGTATCATCAGATAGGAATGTTTACGGCTGTAAGATTTTGCATACCAAATAAGTGGCTTGAACCTAGCGGGTATTTCTTGTTCACGAACAAGAAATTTTAAGGTAGGAGGTGCTGGGTGGATCTGGCAGCTGAATGGTATCCCTGAGGAGCCACGTTCTTTTCTTTCTCTTCTGCCATCCTCGCTAACGGTGACATTTCCTGTGGTTACCAGTTGTCATCTGCAAACACCGCACCTCCCAAAGCAGCCTGGAAGGCGTGAGGAGGAAGAAAGGTCCAGGAGAAGGAGAGCCCTGTTCCTGCACCTCCCTCCTTTCCTCCCGGATGGAAACCTGTCCCCAGATCCTCAGGTGACCTTCCCTTATATCTCATTGGCTAGAACTGGGTCACGTGCCCACCCCATTCACGGTAAAGGGGAACAGTGTCGGCATGACTTATTTAGAGCCATCAGGCACCATTGTTGCCGGGCCTGAATTTGGGGTCTGTTAGCAAGAGAGAAGGCAGGGTGGCCATCGGGTTGGCCACATCCATTCGTTCCACAAACATCTTTCCTGTGCCTGTTCTAAGTGCAAGGGCCACACAAATGATCGAATGGAGTTCTGGTGACTGTCCTCTGTTATCTCCATGTTACGGATGAGCAAACTGGCTCAGGCTACTGAACCGACCTGCCCAAAGCCCCCGTCCAATGGGGATGATTCAGAATTCAACCCCACGTCGTTCTGAAGTCCATACTCTTTCCACCACAGGGAGCTGCCTCTTTGCACTGACCTGTCTGACTCACTGACCTGGGTGTGTGGCCCACAGCCTCCCTGGCAGGACGCTAACGGGGCTGTTTTATGCCCTGATCTCTCCTGGCATTTCTGGAGTCCCAGGATGCTCCTGTGGGATACAGATGGGAGATACCCCCTCTCTAACAAGCAGGCAGGCTCCCTGCAGATGGGCCCCAGATGGTGGCATTATCTGAGCAGTGGGATGGAGGCAGGGGAGGGGTACTGGGAGAGGGTGGGGGCCAGGCTTGGCCAGCCAAGTGTTCGGTGGAGAGCATGGCCCCCAGCCTGGAGGGACAGTGCCGTGTAGGTTCAGAGCTGCTGGCCTGTGACACGTTTGGCCAAAGTTGGCACCACTGGCCCAACCCTGACGCTTAACTTTTCCCCTGGATCAGGGATCAGTGCCTGGTAAATAGTGGGGCGGTCTCTGGGCTTGTTGAGGCTTCTCGGGGACAGGAGCGCTCCTGGCTGGGTCTTCACCTTTGGGCTCTGACCCCATCTGCAGACCTGAGCTCCCGGAAGCTCTTAGGTGGCTCTCTCTCATCGCCCACCCTTCGTGCCACATGAGGCAATAAGAGTTGGGTGCAGTCAGGAGCCTGGCCCTCTGGCTCTGCCTCCCAGCTCACCACTGATTCTCTGTGCAACGTTAGGCAGGTCATTCAACCTCTCTGTTCCCAGGTTTTCTCACCCGTCAAACGGGACCAATAATGGTGCCAACGCCATGGGATTGTTTTGAGGGTTGCATAAGTTAGTGTGTGAAACACTTTGCTCAGTGTTCGGTGCATGGGGAGTGCTCTATGGGCATCAGCGGGCCTTACTATTAACACCACCCACCTGGCCCCCGGCACCGTATGGGTCTCACTAGTTTGTTCAACCCAGATGTCAGCTGGATGTCTCCTTGCTCTTGTTTTTAAATTTTTAATTTATTTTTGAGAGAACGCGCGAGAGAGAATGAGAGCACGGGAGGGGCAGAGAGAGAGAGAGGGAGACAGAGGATCCAAAGCAGGCTCTGTGCTGACAGACAGCAGCACGCCTGAGGCGCGGGCTCGAACTCACGAACCGCGAGACGGTGACCTGAGCTGAAGTCAGACGCTCAACAGACTGGGCCACCCAGGCGCCCCACGGATGCCTCCTTGCTCTTGCATTTGAGTTAAAACTGGGGGGATCTTCCCAACTCCTATGGCTGGGGGAGGTCTGTGACTTCTCTGGGACTGCCATGAGATCCGGGCGCCTGGGGTCTCTGGTCCCCACCACGTCACCTCAAGCCCACCTGACTGAAGAATTCAGGTGGTTTTCACAGCCTCGCCAAGCATTTCAGGAGAGAGAGCGATGGGGGTGGGGACGTCACGAGGCCCCGCTGGCCACATGGTGCCATCTTACTGCCCATCCTCCCGCCTTTCTAGTCCCCCCTCCCCCGCCCCGCTCCTCCCTCTGTTCAGCCAGGATGCTTCTCCCTGAGTCATACCAGGCGCTACCATTTGTCAAGCACTGGTTGTGGGCCAGGAACCATTCTAAGCACTCTGCCGTCACCTCATTTAAACCTCACACGATGTCTGTGACTATACGCTTTTCCTAGCCTCATTTTGAGGGGCAAGGAAATGGGCGACACGCTCGGCCCAGGCAGTGGGGCCCCGAGCCGGGGGTCCAACTGTCCGCTGCACTGCTTGGCTTTTCTGGAAACCCTAGCTCTGGGCTCCGGGGCTGAGCTGATACCCATGTGAGCGCTCTGACTTGTCCCTTTTTCACTCTGTCTGTCTGTACCCACAGGGAGGCAGGCAGGTGCATAAGAAAGAGGATGAGCTTTGGTGCTGCTCAGATGGAGTCCTGGGCCTGGCTCTCGGGCCAGTCACCTCGCCTCTCGGAGCCTCAGTTTCTCCTCCTGTGAAGTGGCTTAATGACAGTATACAGGTTGTCGGGAGGGTCAGCACGGGTGACTATATAATCAGCCTCTCTGTCCTCAGCTCCCAGCCTGGGTCATGCCGGAAAGGGCGCGTTGGGTCACATTTCCATGTCTTCAGGGCTGGCTTCTGTCTGTGCAGCTGGCCTACGCTACGGTCTTTCTTGTTCTATCCCTTTCTCGTTTCTGTCTCTGGCCGAGTCCTCTCTCACAGTGAACTCCCGTCTCCCTGTGTTTGGGGTCTCCAGGGGCAGAGGGGCTGCTCTCCCCAGTGCCTCCCGACCCCCCTTGCCCCACAAAGCCAGCCCTAGGACAGAAGGAACAGGCTTGTGGGGGACAGACAATCTCTGAGCGGATGGGTGTGCCTGGCCCGGCCCGCCGCAGGCCGAGAGGACACGGGCAGATGACCCGGGGCTGGGCCGTGGCGGGCATCTCCCGGTGGCGTGAGAGGCAAGCAAAAGCTCCTGTGCCCACAATCCGCCTAGTTCCCTCTGTCGGCCCCGTGGCCACCTCCCCGAGTAGAGCTGCGGAGTGAGAGGGCGACGGAGCTGGGAGTCCTCGTTTCCAGCCCCAGGCCCGAGCGGCTTTCTCCAGTCTGTTCTTTCCACTCCTCTCCCATCAGGGTGGTCCCTGACCCTCCCCCACTCCTCTTTCCCCGTCTCTGTCTCTGCTTCCCCACCTGCCTCCCCTCGCCGTCTCTCCCTTCCCCGTGCCCCTCTGTCTCCGCCTTTCCCATCCCCAGCCACAAAAACATGCTGACAGTTGCTTCTCCGGGAGGCGTGAAGAGAGAGCTGGCAGCTGAGGAGCTGTGGAGGGGGCAGAGCCAGGAGCCTGGGGGGGGGGGGGGGGGGAACGTTCGGCATTCGGGGTGGAGAGCGGTGGTGTCCCGGCCAGCAGCCCCGGGAAGAGCCGCGGGGTCCAGTAAGGTCAACGCTAGGATAGCACTGAGGTCTGCAGGGAGCTGGAGGCAGGGCGGATAGGGGGTGAGGTTCTGAGGACGGGGTGTGTGCGCGTGTGTGCCCGCATATGTACGTGGGGGGTGGGAGTGAAGCCTGCAGGTTCTGCTGCTTTTCTGCGTCTTGTCCCTGTCCGCACTAGCCCACCTTGGGCCTGGCCACTAACACATGGGGCCATAGCAGATGGCACAGGAGACCGGTTCCTGTGAGCCGTGGGGGCAGCAGACAGGAGAGGCCTGCGGGTTTGGGAGCAGAAGGGGCCCAGTGTGCGTTACCGCGCCGTCAGTGATGCCAAGGGGCTGTGGAGGAAAACTGGAGGAGCGAGATCCTTGGGTCTCCTGCTCTCCAATGCCCTGAGCATGCTCCACGGCACTGAAGCTGTGACCAGAGGGCCAAGGGATCAGTCATCCCACACTCTTCAGTGCCAGGGAGCTCACCGCTCACAGAAGCAGCCCGTTCTGGGTTTGGAAACCGGTGTCTCCTGGAAAGAACAGACAGGGTGACAAACTCCTATTCATCCCTCAAAGCCCAGCTCAGATGTACCTTCTCATGGGAAGCCCTTCACCGCTCTCTGCCTAGAGACCTGCCGTGGCACCGAGCCCACCATCTGGTAACATTGCTGTACCTTTGTGACTTCTTTATGAAACATGCAGCCCCTTGAGGGTAGGGCAAATATCTGATTTACCTCTGTGTCCCCAGTGTTCAGCATGGAGTGACCCAGAGTGGGTTCTGAGTCACACAGATCCTTGGGTCACTCACACTGGGCCCGAGGAGTGGGGTTGTGTGAGCAACATGCTTCAAGCCCCGGGGTCCCTAGGACTCCAGATCTTGGTTAGTCACTTGTGAGCCCTGGGGACTGAGGGCCCATTCTAGGTACAGCTGGCCCCGGGACCCTGGGACGGACCCTGGGATGGCAGTGCTGGGAACCCCATTCTGAAGGGAGGGATGACCCTGACAGGAGACCCTGCCGTCTGAGAAGGACAAAAGTGGCCCGTAGGCAGAGTGTGTCCCTTCACCCTCCAAGCTGGCTTGTCACTACAAACCTAGATGATGTCTGTCTGTCTGTCCTTCTTTAATTCAGTTCTAAAGTGATTCCTGCACCCCCAATCCTGTGTCTAATGAACCTGACATTCAGAGAAAATGTCTTCGGGAAAGGTCACCAGAGGGAGGTGGCGTTCTCGCTGACAGCACCTGTCCTTCCAGCACGGGCAGACTCTCCTTCAAGACAAGTGCCCGTGCTGCTGTCCCTTGGAGCTGCCCCTCCCCACCAGCTGCCTCTGCTCCTTCAAACCTTCATCTGGAAAGACATGGCTCAGGACCCGCCTCATTTGTCTGTTCATGGTCCCTACTGGCCATTGAGACACAGGGACGACTCCGATCCCAGCCCTACCTGGCAGGGCACCCGGGAGGGCAGATCCTGGGCATGGCTACCCTGAGATCACACCTCAGGGGCAGGAAAGAGACGAGGCGGGCAAGGGAGGCAGACCCTCGTGGTGAGACGTCACATGCCCTGCGCTCAGAAGTTTGACCTTCGTCCTGAGGACAATGGTGAGTGACTGAAGAGTTTAGGCAGGGAGGGGCCCCTGGGTGGCTCAGTCGGTTAAGCTTCTGACTCTGGCTTTCGGCTCAGGTCATGAGCTCACAGTTCGTGAGTTTGAGCCCCGAGTCGGTCTCTTGTGCTGATGGTGTGGGGTCTGCTTGGGATTCTCTCTCTCCCTCTCTCTCTCTCTGCCCCTCCCCCGCTCATGCTCTCTATCTCTTGAAATAAATAAATAAACTTAAAAAAAAAGAGTTTAGGCAGGGAGACGTTGGTCATGTCTGTGTCGCAGGAGGACTGCTCGGGCTACGGGATGGAGGATGGGTGCAGGGGGGAGGTGAGAGGTGATGGGGCCCCCTCGCTTTTTGAGAGTTCTTCTTTAGATCCTATTTCCTTCTGAGAGTGTGCTGATTACTCAGCACCACAAGCTGGGGAGCACCTGCCATTGTGCTCCCATTACCGATGGTGGTGGTGGGGACAGTTTGGATGACAGGCTGCCCTTTGTCTCAGAAGGTCATGCCTGACCCCCCATTTGGCGTAGTTGTAATCTTCGCTGATTGCTGATCACGGATTTGTCTTGCAGCCGTCAGCTCTTGGTGTTCCTAGAGAGTTAAGGGGGCTGGAATTTGTTGTCCGACATCGTGGTTCAAGTCCGTGGGAACTGGGGCACCAGGCTTGAATCTGTCATGCCTCCGGTTCCTCGTTAGTAAACCGGGCACGGCGGTAGCCCTCTGCCCTGCACGCCCAGGACGGTAGTGAGAAGGACCCGCTTGTAAATGTGCAACGTTTGGCTGACGTGTTTGTCGTGTTGAGAAGCTGTTAACCCAAGTGCCGCTCCCGGGCTCTAGGAGACCATACGGTTAGGAATGTGTGTGCTTTAATCTTGGCTTTGTGGTTTCCTCACCGCCTGTCTCAGCCTCAGTTACTTAGTTTATAGCAAGGGGGTCATGGTAGGTGCCTACCTCAGGGTGTATTGAAGCGAAAGCTCTTTTCAAACCACAGCTGTGGACGGGCCCTTCCTTCTTTTGGGAAAGGGACACAGGTCTTGGAGCGACACGTCCTATGACTCGATGGCTGCGTTTGGAGCGCAGATCGGCCGCCCCCTCCATCCAAGGGCGTGGACTCCACGGGTGGCGTGTGACCTTGCCTCGATCCGTCGTAGCAGGGGCTGTGGCGCCCTGCCCAATCCCCCAGCCGTCCGTGCTGTCCTTCTGCAAGGTCCCGCAAGCCTCCGACGGAGGGCTCTCTCTTGCTTTGCACCAGGTACAGGCTGGAGCTGGTGTCGCTGAGAGCAGCCCTCAGCTAGCAACGGATGCAAGGTGACAGCTAAACACGGCTTCTCTGACCCTTGGGGGGGCCACCCGTGAGCCGTGTTCCACACCGTCTCCCGGGGGTGTCCAGTGCCACCGAGCCCCGGGTGCCCACGATGACAACCCGTTTGTTAACACTCTCTGTACCGGCTCCCTTCCCTCCCCCTGTCATCCCCATCCCCTTAGCTTTGCCTCCTGGGGGCACTTCCCAAATGAGTCACTCAAATCCTCGTCTCAGCTCTGCCTCTTGGTGAACCCAGTTCGGGACACCCGAGATGGTGGGGGGGTGAGGGATATGCTTCCCCCCGGAAACGAGGGAAGAGATGCGAGGAGGCTTTTGAGAGACGGGGGGTCCGAGCAAGATGGCGAGCACCCACAGGCTTAAAGACGAAAGGTGGCGACGAAGCATTACCGGGAACGGCTGAGGTCAAGAGCACTGGTTGACTTCTAAGTCACATGCTGTGCTGTGTAGCCACTGTCATGGTCCTCAGACCTCCAGGAGAACTCACTCGGGTGGAACAGCACGGCACTCACGGTTGCTTTGCAGAATCAAAAGGAAAGGCTGCAGCGTTCTTTGGGTTAGCTCGGGGCAGAGGGAAGACTCCAGTGACGGGGGGGGGGGGGCGAGACCCGGATGAGACAGAGAATTCGGCCGCGTGATGTCTAGGAGAAATAGAAGTCCCTGCAGGTATTGTTGGGGTTGCGGTGCCCCCCACCACCTGTGGCATACACGCTGGGGCCATTTTGCTTACCTAGTAAGAGCAGGGTGAAGCCACAAGATTGGACAACGTGGGGACACCCAGGTGCCTGCCAACAGGAGGTTATGTGCGTGAAGCACCCAGCTCAGTGCTTGGTTCGCCCTCATCACTCAGGAGACGGTAGAGAGGGCCCCTTCTGAGCAAGGTCGTATGCTGTGCCAAGCAGGTGCTCCAAGAGCATGAAAACTTGGCCTCGTAGAACCGGATTTGAAATAGTTGGGCCAACCCGGCGGGCTGAACCCCAACCCATCCCCTGTCCTCGCCAAGTGCCTGGGGATCCTCTCCATGCCTCACCTTCTCCTTTGTTAAGCAGGAAACTCCAGCACAAAATACGTGTTCTTTTGGTCGATTTTCTGGACATCCTTCATTTGGGAGCATCCAAATCTCACACTCTGGGGGCATTTTATTTCTAATTTGTGGCTAGACATATATAGCCACAAATAGGACTGCCGGTGAAAGTTGCTAAACGACCAGGAGGCAACTATTTTCTGTTTTTCCTTTTGTCTTGAAGTTGTGGTATCTTCCTGCCCGCCACAGGGCCTTTGCACACACCGTTCTCTCTGCTCAGAATGCCATCCTGCGGACACCACCCCTCCTTGCCGAGTTAATTCCTACCTGTCTTTTGCGTCTCAGCCCGGGTCTGGCTTATGAAGGAAAATCCTCCTTGATTCCGGGTTTCCTCTCTTACGGACTGTGTTCTTTCCCTCAACCTCAGCCTATGTGATTATGTGAATGGCGCCCGTGAGCCAGGAAGCACTACGAGGCAGGAACGGCGTCTGATTTTCTCCCTATTGTACTGCCAGCACCAGCACAGCTGGCCCAGAGAAGGTGCTCATTAGATATTTGCTGAAGAAATCAGTGGAGATATTTTTAGTTCCAGGGTAAAGGGGTAAACTTGGACCTCATCTGTGGGTTCCAGGGCTAATGGGGCCTCTTACGAGCCATCCCTCTGCCCTCTGCCTCCAGGTGAATCATTGCTTAAAATGCAAGCATTCCCAAGTCCTGGCTCAGCTTCCCCCCTCCCCACCCGTGTGCCTGAGGAGCAGTAATTGTGCGGGGATGCAAGTGCTCATTACATGAACAGAGGGCAGTGTGGGACATAAATCTAGAAAATTGAAAGGTAAGTGTTCTTTGTTCTCTCTCCCTCTTTCTCTCTCTCTCTCTCTCCCCTTTCCTCCCTTCCTCCCCTCCTCACTCACTCCCTCCCTCCCCCTCCTCTCTCTCTCTCTCTCTCTCTCTCTCTCTCTGTCTCTCTTTCTTCTATAGGTTCTTCTCTGAGCTTTCAAATGCTAATGAACATGGTGAATCCCCAGGAGGGTCTGCTCTGTAGCATGTCCCAAGTGTGTTTGATCCTAGAATTTATTGATTCATTGATTTTTTTTCTTTTTTCTTTCTTTTTTTTTTTACGGAGCAAATTTGAGATTCGTGTTTCACAAGACATTCTTGGGAAAATACTGACCTACAGAGTTAAGTCCAAGTTTCTTAGCTTTAAGTTTAAGGTCCATAAAGACCTGGGTCCTGTACGTCTCAGTGCTCCCCCTCCCTCTCCAGTTAGGGTGGTTTTCCCATCACCGCATACTCTCTCATGTCTCCATTCCCTCTGTCAGGATGTCAGTAACTCTGTTGTCTGCTGGCTGACCTCCTGTTCAAGACCCAGACCAAATATCACCTCCTCCGTGAAGCTCTCCCTCACCCTTCAACTGTGTTCCCAGAGCCCCTGATGTATCCTTCCACCATAACATGGCCATGATTGGCTATAAGGAGCTGTAGTGTTTCTGACCTCTTTTTAAACTCCCCGGGGTCAAGATCAAAGTCACGTATTCACAGCCGTGTTCCCAGTGATCAACACAGGACCTATCACATTATTCATGAATAATGGCATGAATGAGGGCTGAAACGGAAATGTTTCCGGTCTTTAGAAGGGTGGAGACAGAGATGGCCCGGCCTCCCTTGCCAAGATCTGCAGTGAAAATCTCTATCCCTCCATCCTTGTCTTCTGCTTCTATGGTTAACCCCATCCTGGGCAGCTGGAAGTGATATAGTCCATTCTGGTGAGCTTTCCTTTGGCTCAGGGGTGGATGCTGCACACAGTGTTTGCCCTAATCAAGGTTATGGGCTGGATTCTTCTGGTCACTTTGGGGTCTTCACCGAACTTGGCCTCTCATCGACACTGAACAGAATTGCTCACTCTCTCCTTGAAACATCATCTCCTCTAGGCTTCTAGGACACCACATCCAGCTCCCCAGTCCTTCCCCTTCCCCCGCCGGACCTCCGATTGTTGCGGGGCCCAAGGGGCTCAGTCCTGGGCTCTTCTCTACATTCTCCCCCAGGACATCACGTCTACTCCACTGGCTTTGAGTAGCACCTCTGTGCTGCTCTCTCCTGTCCTGACCTCACCCCTGAGATCCAGGTGCATTCACCCAAAAGCTCCACTGGATGTCTGAAGGCATCCAAACCTCCCAAGGCCAAAGGGGGATCCTTGGTTTGCCCTACCCCCAAATGGCTTTCCTCTCTGGTCTTCCCATTCCAGAAAATGGCCCCATTACTCACTTAGTTGTTGAAGCCCAAAACCTCTTAGCAAATGAATCTGTCAGTAAGTCCTGCATAGTTTATTCCTAAATATGGATGCAATCTGCCCCTTTTGAACCCTTCCTCTGCTATTGTGCCACCACGAGCTCTCACCTGGACCATTGCAACAGCACCCACACTGATGTCTCCGCTGCCCCATCTGCCCTACACTCCTTCCCATTGCCACAGGCCAACCTCATAGAGTTCGTGAAAGAGTGAGGGCTTTGGGGTCAGACGTGGGTTTATGTCCCGGTTCTACCACGTATGATCTGTGTGACCTTGAAGGAAGGACTCAACTTCTTGGAGCCTCAGTTTCTCATCTGCGAAACAAATATTAAAGCAATCAACTTGCTTTGGAGCTGAGGTGTCTCTGGGGCCTTCTTTCCTATGGTTAAGATGATGAGGTAGAGCTACAGGGTAGACTCCTTGAATTTGATTTCACCAGGAAAACACAAAGTCAGACTAAATACCCGGGGAGAATTGCATTTAGAAATATGTGTGTGCTAATTTTTGTGACCATTGTAATTGTATCTACTAAATGTCAAGCCCTGCTTTGGGTAATTTACATACATTGACATATGAGGTTTAAAACAACCCCGTGAGGATGCTTGGCTGGCTCAGTGTGTAGAGCATGGGACTCTTGATCTTGGGGTTGTAAGTTCGAGCCCCACGTTGGGTGTAGAGATTTCTTAAAAATAAAATCTTTAAAACAAGAATAAATAAAACAACCCCATGAGATATACTCATGCAGGAGACTCAGAGTAGTTAAGTAACTTGTTCAAAGGCACACAGCTGCTAAATAGCAGGGTCAAATTTTTGAACTTCGGTTCCATTCTTTGACCCTAAAGAAGCTGGCCCCACCCACACAGAGGTGGTCTCATTCAGCAGAGGGAGCCCTGGACTTGGAGTTGGCCCTGGGTTCGAGTCTAGGCTCTGCTGCTCAGAGAAGTTGCCTCAGTCAAGCCACTACATCTCTCAGAATCTCTATTACCTTGGGGCGTCTGGGTGGCTCAGTCAGTTAAGCATCCAACTCTTGGTTTTGGTTCAGGTCATGACCTCACAGTTCGTGGGTTCGAGCCCCACGTCAGGTTCTGTGCTGGTAGCATGGAGCCTCCTTGGGATTCTCTCTCTCTCTCTCTCTCTCTCTCTCTCTCTCTCTCTCTCTCCCCCCCTCCCTTGCTCATGCTTGCACTCTCTCTCTCTCAAATAAATAAACTTAAAAAAAAGAATCTCTATTACCTTATGAGAAAAAAAACATGAAGACAATAGCAGTTACCTCCTTAGGTGGTGTGAAATCAGATGTGATATGGTGTGCTAACGTGTTCCACAAACTGTAAACACGTGAATTATTATTTCCCCTCTCGGTATTTGTGAGCAATATGGGTCAGAGAGGCTGCTTTTGGGGGCCCCCGTCCTGCATCCTGGAGTGCATCAGCGTCACCGCGGTGTCCCCTGCCTTGTGAGCCGGGAATCTCACTTCTGCTCACCCTCCCCTTAGCTGCTATTATTTTCTTGACTCCGTTTCTCTCTTGAGCCATTCGTCTCTCGGTCCTTATGTTCCATTGTTCCAGCCTCCTGGAAAACCTGCCTAGAGGCTCTCACTTGGAAGACAACATCTGCCTATCCAACTCCCAATTTGTGTTACTGTATTATTCTCACTCAAGGGAAGACAGCAGTATTCTTAGCCCCCATGTAACAGTAAAGTTTTTGTTTGTTTCTTTTTGCATTTCCAGAGATGTTTCTTATTGGGATGGGGTTGTGAGAGGCTGCCTCTGTTCAGACACAGGGCTTCCTCTGCTTCCTCATTCGGGTCCCTGGGACCGAATGAGGTAGCCCCCAAACCTACCCTGACCCCAAGAGTTGAGCGCATGATGGCCTGTGGCCAGCAGGGGGCAGCAGAGGGCAGCAGAGTATGACCTAGAAGGGGCTGGCAGAAAGGACGCGTGGTTGGTTCTGTCTCTGCTGGGCCAGGGGCTCCAGGGGAGCCAGACCAGGGTCTGGTCACTGGGTCTGCCCTGCTCCGAGTCTCTAGGCCACACCCTCTGGGCTGGCCTGGAATAGACAGCAATGAAATGGGAACTGTCTCCAGAAGGCTGGTGGAAAGAATGCATCTCTAATAGGGTAAGGGAAGGCTGGTTGCAAGTGACAGAGATTCCACCGGAAATAGTTAAGACGGCTTTCATGTTTTATTCTCCTGCAGATTGGCTCCTTCCAGGAACGGGAACCATGGTCACCAGCAACTCCTGCCTCACATGTTCCCTGATTCATCGTCTTCCTTTGGTTCTGATTGGCCAAACCTCAGGGGGTGACTTATCCTCTGGAGTTGGGTTATGCCCTGCGCATGTGGCCAGGGGGGCGGGAGCATCCTCTGACTGACAGCCAGGGCTGCATGCTGGCCTGGGGGGAGGAGGGTTCTCCAGATGAAGGGCTTTCTCTTAGTGGGGCATAGATGGGCACTGAGCAGACACAACAATATGCATCGGCCACGGTTGTGTGTGACAGTGTCCCTTTGGTACAAGGGCACCCGCCATTTCTCAGATTCACGAGCTGACCTTCAGGGCCCAGGTTAGCAACCTTCGTCCCCACCCCCCTTTCTGAAATGAAGGGGTAGCATCCCAGGAGGACGACAACCTGTCTCTCCACCTTAAGTCGCCCTCCCCTCTGATCCCGTCATGTGATGAAGGGGTCACCATGAGCTACAGTCTTAGCTGGAGGGCATGAGAGGAGAGGAGGGGCCTGACTACCTCACTGAGGTCTCAATCAAGATCATGAAAGGAGAGGAGGGGCCTGACTACCTCACTGAGGTCTCAATGAAGATCGGCAATAAGGAATCATTACAAATGCTCTGCTCAAGATGCATTGTAAAGAGTGATTCACTCTGTGCCCGACATTTCCTGCTAGCCCTGAAAGCTAAGCAGGGGCTGCCTGTGCCGCAATAAATGCCACTATATGAGCATTATTAGTGGTATCTTCTGATCTGCGGGGTCATCTGGTGAAGCATGGGGGGCAGAGGGGTCCGTGCAGGCTGGAGGAGACCAGAGCAGTGTCCTGGAGCCCCCCTGGAGGACGAGGCAACCGAGGATGGGGACGGTGTGCCACACACCTGGGGCAGGCTCCGCCGTGGGTCCCATGGCGGGGTGGGGGCAGGGGGCAGACGGACGGGACTCAGGGGATCTGGCCAGATCATTGGGCAGTTTTCACCCAAATTCCTTAAGTGTGTAGAGTATCTGCCATATTTGTTCCCATTTCACCGTTGAGGAGGTGGAGGCTAAGAGAGAAAATGATTTGTTTCGATTCCCAAAGTCAGTGGTCAAAGCTAGGATGGGGTCCGGGGCTCCTGATGCTCAGACCAGGTCACACTCTCTGTTGCCTGGAGGGTAGAACACAGGCGGCTGGAAGGGGGAAAGAGAAGGCAGCTGCTGGGATGCGTCCCAGACATCTGGGGACGGAGGCCAGTCCGTCCCGCAGCACCCTGGTGGGATGCACGAGGGGAATTCTGTAAAGTGAGTCATTGGGATTGCTTTAGTGACAACGCTGACTGCCGAATGCTACTGGAGCAAATGGGTGTGCTCCCGTGGATGACTGCATTCCACCTTCTGGCACCTTCTTCAAGTCCAGACCTCTCTCCTTAGCTTCCAGTCCACATGTGCACAAGGACATTCCCTTGAGGAGCTCTCAGTCCTTTCTGTCTCCTTGGATCTCAAGCTCATCTCTCTTTCTCCGTCCCCAAACCGCTCCTTCTCCAGGACCCCCCACCTCAGTGAATAGGACCATCTTCCCCAAGTCATTTCAAGTCAGAGCCCCAAGTGTCACCTTCAGTTTCCACTCCCCTCTTCCCCACGTCCAGCCGATCCCCGGTCGCCTGGACTCCTCTTCCCTAGTGCCACTCAGATGCATCCTGGCCCGGGTCCCATCCAAGGGACCTGGACGACGGAAGCTGGGGTGGCTTCTCCAAGCACCTCTGGGGAGGTCTCCTCTTGCCGGGGCTGAGAGTGAGGCATGACGGGAGATGCCCCCATCGAGGGAGGGGCCAGCAGACTTGGCATCCTTTGGGGAGGGGAAGTAGGCATGGAACAGAACTGTTGACAGACTCCGGGCTGCTATATTGGGAAGATCTGACAACACACACAAGGAGAGAGTGAGGGCGTGTTGACGGCTGGTGAGAGGCGCGGGGGCCGGCTGGGGACGTGTCGCCACCACCCACGCAGGAGGAAGTTGGGAACAGATGGCTTGGGACCCGTGCCAGCCTCCTGAAGAGTCGTCCGCTCCCTCTCTCCCGATGCTGGCACCTGCCGAGCAACTGGGGAAGGGACTGCCGCGTTCTGAATGTGTGTCCCGAGATGAGAGTCCAACTGTGCACAGAGAGGCCTCCCTACCATGTGGCCTCAGTTTCCCCAGCCCATCCCAAGCCATCCGACCCTAACATCCTGCACCTTTATGTTCCCCTCCTGTGTTATCTCCTCCCATTCCCTTACCTCCGAGGCTCCCACCATCTTATCCCATCCCACATCCCAGAAATGACCCACGAGACATTTCTTCCAGTCGCATTTCGTGGTATCTCACCTTGAGTGGGTGCGAACAAGAGAAAGAGGTTCGTGTATTATTTTAGGGCTCTGCGTCCCACGCTGGTTTGGGACCTGCTAAGCACTAGCACAGGAGTCGGGCAGATAGAGTCGTGGAGAGGGTGGCTCGGAGGACAGTGGTCTCGCCCCTTCTCCTGACTTACCCTCCAGGCACAGACAGACCTGGACAATCACAGGCCTCTTCTCCAGGGGCAGCCCCGTGGGGTTAGTCCACATTCCGGATTCCTTCCGCCCGGTCTCCCACTGGACGAATCATTCCCTAGGGCGATGCGAGGGATATTTGTAGTTGAGTATCTCTGGGCACACGGTGGATTGAAGCTCCTGGCGGAGCGGACCTGGCTAGGAGGGGAGAAGCAGAAGTGCCTTGTGAGTGTTAGCGCAGCCCCGCCCCGTCCTCCACCGCAGGTGACAGAGGGGTTGAGGGGACCGCGACTCGCCTCCCACATCACTGACTGGATCTGAGGAGGAAATAAGAAAATGAGAAGTAACCTCCTTGTAAAGTGCCTGATGTGAGCACTCAATCCATTAAGCCCGTGTCGGTGGTTTGGGGGGAGGTGAAATGCCGTCTCTACTTCCTCGAATTATTTGAGCGGCTGTTCTGCAATGCCCCCCCTCCCCCATCTCCTGGATCCTCTGAAATGGGATCCCCATTCCCACTGGAGCTGTTGTTCCTCCCGAGGCAAGGAGGCGGGAGGGGAGACAACGGATTCCGAGAGACTGGCCAGCCTCAGCCCCCATCTTCTCCTCCCCTCAGTGAAGGGTGGTCATCCGTAAGGGACAGGGCACCTGCTGGGGCCGAGTCCACGCTGGCCCCTACCTTCCTCCCTGGGCTCCCCTCCCCTCCTTGCCTCAGCCCCCTCCTTCATGCTCACATGGCCTTTCCCACCCCTCCTGGGAGGGGGGGGGTCCCACCCTTCCTGGGAAGTTCACACGGACCCTATTCTCTGGGAAACTGCCGAGGGGACCTTGGCAATCAACCTCCTTTGTAACTCCTTTTCTGCTATGCCTCTCAAGTGACAAGGTCATGAATGCAGTCCAGAGACTTGGGACTAAGCTAGCAATTACTGAATTCCTGAGGGGGAGGACCTGAAAAGCACTTGAGTGTGTGTGTGTGTGTGTGTGTGTGTGAGTGTGCTCGCGCGTGTGCGTATGAACGTGTGTGAGTATGTGCATGCATGCCCAGGGAGTGGGGCACAATCTGTGAAGAACTCTAAACAGACCAGTTAATCATACCTAGAAGTAACCGGGTGATGAGAGGGGATTCCTGGAACTAGCTGGCCATTCAAGTTTTGGCTCTGACCGTTAGGAACTGTGTGGCCTTGGGCATGTCAGTTCACCTCGTGACTCCACTGTCCCCACTCCCGTGGGCGCCACGGGTAGATGTGACTCCTTGTTGGGGGCAACCAATGGCACCAGGGCGGGGCAGGAGCCCTGGAGAGTCAGGTGCTGCATGATGGCCGTTGTCATCACCAAGTGGCAGTTGGGACCCCCATCCCCGCTGACGTTCTAGAAGACAGCTCCACCAAGTGCACAGGACAACCATATGGCTTCAGGCTGGGGACGTCTGGAGGCTCAGGACTTCCACAAGCAGAGATGAGGGTGGCCTGGAGGACATTTCATGGGAGGGCAAAGGCTCACCTGGAGGTTGGAGGGTTGCGAGGGCAGCATCTAGCGGTCGGGGTTCGTGTGTGAGACGCAGGAGAGGTCACCTGGACGGGAAGATTGGCCAAACCAGTTGCAGCTCAGGCTGGCGAGAATGGAGAGCTCAAATTGGCCAACCCACCCTTTTCACAGATGGGCACACTGAGACTTGGAGACGGGCAAAGACATAGCGCTGCTGCAAAAGGAACTGGGGCAGCTCAGGTCTGAGCTCCCTGTCTCCACTTCCTCTAGTTCCAGAGGCCTTGAATGTCCAGCTAGAGCACTGGTCCACCTTGCTGCCCCGGGAAATCACTGTTGCCTCTCGAGCTGGGGAGTGTGGCTGAGAGATGATAGCAGACAGACTGGATCAGCTTCCCTTGAGTGTTGGCGCCCCTTGGACACCACTGGGAGCTTCTGACTGACGACACTGATAGGCTGGAGTCGGCTCAGGATGCTGGGCTGAACCGTCAATCCGCATCTAGATGGGAGGCCCCCGTCCTGACTGCATGTCGGGGTCACCTGGAGAGCGGAACAAAGTGCCCTAGGCTCTCCCAAGCCCGCTCTACAGGTGATTCTTCCCCAGCCAAGCTGCTGGCCATCAGGGCTCCACGGGGCCATCACACAGTCCCCTCCAGAGCCAGGCCTGGGGAATGGGTTTCCCGAGAAGAGCATGCCGGAAGCGTGATTTGTTACAGCTGAATTTCCATGGGAACAGGAAACCCGTGTCAAATGCCCCAGCCGGTCCCTCCCTTACGCACGTTTCCAATCACGTGCCACTGACCTGTCTGAAGCGCCTTACCCTTGGGCTGATTCTAATGAGACAGCACGCCCCGCCGTCCCCATTTGCTGGATCCCTAACTACCGCTGCCTTCGGGATGGTCATTAGCACCTCCACATTAATATCTCCCGTGTCCATCACGGCATCTCCCGTGTCCATCACGGCAGTGATTAGGGTCTGCGACTTGCCCGCCGGCTCCGGGGGTGTGGGGCGTCCCCGGGGCCTGGCTGCCATGCCCGGAGTGGGTGGGGGCAGCAGGGGGACAGGCCAGCTTGTTAAATCTAATTACCTGGCTGCAGACGGTGGGCCTGAGCCCTTCTGAGAGCCGCCCGGCCCACCGCCTAATCCTCTGCCTGCCTTTCGCCATAACGAGCCTGTGCCACCAGCTGCCGCGCGGCTAGATGGGACTGAGTTTAATTGCTACCCCAAATGTCAGCCCTTTCAAACCCACAGTATTTCATCACTTACCTTTAAAGAAGAGGGGAAAAAAAAAAATCAATTTGGACCGTGAGTTTCGGCAGCAAAGCCTGCAGAAAGGGCTGCCCAATTCTTCAGGAGAGCTGTTCTTTTCATTAAAATAGCTATTTTTAAAACTCTCTCCCTCTCTAACACGAGATGAAAAATCCCAGCTACAAGGAGAAACCCTTTCATGAGGGAATAATAATATAAAAAAAGAGTTTAAAAAAGCCCACTTCTAAAATGGGTCCTTTTTTTTTTTTTTTTAACCTCTCAAAAGGTTAAAAAAAGAAAAGAAAGGGTTTTATTCTCAAAGGGCTTTCACACCTGTGATCTCATCCACTCTCAGAGCAGCTGGGGGGTGTTGGGGGAGGGCAGGTGTCGTTGTCCCCATTTTACGGATGAAGGAATGCCCCCAGAGGCTAAGGAGTTGCTGGGGGCGGGGCGGGGGGGGCGGTGGCTGTCACACATCTATTCAAGCACCAGGAAAGAGGATCCCCACTTTCTGTTCCCCAGGCTGGCCTCTTCCTCTGGGTCCATCCGGTGCTGTCGCCAGAGACACCCACCTCCTAAATTCAAGCTATTTACCTACTAGTCAGAAAGTACAAGTAAGGGGCATAACAAAACAACAACAACAACAACAAAAACAACCAACCCCAGAGACCCATTGGAGTTTAACACTCATTTAACTCTCCGTGAGATCACAGCCATCCTTTCTTCCCTAGGGAGAATTTCCCCCCTTTCCTTTCAGAAGAAAGGGATGTAATTCTTTTGGAGATTACATTCCCCGGAAACTGGTTTCTTAAGCTCCCGCCTGAAGAAGTGTTCCAAAGTCTGCAGACTAATTAACCCCATTGTTCAGAATTAATCACCTCAGGAATATTTGGAGTCAACAAGAAATGTATCAATTGGGCTCTTAATAAACCTAATGAAACGACTCAACATAAAGGCATATGAAATAGACTGAAAACATTAGCATAAACCACCGACCTCCCCCGAGCTCTTAGCAGCACAATCTTAATTGACACTTTATTAGCACCGAGAATTGCTATCAATTTGGCAAATCCCCCCACATTGCCTACTGAAGTGATAGACGTTTTTTTTTTTAAAAGAGAAAAGCGGGGGGGGGGGGGGGAGAAGAAGTGACTTGGAGTTCTGGGAGCAAGGAGACAGAGGAGACATCGCCTCCAAGTCCCGGCTGGAAACGGAGTGACCTTCCCCTCACTGGTGTCCAGCCGAGGCAGGGGTCTGCACCACCGGTCCCTTCAGGGTTGAGCAGCTGTCACGGACACACAGCTAGAAGCAGCCCCAACCGTCTGCCTGGATGGTTTGCCAGCATGGGCGCTCTGCATGGTTTGGGGTGGGGAGTCTGGGCACAGGTGCGAGTGGAAGAAGGGGTGAGTCATGAGGAGACTGGAATCTTCCTTGGGCTTTAGCTTCCTCTGGGATGAAACATCTGCTTCCAAACATTGGGGACTGTTTCTCGTCCCACGTTCTCTAGTCCCTATTAATTTCTGATAATTCTGCCCCGAGTTTGGGGTAAATGTCAGAGGGGCTCCAGGTTCTCCTTAGCAATCCCAAATTAACAATGAGCCAGGACGTCAAATCCCCTGAGGTTTTTGTTTGTTTGTTTGTTTGTTTTCTTTACTTTAACGGACTTGACACGGTTTGGTGTTTCTGTCCTGGGGGTCTGTGACCACCCTGACATCGATGATCTGCTTCTCACCTTCTTCCTCCTTCTCCTTCTCTCTTTCCTCTGCCCGTAATTCATGAGACACGGTTTTAGGGCTCAGCCCAGCTAGGCAAGGTGGCCCCACATGTTTTGGAGTGGCTCCTGCTTGCTTGGAGCGGCCAGAGGGGAGGAAGTCTTGAAGAACACGATGCTGTCCCAGACAGGGCAGAGACAGTGGCAATGTCCAGCCCTTGGACAGAGAATTGGAGAAATAAAAGGGAGACAGCTCCTGCTTGATTTGAGACTGAAGGGGAGTCTGGCAGTTCCTGCGTAAGCCCCCAACTTGGCTTGAGCTTTACATTGTGCAGCTATTACGGGAACGGGCCCCGGGGCCACACTGCCTGGATTTGAATCCTGGCTCTGCCACACCTTACCGATGTGACTTTGCGTCGGTCTTCTCATCCGCAAAACGGGATAGTAACAGTGCCCCTCTAAAAGGATTGTAATAAAGTTTGCGGGGTGCCTAGACGGCTCAGTCGGTTGAGCATCCGACTCTTGGTTTCGGCTCAGGTCATGCTCTCACAGTCTCGTGAGTTTGAGCTCCGTGTCTGACCCTGTGCTGGCAGCTCAGAGCCTGCTTGGGATTCTCTCTCCTTCTCTCTCTGTACCCCGCCCCCCGCCCTCACCGCCCTCCCCCCCACCCGTGCCGTCTTTCTCCCAAAAATAAATAAACTTAAAAAAAATACAAAGGGGTTGTAATAAAGTTTGAGGAAGTAAGTGCAAAGCCCTTAGACTGGTGCCTGTCATGAAATAAACACTCTACAAATGCTCTGCTCTTGTTAGCGAAAAGGAAACCGAAAGAAAGCGTGGGCGAACATTCACCGACCATTCATTACATGGTGTCATGAAAGCCCAGGGCGGAGAGGATTGTGAAAGGGAAAAGTCAACAGGGTCGAACGCCCCAGATTGATAAGATGCTGCCTGGGGGTCTCCCACTAAGGCCTTGGTGACCACTGGATCCAGACTGACTGAGATCTGATGTCAGACTGATCAAGACCACACACGCCGTCCCTCACATGCATTATCTCGGTTCATCCTCACAGAATCCTCTAAGGCAGGCACCTTATTTACCCTCACTCTATACACAAGGGAGCTGAGATACAGAGGGGTGACGTACTTGGCCCACGATCACATAAATGTAAGGGACAGAAGTAGGACTAAAACCCAGGCAGTCTGGATCCAGCTTCTGTAACCTCAACCAGTTAGCCATGCACTGGCTGGGACTTCGTGCTTCAACTTGGAGAGAGTAACATCAAAGGGCTCAGTGGTAACTGTTTTTCTCTAGAAACCGTGCCAGAGCTCGAATCTGGGAGCAGAGGACACTGACTGGGTCTTTCTCTGAAGCCCGTTTAGGTCGTTCTAGTGTAAACAGACTCGAGCTAATCGTGCTATAAAGCATCGTATCAGTTTCGACGGAGGCTGATAGGCACGGAGGCTTCTTTAGGTCACTGTGATCGGCGTGCAGAAAGATTTTTAGAGTGCCATGGCACTGTCTGCCCAGGGGCACATGCCCTGCTTTGCCCAGGCTATGTGGACTTCCCCTACGGGCACTCTTGCTGGGACGTCCCACGACTTTGCCTCACTTCTTTTTGCCTGAGTAATTAGTGTCCAAAAGAGCTGGGCTGTCGTGTGGTACTCTGCCAGTAGCTGTCAGCATCCAGGACAGGCAATACCCTACTTTGAAATGTCCTTGAACCGCGATCTGAGCAGGAATATGTTTGCCCACTTGGGTTACACAGAAAGTTTTCAAAATTAGACAGGGGCGCCTGGGTGGCTCAGTTGGTTAAGCGGCCGACTTCGGCTTGGGTCATGATCTCACGGTCCGTGAGTTCAAGCCCCACGTCGGGCTCTGTGCTGACAGCTCAGAGCCTGGAGCCTGTTTCAGATTCTGTGTCTCCCTCTCTCTGCCCCTCCCTGTTCATGCTCTGTCTCTCTCTGTCTCAAAAATAAATAAACGTTTACGGGGCGCCTGGGTGGCGCAGTCAGTTGAGCGTCCGACTTCAGCCAGGTCACGATCTCGCGGTCCGTGAGTTCGAGCCCCGCGTCAGGCTCTGGGCTGATGGCTCAGAGCCTGGAGCCTGTTTCAGATTCTGTGTCTCCCTCTCTCTGACCCTCCCCCGTTCATGCTCTGTCTCTCTCTGTCTCAAAAAT
Source organism: Neofelis nebulosa (assembly GCF_028018385.1). Lineage (NCBI taxonomy): Eukaryota > Metazoa > Chordata > Mammalia > Carnivora > Felidae > Neofelis > Neofelis nebulosa. The sequence continues at coordinate 194,088,487 of NC_080783.1, read as the reverse complement.
AAATAAACGTTAAAAAAACAAAATTAGACATGATCTGTCCCTTCCCTCGCAAAGACCCTGATCTTGCAAAATTTCCCTTTCTCCTTCTCTTCGTCTCTTGCTTTAAATGTGATCCCGGAACAATATATTCCCAAATAATACATTGTTTAGTTTGATTTTCTAAAAAATGCTACAGCCGAATGGTCTTTTCAAAATGCAAACCTGATCAATCAATGTGATACACCGTATTAATAGAATAAAGAACAGAAACAAAATGATCATCTCAATAGACACAGAAAAAGCATTTGATAAAATCCAACACCCTTTCATGATAACAATGCACAACAAACTAGGAATAGAACTCTCTCAACCTGATAAAGAGCACCTATTAAAAACCCACAGGTTGGGGCGCCTGGGTGGCGCAGTCGGTTAAGCGTCCGACTTCAGCCAGGTCACGATCTCGCGGTCCGTGAGTTCGAGCCCCGCGTCAGGCTCTGGGCTGATGGCTCGGAGCCTGGAGCCCGTTTCCGATTCTGTGTCTCCCTCTCTCTCTGCCCCTCCCCCGTTCATGCTCTGTCTCTCTCTGTCCCAAAAATAAATAAAAAATGTTGAAAAAATAAATAAATAAATAAAAACCCACAGGTGACATCACACTTAATGGTTTAAGCCTGCGTTTTCCTTCTAAGATCAGAAATGAGACAAGGATGTCCACTCTTAACACTTGTATTCAACACTGTATGGAAGCTCTAGCCAGGGCAATTGGGCAAGAAAGTGAAAAAAAAATGAAGCAAAAGGCATTCAGATTGGAAAGAGAGAAGTCTATTTGCAGATGATGTGATCTTACATGTAGAAAACCCTAAAGAATCCATAGAAAAACTCTTAGGATGAATAAGGAAATTCAGCAAAGTTACAGGATACATGATCGATGTGAACACCAGTTGTATCTCTATATACCAGCAATGGGAAATCTGAAAATGAGATTAAGAAAATAATTCCATTTACAAGAGCATCGAAAAATAGTAATAAATTTAACCAAGAACGTGCAAGAGTTGCGCTTTGAAACTTAACTGAGTGGAAAGACATCCACATTCATGGACTAGAGGACATCGTGTCGCCAAGATGACGTGGCATTCCCAAGCAAACTAGAGGCAGTGCATTCCTAGTAAAATCCCCACTGCCTTCTCGCTCTCTCTTTTTCAGAAATGGACAACCCGATCCTAAAACTCCAGGGGAGACATGAGGCGCCCCAAATAGTGAAAACAATCTTGGAAAAAGAAGGACGGAGAGGACCCACAACCTCCTATTCCAAACCTTACTACAAAGCTGCAGGAATCAAAATATTGTGGTGAGGCAGAAGGATAGACATACAGATCAGTGGGAAAGAAGGGAAAGTCCAGAAATAATCGTAGACATCTGTGATTTTCGACAAGTTTGCCAAGATCGTTCAATGGGGAAAGAAGACACTTGCTTCTTAGCAAATGGCGCTGGCTCGGACAATGGCAATCCACACGCAAAAGAATACATTGGTAGCCCTATTTTACACAATATTAAAAGGTTAATACAAAACAGACCCAAGACCTCACTGTAACAGTTAAAACTATAAAACCCTTGGAAGGAAACAAAGGTGTGCATCTCAGTGACCTTGGATTAGGGTCTGGTTTCCTTCTTTCTTTCTTTTTTTTTTCTTCTTCTTCTTCAAGTTTTTATTTAAATTCCAGTTAGTTAACATAAAGTGTAGTATTAGTTTCGGGAGTAGAATTCAGTGATTCGTCGTAGACAGACAACACCCGTTGTAGACAGACAGACAACGTCGTAGCTCATCCCAACAGGTGTCCTCCTTAATGCCCATCACCCATTTCACCCATCCCCCTCACACACCCGTAGGGTCTGGTTTCTTAAATGCGACACCAAAAACACAAGCAACGAAAGAAAAAAAATAGACAAAGTAGACGTCAACAGATTAAAACATTTGAGCGTCAAAGGACACTATCAAGAGAGTTGAAGAGACAGCCTACAGAATGGGAGGGGATATTTGCAATTCATCTATCTGACAAAGGCCTGGTAGCCAGAGTATATAAAGAGCTTTTACAATTCAATAACCAAAAGACAACCCAACTTAAAAATGGGAAAAGGGTTTGGATAGATAGGTATTTCTCCAAAAGAGATATGCTAATGGCCAATGAGCACACAAAAAGATGCTCAGCATCATTAGTCGTCAGAGAAGATAAAAATCAAAACCGCAAGGGAGCATTTTACACCCACTGGACGACGATGTAGAAAACGAAACGAAAAGGACAAGCGTTGGCAAGGACGTGGGAAAACCGGACCCCCTCGTGTGTTGCTGGTGAGAATGTGGAAACGGGGCAGCCGCTGTAGGAAGCAGTTGCGCGCGTCCACGAAAAGTTAGACAGAGTCGCCACATGACCCAGCAATTCCACTACTAAGTACGTACGGAGCCGAACATACACGTTTCCACAAAAGCTGGAACCGGAACGCGTATAGCAGCAATACTCAGAATAGCCGCAAAGCGGAAAGAGCCCAAACGTCCATTAACTAGTGACGGGGTCCACAACGTGTGGTCTAACCACGTCATGGGCGATGTCTGACCATAAACAGGACGGCGGTGCTGACGCGTGTGGCGACACGGGGGGCCTTGGAAACGTGACGCTCGGTAAAAGAAGCCTTCTGCAAAAGGCTACGTGTTGTCTCCTTCCACTTACGGGAAATGCCCGGAATGGGTGATTTCACAGCGACAGAAGTAGATGATTCGTGGTTGCCGGAGGACAGGGGGAGGTGGGCTTTGGGAGTGACTACTTACTTAACGGGTACCGGTTTTCCTTTTGGGGTGAGGGAAATGTTCTGGAACGCAGATAGTGACGATGGTTGTACAACACTGTGAATACACGAAAAGCCACTGAATTAGACATTTTCAAATGGTGACCTTTAGGTCGTGTGAGTTTTATCTCAATAAAAATAATTGCCAAAAAAAAAAAAAAAAAAAAGCAAACCTGATCATGTCAGTCCCATCCTGAAATCCCTTCACTGGCTTCCTGGCGTGAACTCGGCTGCTCTCCACCATCCCCTCGGCCCCCATTTCAGGCCATTTGGTCCATCAGCCTTTGGATTTCAGCCTTCCTTCCATCGATCCCTCAAGGGAACGTGCATGTTCCCTCCTCCCTCTGGGCCTTTGGACAGGCTGCTTCCTCCGCCTAAAACACTGTTGTTCCATTCTCTGCATCTTCCAAGGAAACTTCCATGACCTTCCAAACTATGCCAAGACTCACAAAGCCCTTGTTCTTTTCCTTCTGAGTATTTGCCCCTATTTGTGTGTTTGTATGGGCACACGCCTAGGCACACACACACACACACACACACACACACACTTTATTTGACTAAGGTCTACCTTCCCCACTGGACCCCAAGCCTTGTACCCTATTCTATCCTGGGTCCTTAGCACAGTGCACAGCACACAGCTTCCGGGGTGAGCCTCGCTGGTCCCTTCTGTGGATTATAGAGCCTGACTTCACCAGCTCCTCGTTCTTGGTGACTCCGTTTCATCCCGCTAGCCAAGAGGTTCTCAATCCTGGTTGCCCACTTGGATTACTCAAGGAGTTTTCTTTTTTTTAATGTTTATTTATTTATTTTGAGGGAGAGAGAGAGGGAGAGAGAATCCCGGCACAGGGCTTGATCCTGAGACCATGCAATCACACTCTGAGCCCATATCAAGAGTCGGATGCTCAACTGACTGAGCCTCCCAGGCGCCCCTCTTTTTTTTTTTAAACCTATGTCCAACCAAACAATTCGATCGGCATTTCAGGGGGTGAGGCCTGGGGCAAGGATGATTTAAACACTCAGTGATCCTAACGTGTAGCCAAGGCTGGAGCTATCGCGTCAGTCTCTCTTCTCTCCCTGCTCACCTCCATCCAGCCTGCATTTACGCTGAGCACCTGTGAGGTTGGTCCAGTCCTCCGCAAGTCCTGGGAAAACCCCAGAGACCTAAACACCATTCCTGGAGAGAAAACACCCACTTCTGAGTTGCCCCAAGGGCTTTTTAACACCAGCTGCTACCAAGACACAAAGTCAAGCAAAGAAAGCGTGGAAACGTTTCTGAACTCAAAGTCATTGCTGAGGACTCCAGCAAATATAGCTGTGACATCTTTCGGCCTGAGGCCTCCCCCAGCCACTGACCCAGCTCCTTGACCCTGCCTCACTTTTGCCCGTGGCTTCTCCAATCTTCTTTTTGTATCGGCCCTGGCTGGGTAAGACAGAAGACCCTTAGGGGTGGCTTCAGACGTTCAAAGTCTAGGTTAATACACATTTGCAAGTCTAACCTGCTTCTGCCTTGGCAGGCCTGGCTCTCATGCAGAAACCCCATGGGGGTGGCTCCAAGTTTCTTGTGCTTCCAAGTGGGAGGGGTTGGGGTCACAGGCTGGTTGAAAGCAGTTCGGGGTGGGACCAGGGGATTTATGTTGAAGCTACCTTTGCGTTGAAGCACGTAATTTTAACTTAGGTCATCTACGACAGATCAAGATAAGTAGCAAACATTGTAGAAAGAAGACTTTATAATTTACACAAGATTGGGGAAACATCACTTGCTCATATCTAAGAACATTATTATTATTATTATTATTTTTAACAGTAGCTCTGGAGGTGAGTTGGTGAAAATGTTGATGGGGCCCAAGCTATCCCTTGACACTCCCACTGAAGAGACTTTTCCAATCTTCCTGGAAAATGCCCTATTGAACTATTCTCTGAGCATAAAAATGAGAGCAATACTCACACCCTCTAAAATAAAGCTCTGACTTTGGCACGTGAAGCAAGGAGCAAAGGACTTTGGCCTCTGTTTCCACTGTTATTGGCTGACTGAAGGACCCAAGGAAACCAAGTGCCTCAGTTTCTTCTTCCATAAAATGGGATAATAGAACCTACCACAGAGGGTTTGGGGGAGACTCAGTGAGATGATCCACATAAAGCACTTAGCACAGCACCTGCTATAGAATAAACTCTCAAGAAGCTTTACTGTAATTAAACACATGAGCTACGCCTGGATGTGTGCACCTGTCTGTCTATGTGCATGAGGGCCAAACGCCGTATTTCTGGGACTGTCCCTCATGCACCATATCGTCTAATGCACATCACCTTATGAATAATTGAAGAAAAATTAGGCATTAATATTTAAACTGTGCTCTACATTGCTGATGTTTTATCACGTGGGGATGGCTTTGGAATTATTTTTGGTCTGTGGAACGGTATGGCAGCAAACATTTCATCAATGGGCCCACGTGCTTGTTTTCCATGTTTCTTCCAATGTTCACTCATCCGAGAGGTGGTTTTTGATGAATCGAGACCATCACAAGGTCAGGCCACAGGCCTGGGCTTGGAACCTGCTTTCAGCCTCCTGCTGCTGGTGTGAGACCAGCCTCTTGGAGGGGGTTGGGGGGGGAGAGGAGAGGCAGGGGTGTGAGGGGCAAGACTGGGAGCCTTCCAGCCAGGGGGACCTGGGTCTGAGCCCTGCTCTGCTGCACCAGGCCAGTAACCAAATGACCTGAGTCTCTAAACAGTCCTGTGGTAGTGGGACTGTAAGTCTGCTTGACAGAGAAAGCACCCGAGGCTCACAGAAGGGACAGGGCCTGCTCTAAGCCCCACGGTGTTGCCGCTGAAGGATGCAGGTGTGGTTCCAAGTCCCTTGCTTTTTGCTGTCTGCCAGGAGAGTGGCCCAGGCTTTTCCAGCTGGGTGGCCAGCTCCACTCAGCCCCTCTGCACCTGCCCTCTGCACCTGCTCCCTACTCCGGCCTAAGTGCCTTGGGACAGGGAGCTGGGAGGGTTTTGGGGAACCCCTTGCCTTAGGTGTGTAGAGACGCAGCCAACAGGATGGAGAGAAGGCAGAGGTGATCGGGTGTGGATACCAGCCTCCGATTGGAGGGCGGGATGTTTCTGGCCCTTTCGCTGTAGTCGTGGCAGAGGGGGATGGGAGGTGGTGGCTGACTGGTGGCCCAGGGGCCCTGCATAGATGCCTGGGAAACCGGTGGGCAGGGATGGTGAGCAAAGCTTGCCATCCTAATTCTGGGCGAGTTGGGGGGACACACAGGGAGAGAATGGAGGGGCGATCGCCAGAAGCCTGTCTCTCAGAGGTCCCTGCCCCAGCCAGGGGGCTGCAACTGTACATCCTGGTGAGAGAGACGTGCGTGGGCAGAGGAAGCTCACTGTCCTCTGCGCCTGGAGACCTGCCCTTCAGTCAGCACTGTGTGTCTTTAGAGGCTGTCCCTCCTCTCCTGGAAACAACCAGGTGACACGCCCTGGCATCTCTGAGTGCAAATATGGGCACCGCCAGCTACAGAGACAACCTGCTCTCGTGAGAAGAGCCTGGCCTGGAAGCTCCATCCCCAGCCTTTTGTGTGTCCCTTCCTCTCTCTGGGCCTCCGTCTTCCCGTCTGTAGAGTGCGGAGATTGCCTCTGGTGGCCTCTGATATCTTTCCTGGCTCTGACAGCGACGGTAGCCAATAGACACCTAATCGATGTTTGTCGAATAAGTGAAAAAGTAAATGTGCTCCCGGGTTGGTGACAGGAATGAGCAGGAGGTGACTTTTGAAAGACAAACGAGGTTGCTTTAGCCTGGAGACATAACAATCACGGTGACCACTGACTGACCGCTTATGCTGCGACCGACGCTGTGCCAAGCACTTCCCATTTGTTGCCTAATTAAGTCTTCATCACCACCGAATGATGTGAACTCTACTATTTTTCCCGTTTCACAGATGAGAAAACTAAGGCACAGAGAGGTACCCGGCCCCACAACACCCACCAGAGTGATGCTATTACTCAGGACCCTCTCAGCTGTTTGTAACAGAAATGGAACTCTTCTAGGCTTAAGGATAAAAGGCAAGTCATTGCTTACGTGTCTGTAAAGTGCAGGGATGGCTGGACCCAGGGGCTCAAGGGATGACCTCAGCACTTCCTGTCTCCTCTGCTTACTTCACTGTGGTTATCGACAGCGAGGCCTCCCATCCCGAGGAGAAAACATAGCGCAGACGTTAAGGCCCAGTTTTTGAAGTCAGAGTAGCTGGGTCAAACTCTGGCCTTGCTGTGTGGCCCTGGACAAGTGGATCAGTTTCTCTGGCCTCAGTTTCCTTGTTGGTGAAATAGGGATAAGATGAGTTACCTTGTAGAGATTTACCCCCCCCCTCTCTTTCTCTCCCTCTCAAAATAAATAAATAAACTTAAAAAGGGGGAACCCCTGGGTGGCTCAGTTGGTTAGCAATCAGACTCTTGATTTTGGTTCAGGTCATGATCTCATGGTTTGTGGGATCAAGCCCTACGTCGGGTTCTGTGCTGACAGTGCTGAGCCTGCTCGGGATTCTCTCTTTCCCTCTCTCTCTCTGCCCCTTCTTCCCTCTCTTGAAATAAATGAACTTAAAAAAAAAAAAAAGAGGGCTTACCTTGTGTGGCTGTTGTGATTAGATGAGCCTGTAAGTGTAAAGTGATGGGAATTGGACTTGACAGTCTGTGTGCACCCATGCTACCACCTTTAGAGATTCCAAGTGGGGTGCCTGGGTGGCTCAGTCGGTTAAGCACATCCAGCTTTGGCTCAGGTCATGATCTCTGCATCATGAGCCCTGCGTAGGGCTCTGTGCTCACAGCTTGGAGCCTGCTTCAGATTCTGTGTCTCCCTCTCTCTCTGCCCCTCCCCTGCTCACGTTATGTCTCGCTCTCTCACTCTCTCTCAAAAATAAATAAATATTAAAAAAAAAAAAAAGAAAGAAATTCCCGTGAAGAAAAACTCCCCTCCAGCCCCGAAAAAGCCCACATCTGACTGCTATTGGACTGCCCTGGGTCGTGGATCACCTCTTAAACCAATCACAGTGTCTGGGGGGAGGGGATATGCAGATTAGCCCTGGTCACGTGCCTACCTTGGAGCTGTGGAGCACAGAGAGGGCCAGTCCTCCCCAGGGCCATGGACCAAGAGTGGCAGGGAGTTGAAATGCCAGAGGAAGAGCACAGCTTATCACCAGAGGGGGAGTGGACACCAACCAACAGGAGGACACTACTGTAGCCGGCCTGGGACTTGAACCCAGACAGCTCACCTCCCAAGCATGCAAACATAGATTCTGGAATGTTTGGGTCTTTTTAAGGTAGTTTTCCACGTATTTAAAAAAATTCAACTTATATGCCAAAAAAGGACATGTTGGGTTAAATTCTCTGCATTTTAGCGAGTGCATAGAGTCTTAAAACCACCTCTACAAATGGGATACAGCACAATTCCAACACCCCAAAGAATTCCCTTGCTCTGGCCTATTGTAATCTGTTCTTCCCCCGCCCCAATGCCTGGCAGCCACAAGTCTGTTCTCTGTGCCTCTAGTTTTTGCCTTTTCCAGAAGGTTCTACCAATAGAACCATCAGCCTGGAATCTTTTGCGACGGGCTTCGTTCACTGGACATCATGCACTTGAGATTCCTCGGCGGCACTGTGTGTGCTCATAGTTCATTCTTGTTCATGGCTGAGTAATATTCCAGGGTGTGGCTGTAACATGTGGTGTTTCTTCATTCATCTGTTAAAAGGCGTTGGAGTTGTTTCCAGTTTTTGGTGATTACGGGTAATGAATAATGCTGCCGTAAACATCTGTGCGCGGGGGTTTTTGTGTGAACACAAGTTTTCGTTTCTCTGTAAATAAATACCTAGGAGTCAGGTTGCTGAGTCATACGATAAATGTTGTAAGAGACCGCCAGACTGTTTTCCAAGGTGGCTGCACCACTTTGAGTTTCCACCAGCATGTTAGGAAAATTCCAGTTGCTGCACATCCTTCCCAGCAATTGCTAGTTGCCAATATGCTCTGCTGTTGTCGTTGTAACAGGTGTGCAGTCCAAGCATGGAATCGTGACCAAAACTTTAAGTGAATGGTATTGGCAGCTACAGAAGTCAGGAAAGGTCTTGCCAGAGTGAGCTGGGGACTAACTGCTGGGTTGCAGACACTAGAACGGTGCTGGGGGTTGGTGGTAGGGGATTCTTCGAGAGTCTGAAGGAACTGGGTTAAGACAAATTCATGATGGACCTGGGAAGGGTAGAACAGGTCTCCGGTGTCAGAGCCATCCAGACCCTCAGACGTCACCCTGAGCCATCTGTCCACTGTACTGATGAGGAGATGAGGTCTGGTGGCCAGGGAAGGGTCTTGCCCAGACACACAAGACATACAAGACTTGCCCAATAAGTGAGTGAATGACAAAGGGACCTTTCTTCTTCAGGACCCCACTGGGGCTGAGCTATTCAGCTATGCTTGTGCTGGAAGTAGGGGGTGTACTGACCCATCTCTCCTGCGTTCTTTGAACTGAGGGGTTCTTGGGCAGAGATCCAGCTCAGACGCAGCTCTGTGGGGCCTCGGGGGTACCCCGTGCCCCCCCTGTAAGGAGGGAAGGATGTGGGATTGGGATGGGTGCCAGCTGTCCACGCTGCAGATATTAGTTGAACCTGTTGCATGAAAAGTGGGTCATTTTCCAGTCCCTGTGTGACCGTGCCCGACAGCCCTGGAGTCTTCCAGGGGCCTCTGGGTCCTCATTAAAGCCACGAGGCCGGTCCTGAAGGCGACAGAACAGTGCTGACGAGGAGAGGATCAGAATGTGGCTCTCCCAGGCCTGGAGCCTGGGGGACTCCACTTACCTCTCCTGTATCTGATCCTCAGGAAACCACAAGGAGTGATGGCCGAGCGGATGGACCACGGTTCTGGGAGACCCCGTGGGTTCTGGGGACGAGGAGTAGGGAAGGAGAGACATCGGACATCGCCTTGACACTGGGCCAGGTGTGATTTGGCCCCACCACAGCTCCTGCAGGGGGGTGTGGGATTCTCTGAACTTGCATCTCAAGCCCTCACGGGAGGGGACGAGGGGAGGCGGATGAAACCGCTCTTCCGGAAGCCTCGATCAGGGAGGCAGCCCTGCCGGCTACAACTGTACTGGCACGACTTGCCAGTCCCCTGCTGTGCCGGGTACCCAGAATCCTACGCTTAGAGCCTCTCTGTTGACTGATGCTCTGACTCCAGCAGAGCTTTGTGGACATGTAGATGTCACCCGGAGAAGGCAGGCTGCATTTGTGTTGCTTGATTCCATTGACCGCTGTCACTTAGGAAGTGCGGAAGGCAGGGCTTGCAGGGGCCGGGGCCTGACAGGGGTGAGGCTTGAGGAGCGGGGGAGGGAACGGAGAGGATGGATTGGTCAGAGTCAAAGGCCCGGCCCGGCCCAGTCCAGGAAGGAGGGCATGTGCGTGCCTTGCGGGGATGGGGAGTCAAGGGTGACCCAGGTGGGGAGAAGCAGACTGACATCCAGGGCCCAGGACGGGGTCCGGAGGAAGGTGCGGTGATGCGCCTGGAGGCATCCTTTTTGCCCGCTTTTCCCGAATCACACACACACGCGTGTGCACACACACACACGCACATCTTGAGAAGCGTGTGCTCCTGAGACCCTCAGACGCTGTGCCAGGGCTGCCCTTTGGGGCTCCCGGGAGAGTCCTCGAGGACCCCAGCTGTCGTCTCGTTACCTTCCTGCACGGCAGACTCTCTTTGGCTACGGGAGCTCGTGACCCAGGGAGAAGAGTCCTTCACCTTGGCTTCCTTCTTCCCCGCTGGCGACATCAAAGCGGCCACCTCCTCCCAGTTAATGCATCCCGGGCTGAGAAGTCGATGTGACGCAAATAATGACAACGCCACAGCAAACTGGAGCGCTTGCTTCCTGCCATGCTCCGTGGAGGCACTTCACGTGCGTTTCGCGGGATCCCCACAAAGATCCCATTATTTCCCCATTTTACAAATGAGGAGATGAGAAGCAGCTGGTTCAGGGGCATGCGGTGAGTATACAAAGATCAGGAATTCACAGGCAGGTCTGTCTCACTCCGGAGTGGACGCTCTTGACCACCACTCAAGGGCAGATGACATGGTTTGCCCCTTCGATTCAGGTCAGCAGAGCAGCATGGCACGAGGAGCCCCTGGGGGGTCTAGGTCTGTGTTGGGCAGGAGGTGGGAGCTGGGCCGTGATCCAGACCCTGCCTGAGGGAGCCCTGGTCCCTCTGGTGGCGATGGGGCGGCACTGCTGGGGAATTGTGCCGATGCCTCCTACTAGGGCAGCCCCCATCACCCTTGGCTGGCATCCACAACAGGACTTCCTTGTCTTGTCCCCAGCAAAGTTTATCCAAGGAGAACTTGGCTGTAAATTTCTGCCAGTCCGCAGCCGCCCGGCCCTGGCCCCAGCCTTGGTCAGGGGATGCTGCTGAGCAGACAACAGATTCGTCACTGGGTGAGTCCTGAGCCAGCACAGCTGTCAGCAGGGAGGAGTGGCCCTGCACCGCGACCATGGCACGTTTACCCTTGAGCATGACAGGTGCAGACAGAGACAGCCGAATTTGTGGCTTTTCCCTCTGAGTGATGGAGGGACTGGCCCCTCCAGCCTCTGCTCCGCCACCTGCTGTCAGAGGAGGTGAGTCGGGCTCAGGGGTGGGGGTGGGGAGTGAGGCAGAGGGCAGGACATGCCTGTCGTGGCCCTCTAGGGCAACTTGATCAGGGGGCAGGGTGGGGCATAGGCGCGGTGACCCTGGCCAGACTGGAAGAAGGGACTTGAAGCCTGGGAGCCTGAAGGCCACCACTTCCTCACTTTCTCTCTTGTCAACCCTCCCACCGTCCAACAAATACCCACGGAGCACGTGCCATTGGCAGGTGCTGTGCCAGGTGCTGGGGACAGAGCAGTGACCCAGACCCCCAAGGTGCCTGCCTAATGGCGCTCTGAGTCCAGTGGGAGCAGAAGCCAACAAATGCAATAAAGAAACAAAAACTTCAAGGCAACACGGAGAACTAGGAAGAGAATTCAAAATGAGTAGTGGGAGATTGACCAAGGGGCCACTTTAGCGTAGGTGATCTGGAAGGTGTCTCTTGAGAGGTGACATTGAATGACGAGACGGCGCCGGTCCGGCGTGGTCTAGGGGAACAGCTGGAGCCAAGCGCCTACGGCAGGGTGAGGACGGAATGTTCACGGAGTAGACGCAAGCCGGTCGGGCTGGGGCAGAACAAGTGGCCGGGGACGCGACGCCGCATGGAGAGGGTGAGGCAGGCCAAGGGCCGCCTCTTCACTGGGCTTCTGAGTCAGCTCGAGGAGTTTGGCTTTTATCCTAAGTGGGATGGGAGGCTATTGGGGCCTAAAGGAGGGGAGAGGCATGATCTGATTGATGTTTTGAAGCGATTATTCTGGTTTTGTTAGAGCAGATGCCACCAGCAACATCCAAACTTGCCACAGTGCTGCAGCTGCCAACACGCACAGCCTGTCCGGATTATTCCATGCTGTTTATCCTGGTGCCATTCTGACCATAGCGAATGCATTGTGGCTGAGACGATTTTAAATGTGTAGAGTTCTATAATCGTGTCATTATACACAGACACCTCGCGCCTGAGTGTTTCTTGATGAGGCATGTGGACAATGTCCAATCTTGCCCGTGGAAGATGTGGAGCCTTGAGTAAAATTGGCACGGTTACAAACCATCCTGAGTCCATCAGTTACAAAAACTGCTCTTAATAAATTGAGTAAAGTTGGAAAGTTAAATGCAGGAGCCTTAGAAGCGTGGGCCCATTGGCCCAAAGGGATATTAACAGATTGGCATTTAAGTGTTGATGTTTGTTGAGCTTTTGGGCAGCATCGTAATTCAACACATGGTTTGGTGTGACAACATTTAGTGTGATATGCTGAATCTGGATGAGTATGTCATCTATAAAAGAGAGGAAAAGAGCTAGCTGCTCAGAAAGGGAAGGGAGAATGGAAATTGAGAAAGACGTATTAGAGCATGATAAGAAAGAATTCAGGAGCCTTGGAGTTGAAATCGAAAAGAATAGCATGAACTTATGACTTTAACATTCCACTCAAGCACCGAAATAACCCAGGCTGCCTCTGGGCTGGTGCATGTGCCCCGGGTGTCGTGATATAACCGCATAGCAACACCCCCCACGCCCCACTCCCCACCCCTGACCGTGGATTCATCTTTTAAATCACTTTGTACCAAAAGGAAGCAGGGATTCCCTGAAGGGTAAACTGGATCTTGGGTGCAGATGTCTTAGTGTTAGAAGGCTTTCAAAGATGCCTGCAGGAAAATTCGAATGCGCACAGAGCCCAGCCCAAAGACAGTCCTTTACCCCCCTGTTATGATGACCAAGTAGGGACAATCGGGGCATAAAAATCAGTAATTACAGGCAGGAACAAGCTAAGTCCATAAAAGTGCTTATGTCTACAAGGCTATTGGAAAACGGGAGTTAATAGGAAGTGAATCGGGGGAAGTTGGTATGCACACCATCAGTTTTCAATATGGTTTACAGAGGGATATTGATCAAGTCACACGGCTACGGGCTCATGCTTAACTTGTGGCCAGCAACCAGGTCGCCGGTCCAAATTTTTGTTGACCTGCTCCAACTGTTTGCTTGAAGGATTAAAGGGCACGCAGACTCATGCTGTTCCTTACAATGCTTATTTGGTTGTACCCAGGGTTCAATGTTTGTAATAAGCATAAACAGCATAAACACGCTCAGACCCCACAAAGCCCAGGTTTTATCGTTATAGATTTTTGGACGGCACCTCCACACTGCCCTTGGCCCAAAGAGACCTTTGTCACCGGAGGAAGCGTGTGTATTTTACCAAAAAGAAATCAAGATGTCTTGAGAGCAGGTCAAGAACAGGGTTGGTATTGTCGTCAGTTATGTCATTGCAGCTGACTCCCCAGCCATATTTAGCAAACAGATATGGGTGCCTCTGTGGGCATTTTGACTCTTCTAGGGTCAAAAAAATGTGAATTGTTGCAAAGTTTAAAACTAGAGAGATTGAACATTTAATCCCGATTTTCAGTTTCTTTTGAAAAGTTGGAAGATCACGGGCACCTGGGTGGCTCAGTCGGTTGAGCATCCGACTCGAGATTTCGGCTCCCGTCATGCATGATCTCGTGGTCGTGAGATGGAGCCCCGCATCAGGCTCCACTAACAGTGTGGAGCCTGCTTAAGATTCTCTCTCTCCCTCTGTCCCTCTCCCTCACTCAAGCGTGCTCTATGTCTCTAAAATAAAATGAAAAATGAAAATGAAAAATTGGAAGATCTGGAAATGCTAAGCTGGCATTTTCATCGCTCCAGGAGGCTGGAGTTGAATACGGACTTTCTTTTCTAGAGGGAGCTCACCACTCCAGTTAGCCCCAGGTCCTGGGACTCCCAGTTGCCTCTTATTTACATTACTTTCTTTCTTTCTTTTTTTTTTTTTTTTAAAGTTTTTTCAACGTTTTTTATTTATTTTTGGGACAGAGAGAGACAGAGCATGAACGGGGGAGGGGCAGAGAGAGAGGGAGACACAGAATCGGAAACAGGCTCCAGGCTCCGAGCCATCAGCCCAGAGCCCGACGCGGGGCTCGAACTCACGGACCGCGAGATCGTGACCTGGCTGAAGTCGGACGCTTAACCGACTGCGCCACCCAGGCGCCCCTACATTACTTTCTTGAGCTCTGTAGGCATTTGGGGTTTTGTGTCGCGATCAATAACAGCCATAATAAAGGGCCATTATTACCATTTTTTACAGCTGGAGAGCTCAAGTAAATTGCCTCCAAGCCACAGGTTAAGGGAGAGGCTGCTAGTTGATTATTCTACCATTCATTCTTCCCTTCCTCATTACTAACAGAACCCTATTTTATTTGGACTGGCAGTGTGCCCAGGTAAGAGTACATTCCCCAGCCTCCCTATGGTTAAATATGGCTATGTGATTAAATTCTGGCCAATGACATATAGGCGGACATGTTATAAGACCACTTTTTAAAAAATCCTTAAAACAAAGGAGCAAGTCCTTTCTTCCCCCTTTTTTAAAATCCTCTTTCTTGATACCTGGAATGCTGGTGTAATGGCTGGAGCTCTTTCAGTCACATTGGGCAATGAAGAGACCTTGAGGATGGAAAGCATGTTCTGTTTTCAGGACAGAAAGGTAAGAACTGAATTCTCTGATGAGTGTGTAGATCCTCCATACCAGTCCCGACCGACATTATGGCAGCCTTCTTTTATGATAGTTTCTATGCCCGGAGCTGATACAGTGATGAGGTCAGGATTCACGCTTAGTATGCCTGGCCCCAGAGTCTGGGCTCTTAGTTTACTCCCTACTCAGCCTTCCAGTCTGTACCACAGTAGCAGCCAATCCCAGACCTTCCGTATTGCCTGAAGCTGGTTTCAACCCTCCCTCCTTGCCCGCTGGGGGTGGAGGGGCAATGGTACCACATGCTCGGACTGGCTAATGAGGAAGTGGTCACTATCCAGCTCTACAGAAGCCACAAACCCGACTCATGCGAGGACAATTTGGGAGTTCCTCGACTGGGGACTGCATTTCCATATGTCACTTCACTCTAAGAACAGTAGCCTCTGAGCATCCTTTCTGGGCTGCCCTCCAAGGCCAAATGACAGATACACAATGCCTGCAACAATGACCAAATGGAGGGGGTTCTCGGGGAGACCCCCCTCAAATCTGCCAAAGCTGTCACCAGCCGGCACTCTATTTTTACTCACGCGAAGGGTGTTCCTACAATGACAGGTGCCCTTTCGGTTCAAAGTAACGGATCCCACTTGTTGAAGTGGTTGAGAATAATCTGGCTTTTGGCAAAAGGAAAACCCACGTGGTCAGATATTGAGACTTCTCTGGGGGCTGTGAATGGACACAGCCTTTTGGCTGGAAAATTCTCAAGGTTTGTGCTTCAACCTCTCCGATCCTAAAAACGCTGATGGTGACGGTGGTGGTGATAATGGCACTGGTGGCCATCGTGCCATCGTCCTTTTTGCCTTCGCTTCTTCAATGAATGATCTAAGCCTCTTCCCCCATTACGTCCCTTCCCTCTTACTCCTCACCCAATGGCACCTGCTCCCGCCCTCTGGGGACAGCTCTGGGTAAGGTTATCAGCCACCTTCTGTTGTGAATCCAATGACTTTTTTTTTTTTTTTTTTAGCTTTTATTCTACCGGACCTCTTTGTAGAGTTTGATGCTATTGACTACTTTTTCCTTAAAATATTCTACTCTTTCGACCTGACGATAGGATCTTTTGGTGTTCTCTTCCCGCCTCTCAGACCAATTCTTCTTTGGTCTGAAGCTCACCCATTCTCCTGTTCCTTGGAAGTTTGTCTTTGGTCCCCTCTCCTTTCTTTCCTTTCTTGTCTCACTGGACACAGTGTCCCCAGGCTCTCTGCACCCCCTCCATTTATCTAACACTCTTCGGCGACAATGCCTGTCTTAGATCAAGGTCCTCAGAAACAGGCTATAAGATGCTGAACTGAATCACTAGCAGAAGCTTCCGGAGGAGCGCTTCCAGGAACAGCTTCTGAGTGGGGCGAAGGACCAGGGGCACATGAAGGAAGGAATGAACTGGGATGCCATGGTACCCAAGGCCCTAGCTGAGCCCATGGGGGCCCGGACTGGGGATGACCCTTCAGAGTTATCCCAAGTGGAGGCAGGGTAGCCCAACCTTCATGCTCCTGCAGGGGCAAGCCTAGTCACCGGATGCAAGCTGGCCCTGAGGGGCATTGCTGTGGGTGAGGTAGCTTCCCTCCACCGAAGGCAGTTCCTGATGAGTGGCCCAGCGAGAGCAGTTGGCCACCAGTGCTCCCCGCAGCTAAGGAAATGCAGCCTCGGTCCTGAAGAGGGATCTGGACAGCCCCATGCCATGCAAGATACAGTCCCCAGTCCAACTACACTGACCGTCCTGACCTTCCTCTCAGTAAGCATCACGATTGCATAGCCATCTGCTCTGAATGTATTCACCCATGCCGGCTCCGGTTCCCCGAACGCGGCGTGTTGGGGACACCGCCGCTCCCCTCTGCCTGTGCACTCCCCTTGTCCCCATTCATTAATTCCACACTCGTTTATGGAGTGCCCACTCAGCGCCAAGCACTGTGCTGGGCCCTGGGGTCCTGGCCGGGAGCTTAATGGAAGTCAGCTCTTGGGCGAGGAGTCCACCTGCTGGGTCCAGAGAGGCTGATGGGGCTGCCCTGGCCAGCAGGGCCACACTCCCCCACTCTGGAGGCTCCTCGTAGGCTGGAGAATGTTCTGGCAGGAGTGAATCTTGGAGCCTGGGATGGGCAGGGGCTCAGATGACAGGCGGATGTGCGGGAGGCTTGGGCAGAGTGGAGCAGGGGTGCCCTCCACGCCGTGTAGCCCCTGCTTGGCTCCTGGAGAACCTATAGGCACCCGCTCGCTGAGGGTCAGCTCCCCTGCCGTGAGAAATGGCCCGCAGTCCCTTTTGGCTCAGCGGACTTGGAACCGCACACAGACCCATGTGCCCACAAACAGAGCTGTGTCCCTTGTGCACAAACAGGAGATCATGCCTCCAATTCTCCCACAGGCACGCACGTGGGTGCGTCCATGTTCCCCATGTACATACATGTATGAATGGGCGTGCCACAACCCAGTGTATACCCATGGCCTTGTGTCCATACTCACACTCCCCTCCCGTCCGCACCCACACAAGGCGGGGGCCCGTCTTCCGGCTGGCATGCACGCACACACGCGAGGGCTCTCACGGACATTCTCACGTGCTGGTGTGGGCACGCGCCCGCACCCACCCGTGCGGGAAGCCTGAGTGACAGCTGTCAGGCTGCACGCTGCTGGGCATCTGCCAAGTCCCTGCAGCAGACCAGGGAGAATTATGGTTCCGATGGCTGCATCAGCCCCCAGAAGAGAGAGGTGAGCCTTTTCTCTTTCCCTTTTTTTGGGGCCAGCCTTCTGAAGTGCCATGAATAAGTATTCAGGTCCCTTCCTTCCCCAGAGACCAGGTTGCTCTCTAAATACCAAGGCAGGAAAGTAGAGACTTAAAAAGGTCATTACCAAATATCGAGAAGCTGGTATTTAGCTAGTGAAGTGGCTCCTGGAGAAGAACCTCAGACCTCAGTGGGGAGCCTTTGTTAACAGCACGGTGGTCGGCTGCCCTGGGTCCCTGTCCCCCCTTCCCCCCTCTCCCTCCCAAGCCAGATGGGGAGGAGCAGTAAGTCTCCTCCTCTGGGACGGCGTGGCCCCCTGAGCTGAGGGACAGACCCCCGAGGGGAGCACCCCAATTTTTCCGCGGTGCACATGGAAGGAAACAGGACATCAGTGAACATCTCAGGACCACGGGGGCCCAGCCAGAGCCAAAAAGCCCATCCCTCTGCCTCTAGACTTTGCAGAGGTTTCTGGGACAGGAATTACTATCTCCCTCCTTTCTCTTTTTATAGTTAAGGTGAACAAAAAAAAAAAAAAAAGGTTATTTAAGGGCCTGACAGCAGGATTCCTCTTAGGGTCTTTGTTTAGGGAAACACCTTGGTCAGCTGTCTGGGCAGGAAGGTGAGACCCTGATGGAGATGCTGGCAGGAGCCAAGGCAATAAGAACGAGAAACTGGCCAGACTTCTCTGCAGGAGAAAGTGAGAGGAATTCGTTTTTCTCCTGAGCAGGGAAGAAAGAGAGGAAAGACGGGAGGGAAGGGAGGGGAGAGCCAGGCCTCCAGGGGGAGGCCGGCTGCTGGGTCTTCTCCACCTGTCCTCCACATGTGTCCCCTCCCTTCTCTGCCCCGCTCTGGGCCCCAAGCCCGACTCCCTCCAACAGCTCTGATCTCAGAGGCCCCCCTGCCTCTGGCTTCCGGTTGGATTTGACCAATGGGAGGTGCTTCCGGGAGAGCAGAGGGCAGGAGGGAGATTGGGGTGTCTATCCTCTGGCTCCCTTCCAGCTTCTACCTGAGGTCACAGGTCTTGCCGAGAGCCCCCCACCCCCACGCCCAGCTCCAGCGACAGCCACACACGCAATCTTGTGTCTTCCTTCCTGTTTGCCGGGGTGACTTCACCACAGCTGGCATGAGACTCGGGGAGAGGACGCTACTGTCTGCTTCTAACTCGGCACAAACAGAGCACCGGGCCCCGAGGGTTGTATCCCCCAAATACATACGTTGATGGTGGTGGTCTTAGAGGTGGGGTCGTTGAGAGGTGACTGGGTCTTGAGGGTGGAGCCCCCATCAATGGGATTAGTGCCCTCCAGAAAGAGACCCCGCGGGGCTCCCCTGGCCTTCTGTCGTGTGAGACACGTGGAGAGATTCACAGTCTGCAGCGCAAAGAGGACCCGCACCAGAACCCGGCTGTGCTGGCACCTGATCTCAGACTTGCAGCCTCCAGGACTGTGACAGATAAATGTCTGTTGTTTACAAGCCACCAGTCTGTGGTACTTTGTCAGAGCAGCCTGAGCTGACTAAGGCAGAGAGGAAGGGCGGACATGGATGGATGGATGGTGACGGGAACCATGTTCAGGGCATGTGTCGGGGGAGGGGGTTGTAAAAATGAGGCTCGCGACCCTGAAGGGGGGCCTTCCGTGTGAGAAAACACCTGGGAGTCTCAGGGCCCCACCGCCAGTGACAGGGAACTGGCTTCCCCTCACCCCTGCAGGTGGCTGCCGGTCCTGGCCTGCCTGTGGCCGTGGGAGAGCCAGGTAGGGGGCAGTGGGGGAGAAGGAAGCTACAGGAAGGGTGACTCAGGGATGGATTTATTTTTCTGGCTCCTACGAGGCAGCAAGGGAGGGGGGACAGGCAGAGGGGAGCCTTTCAGGACTCATGACGCATAATGCAATCAGATGACATTTAAATATTCATAAAAAAGAATGCAGATGTGAGTGTGAGACTGGTAGGCTAATGTGGGAGGGAGGGAAAGAGAGAGATTGGGAAGCACAGGCTGCATTTTCCAGAACCACAAGATCTCGGAGTGAGAGAGAGCATTTGGGATCATTTAGTTTGACCTTTCGCTGTTGCAGGAATCTCTTTATGGCGTCCTGATTGGCAGGGGGCGGGTGCCACCACAGACGGGGAACCTACGCCACCCGAAAGCAAGATTTTCTATCTTGGGGCAACAATCCTTGCTGCAGGGCGTTTGGCTGCAGAGTGGATAGGGTTTGGCTTCCCGGGGAACCCGGGAGGGAGTGGGGTGGAAGGAAAGCAACCCTAGCTGGTGGGATCAGGAGACCTGGGCTCCTGATCCAGGCTGGATACTTCCGGCTGTGTGACCCGGAAGTGGTCACTTCACCTCTCTGGGCCTCGGTTCCTCATTCATAAGGCAGACACACCTTCCTTACGAGGAGTCCATGGTTAATGAGCTGGGAAGGGCAGGTTCCTCAGCTGGCAGGGCCCGGACACTCAGCTGGGTTGGGGGTTCTCTGGACCACCTCTGGAGGTGCTGGGGGGAGATAGCCAAGGTCTGAGGACCCTTGGCATCTGGGGTTCATCCCTGGAAGCTCCAGGGGGCAGCCAGCTTCAGTGATTGTCATGGAGAAGGCTTGGCGGGGGTGGGGGTGGGGGGGCGACTTCACCACTCAGTGATGCAGCATCCCCTTAGGGGCTGGACAGGGGCCCCGCCAAGTGGGTGGAGAAGAGCCAGTGGCCCAGGGCGGAGGAGGTGGGACAAAAACCAGGAGCTAATGAATGTCCTTTTCCTTCTCAACCGGCTTTGTGGCCTCGGGCAAAAGCCCTAACTTCTCTGACCCTTAGTTTCTCTATGTGAAAATTATGGAAAACAAATAGAACCTCCCAGGGACGTTCTTTTTTTTTTTTTTTTTTTTTTTTATATATTTATTTATTTATTTGTTTTTGAGAGGGAAAGAGAGAGAGAGAGCGCGAATACCAGGGCGGATACCAGGGCGAATGGGGGTATAAGAACTCCCAAGAGCCAGATGGGGGCCATGTGTGGTGGTGGGGGGGTGCTGAGGAGGATGTCAGCATACCTTTGGCTTGGCCAGACTCAGCCTTGTCCCTCTAAACCTGGGGCAGCAGGCGGGGAAGTAGAACCCATCCCGTTCCTTTACAACCTAGGGCAAGATAGGACACGGAGGGCCACCATCTGACTTCGCACCAGGTGTGGGGACCCCCACCACAGGCCCCAGCTGGGATTCTTGGCTTAGACTTCCTGACTGCTAGGGAGCTCACTGCCTCCCACAGCAGCCTCAGAGGCTCTGCTGGGAATTCTCCCTCGGCTGGGCTGTGTTGTCCATTCTCCACAGTCCCATCAGCCCCCTGGCCCCGGACAGGCTTGGGAAGGTCTAAGAGGCTACTACCCTTGGGGCTGCAGCGAGAAGAGATCACACAACAGAGCAGTCAACAGCTGGATGGAAGGAAAGGCTGTTCCTGGGCCTCTAGTTGTCCTGCCAGCCCTGTTCAGCTTTATCGTCATCTGTGTCCCCCCCTTCCTTGCCCCCAACCCCACCTTAGATGCCCGGCCATTTCTCTTGCTCTTCCCTCAGCCTCCCCTGTGCCCTTGACTCTGTCCCTTCCACTCCTCTCGTGGGGTCTTTCCTATGAGTAACTCTTCTCTCGGATTTCACGACCTCTGCCTTCACACTGCCCTTCCCCCTTTAGCCTGTACACCTACCAAAGGCTCTTCCATTGTAAACAATAAGCCCACAAAGAGACATGGAACAACAGCGACAGCCCTCCCAGGACCCGCTGGCTCCTGTGGCTCTGATCCTGTCCTCTTTGCCTTGAAGCCAAGTTTCTCCGACGCTTTCTACTCCTATCCTCTCCTCCTCGTCTCCCCTGCCTGTGGTTGGTCTTCTGTTCCCACAAAGACCCTTCCAAGGTCTTACCAGTGGCATCCATTTTCCTAGACCCTACAGACACCCGTCAGTCCTTACTTTTTTTTTTTTTTTTACAATTTTTTTTAATGTTTATTTATTTTTGAGAGACAGAGTGCAAGTGGGTGAGGGGGCAGAGAGAGAGGGAGACACAGAATACGAGGCAGGCTCCTGGCTCGGAGCTATCAGCACAGAGCCCGACGCGGGGCTCGAACTCATGAGCTGTGAGATCATGACCTGAGCCAAAGTCAGACGCTTAACCACCCAGGCACCCCCTGCCTCAGTCCCTATCTTGACTGACGTCCTGAGGCTCTTTGCTCCAAAGGCACCACTCTTTCTGGGTTTTCTGCCTCCATGTGGCCCCATTAGGCTCTTCGGTATTCATGCTCCTCAGGGCTCTGCACCTGGCCTCTTTCTCTTTCTATTCCTACACTCCGTCTGGGTTGGCCCACCCCCTGGGTCACCCTGCTTGCCATTGCTGTGCCAAGGACTCCTGAATCTCCACCTCCAGCCTCGACCTCCCTCCCGAGCACCAGACCCGCACATCCCACTGGAGGCTGGCCAGCTCTGTACGGACGCCCTTCGTGCTCACTGCGTCCAGCCTGAAGTTTGTTACCTTTCTGCGTCAGGGAACATCAACGCTACCTACCCGGGCCCCCCAAGCCAGAACCCTGCGGCCCTCCCACTCTGACTCCTCCCTTCTCTTACTTTCCTACTTCCATTCAGTCGCTGGGTCCTGCCAGCTCCACCTCCCGAATATCTCCCTTCCTTTCTGTCTGTGAGCACCACACACAGCAGCCTGTCCTGCCTACATCACTTACACAGCCCCCTACCGGTGTCCCAGCCTCTAGTCCCCCGATGCCAGCAACGTGGTGCTCTGTCCCAGGGAGGAGGTGAGACAGCTGCAGACGTCAGGGATTCGGGCCTCTTGAACCTGGGACAGATCAGGAGTTCTGTTTCCCTGTGACTCGGGGCCTGGCCTTGGGGAGAAGGGATGTGTGCATGTGTGTGCATCTGTATGTGTGTGCATGTGGGTACTGTGTGCACCTGCAATGTCCGCATTGTGTGCCCGCGTGTGTGTGTGTGTGTGTGTGTGTACGTGCGCGTGCGGGAGGACGTGTGATCCAGGAGGGGCTCCCATCCCCACCGTCCCTAGAGATGCTTCCCAAGAGCCTGTCTCCGGGCCGTCACCCGCCCACACGGGAGAATAAAGCTCTTTCCAGCTGACTGCCGCCCATGTTTTGCGAAGCCGAGAGTTGTACGTCTCAATTTTTATCACATGAAAATGAAATAAAGGACGCTGGACCAGATCCCGAAGAAGCAATATTGCAGAGGGAGACGATTCCTTTGCTGCAGAGTTCCCCATCCCCTCTGCACCTCCCCGGAGAGCCGTCCCTGCTGAGATGTCAGCACTCTCTCTCTCTCTCTGGGACCTTCAAAGAGGGTGTCGTGGCTCTTACATTCCAAAACACAAGGAGAGTTAAATGCGCCACAGCCGCGAGAGAAGCGGTCCCGAGATGCGCTAGTGTTTGCTGCCGGCTCGCGCAGCTCGCCTCCCGCCTTGATGTAGCTGCCTTGACTCGACAGAAGATGTTTTCCTTCTCAGTTAGGAAAAATCCACAGCTTCCTGCCCCACGTGGGAGGTGGCAGTGCTGTAATTAGCAGGCGGGGGTGGGGGGCTGTGGGGAGGGGGCGGCAGAGACCGCGGCTCCCTCCACTCACCAGGGTTTCAGCCCCAGCCTGGCCTGGACCCACGTGCTGGCTTCCTTTTGGGTCTTTCCCTCCCTCCCTTCCTCTCTCCCTCCCACTGGTTCACACAATAAAGGTGAACTTGAGCCACTTTGCTGCTCTGTGCCGGGCCCCTTGGTGGATCAGAGGACACAGAGGAATGAGATGCGGTCCCTTCCCGGGGGCCGGGGCCGGGGGGGGGCGGGTAGCCCAGAGCGAGTCAAAGGCAGCGATGGAAAAGATAGGTAAGCTAGCCTCTTTCTGTTCCCTAAGATCAGATTGATTCACACCCTCCTTCAACAGGCCGTATGCCAAAAGCCTCCCAAGATCCCTGCTCGTTCCTGGGGGCTTTCTCCTGTGTTGTGGTTAGGAGCTCAGACGCAGGGCAGACCGCCCGAGTTCCAGTCCGGCTCTCCCCTGCCGGAGGGACCCACGTCACTCGGCTGCTCCGTGCCTCCGTTTCAGCAACCCTGGAAGGCAGAGGGCAATAGAAGCTACTTCATAGTGTTGTTGCAAGCATTAAATGAGCTAGTTCGGGTGCAGCACTTAGAGCAGAGCCCGGCCCATCGTGAGCACCACGGACGATCGGCTCTTTCTTCTCGTCGTCGTTTCTAGCTTTGAGCCCCCGCTTGCATTGAATTAATTCAGTTTGTGCATCTTTTCACCCCACCCTGCGGGTGCTGTCAGCTCTATCCTGAGTCCGTGCTCAATCCTTTTCTTCATATTCCGTTACAAAAAATCGGCCTCACCCCTAAAACAAAGCGTGGCCGGGCACACAAAGTCCCTGTGGGTAGCACACATTTCCAAAGGAAGGCGAGAAGAAGGGATTTACAGATTGCGCGAGCGCCAGCAGCGTGAAAACCCATCTTTGATATTTCCCTTCCTAAAAGCCCCTCCGCGTTTCCACCACCTGGGTATCAGCCTCCTGTTACATTGTTTTAGTATTTTCCCCTTTGCTCCCTCCCTCTCTCTCTCTCTCGTACCTCCCAATTCCCACTTATTTCCCATGCAGAGCAGTTTAACTATCTCTTTTGCTTCCTTGCCTCCTGTCAAATCATACCCTCAGGATGTTACCTCCCCACCAAGTGCTGTATCAAGGTATTTTGTTATACAAAGACATTTGCTTCCGGAAGAGGAGTTCTGGTGTCAGATGTTGTATCACTCAGGATCCAGCCGGGAAAAGAGAAAGCTCTGTAAACATGTAAGACGGGAGGGATTTAATGCAGGGCGTTGGTTACCCAGAGGATGGAAAGGCAGAGAAGCCGAATAGTGCCAGCGTGTGATACGTCGAAAGACGTTCATGCTGTAAAGGGCCGCTGCCTCAGTTTCCCGAGGGTTCAGTGTTTGGGCCTGCACCCCCGAGCCTGGATGAGTGGGGCCTAGAGCTATGTGAAAGCTTCTGAGATCACCAGGCAGGCGTGCATCCATGGAGCCGGGAGCAGCACCGGGGAGACTGGAGGCAGGCCGACCTTCGGGAGTCTGCGGTCAACAGTTCCAGGGCAAGAATCCCATCACTGGACCCCGGTTCGCTTCTCAGCCTCTCTGCCGGATGGTGTGTAGGCAGCATACCCTCCCCACCAAGGATGAGCTCTGCGTGGGGCGTTGGCCCATCTTTTTACAGATCGGGAAATCGAGGCCAGAGAGACGGAGGTTTGCCCCCGGTCATAGAACAAGTGAAGACCAGTGCTGGGGCTCCTGCGGCCCAGCCGAGAGGGCTCTGCCCCTGCGTCCCTCCCCAGACCTGCGCGGTAACGCGGGCACATGGGAGTCAGGAGGAGGGGGAGACGAGCGAAGAAGAGAAGGCGAAGGTGAACAGAACCTTCAGATTCCGCTCGGAGGGAGACAGCAGAAACTAATGAGAACTCTGCAGGACGCAACAAAGCTGGGAGAGGCCTTTGAATGGCTGCGAGGGAAGGGACTACGGGGCAGTCAAGGACACACACAGCCTACCTCTGTGAGGGCGGGGTGAGACGCAATTAGCGGTGGGGAAGCGGCCGCCAAGCCTCTCTCCAAACAGACGCGACACAAGGGCCTTGCTCCCCGCCTGTTGACCTCAACCAATCTTATCAAGGCGCAGCCTGTAAGAACTGAAGGCTGTCATTTGGAGATGGAACGTCCAGTCCTTCTTGGGTCAGCCGGGGCCAACCTGGTCTCGTTTGAAAGTAACCGAGACAGGCTCTGGGCAAGTTACGCGACAGGGCATTGAGGTTCCCTCAGACTCAAGTGGGGACAGGAGATCTGGCCTCAGAAACAGGGTGGAAGTGAGGGGGTGGCGGGCCAGACCGAAGGGAGCGTGTGCGCCAGCCTGGACAGTTTTGGGGGGTGCCGCCAGAGCCAGGCCAACAGTCCTTTCTACCATGGCATCCCTCCAGGAATCACGTGGCAGTGTGAGCAGAGGCCCCACACCCATTGCCGGGCGGCCCAGGGAAAGAAAAAGTCATTCTCAAGGACCAAGGGCAGTCACTGGGAATTTTCTTCCTGCCGAGACAATGCTCAATGTGGGAGAGGTGCCCTCAGCCTGCTCCCTGTCGCCCCAATCCAGGAACTGGGTCTTGGGTGGTCAAAACCCAACAAATATTCCACGTGGCTTTCATTTGGAAGAACCACAGAGGAGAGCCACCTGTCCATCATCACCTGTCCACCATCACCAGTGGCCCAGTGCCTCAGCTCTGCTAATGGTTTAATTATATGTCTCCCTTCCAAGGGCCTGTGTCTGAAGTCGGAGGGTTCTGGAGAGAGCACGGGTTGGGTGTGGCCTCGTTCTGAATGAGCTGCATTGCCTCCCCGAGCACTGAAGGGCTGTGGTGCTCCATGGCAGGTCCTCCCTTCCCCTCAGCTCGGGGTCTGCCTGGAAGAAGTCCTTCCTGCGTGGGGACTGGGTGGCTATGGCATAAACTGGGCGTAGCTGTGAAGTGGACCCTTGGGTGTCCCAGGTGGTGGGGAAGGGTGGGGAGTGGTGGCAGCAGGTGCCCAGCTGTGGAAGGAGGCGGCTCCTGTTGACATGGCTGACCTAATGTCTGAAGCGTGCAGAGATGAGAGATGGGAGGGAGCTGGGGAGCACTGACCCTGGGAATCCCTCCCCCCAGTGGCCCCATCGCAGTCCTCCAGCCGTCCTCTTCCCTCCCACCCTCCCGCTCTCCCTCTTCTCCCAGGGGCTCAGGGTTTCATTTCAGCTGCAGCGTCTCTCCCCGTCCTCTTTCCTCTGGCAGCTTGTCGCTGTCCACTCTGCAACCAGGACATATTTAAAAGAGAGAAACTTTAAATTAAGTTTGGGAGAGTTTAAATGAAAGAAAACAAACCCTCACTATTATCACAGGTAAGAAAAAAAAAAAAAAAGCTTCTGGCTCCTGGCAGAGAATTGCGGGTTTTCCTTCATCTTGGAGCCAGGAAAAAAGAAAAAATCATGAAGTTTTTTTCCTTTCCCTCACCCCCCTGCCACCCAGATGCCAGGTTAATTGAATAGGAGGCCCGTCTGTATCAAAGCTGCAGAGTACCAGTCCAGCTCTGGAGGACAAGGTTCCTCCTCGCATGCATTCACGCAGGGCTCAGAGGCTCTGCAGGGTGAGAGGGAAGAGGGTTCTTTGATTTCAGCATCCTAGGCCTCTCCTTGTGGGAAGGGGAGGTGGGCTTGGAAGGAAGGAAGGAAGGAAGGAAGGAAGGAGGCAAGCTTGGCCTCCACCTGTAGGCTACCTGGGCCCGGGAGGGGAGGGGCTATCCTCATCATCTGGGTGAGGGGCACCCCGGAAAGCCAGGCTCTAATGGGCTTCCCCATGTGCTCATCCCTGTCCAGGGTGCTGCTGAGGAAGCATGAAAGAAGGGGGCAGGTTTCATGGATCGCTCCATTTTTTCCTGCACCCATGGCATTCCCCATTCCCGGGGTGGGGGGGGGTGGGGGGGTGGGGGGGGTGGGGGGGTGGAGACTGGGCTGGAGGACAAAGACATTTGTCAGCACCGTGCTGGGATATGGAGCTTGACCATGCCAGGGATAGAGCTCAAGCCTTCCACTAGGTTACTCCTCTGTCTCTTCCTCCCTTGGTTCTAGGCTCTTGGGAGCACAGACCTCTTGGGCTCATCTTGGATGGGCATCTCTAGAGCATCCGATGTAGGGAGACGATCCTGAGGCTGCCTCTCCCCGGCAGGACAGGGGGTACATGGTCAGGCTGGCTCTGCTCCGGGCATTGGGAAAACTGTTCATCCTCCTCTTTTTTCCACATCTCTTTTCCTGTCTGTGGTGAGATTTAGGGGGCAGGGATTTGAGGTG
Organism: Neofelis nebulosa; assembly: GCF_028018385.1. Classification (NCBI taxonomy): domain Eukaryota; kingdom Metazoa; phylum Chordata; class Mammalia; order Carnivora; family Felidae; genus Neofelis; species Neofelis nebulosa. Next base: position 194,060,931 of record NC_080783.1, on the reverse strand, counting down.
CGAATGTGGCAAGACGTGCCAAACGACACTGTTGGACCTGTTCACTGTTGTCAGCCCCGGGTTGGCCTGTAAGTGGACTTCGCCCCCTGGGCCCCTAGCAGTCGGTCCTCCTGGGCCCTCAGACGGCAGCTGGGGTTTGGGGCTGAAGTCTCAGTACTTGGGGAAGCCCCTCTGTACCCCCTCTGGCCTAGCCTATGGTGACAGCTGGCTGCTAGGGGTTCAGAGGCTGTGTCTCTACAGTCCGTCTGAAATATTAGTTCTTATGACGTGAGCACCCACTACGGGCCAGGTTCAGTCCTAGGAGCTTCACTGACGTTGTCTCCCCCTTTGTTATGGAGGGAAGTTTATAAAACATAAACTAGGTTACAAACACATTCCCCTATGTCTTTTAAAATATTTGTCAAGTTTATTTTACAGATCGCGTTCTTAATTCATCTGAGATCTGGTTTTGTGCATGATACGAGGTAAGAATCTACCTTTATTTATTTTCCAGATGGCGATCCAATGAACTCAACGTGACTTACTTTTTCTTCACTTACTTTTTTAAGAGTTTATTTATTTATTTTGAGAGAGAGAGAGAGAGAGAGAGAACATGCATGTGTGAACAAGCAGGGGAGGAGCAGAAAGAGAGGGAGAGAGAATACCAGGCAGGCCCCAAGGTGTCAGCACAGAGTCCAACATGGGGCTTGAACCCATGAACCATGAGATTGTGACCTGAGCTGAAACCAAGAGTCCACGCTTAACCAACTGAGCCACCTAGGCACCCCTTTCTTCCCTTATTTAAACGGCCACCTTTATCTTGTGCTAAATTCATGTAGCCTTTACTTTAATATGCATTTATTGAATTCTTACCCTTTGCCAGGCATTATTCTAGGCAGTGAAGATACAGCAGTGGACAAGACAGACAAAAGAAAGCAGAAAAAAAAGCAGAAAACAAAATGAAAATGCAAAATTCTATGATCAATTTTGACAACAAATACAACTGGATTAAATTTCACTAATGTAAAGCAAGAACTCTTGGTGTAGATTAAAAAAATGTAAACTTAATTCTATTCTAGTCCAAGAATAGTCAAATAAGCAAGAGGAATCAAAAAGAACGCCCAGACACAGATCCTAGCGCTTAAAATAATTCAGTTGGCCAAAAGGTGCCCTTTAAAATGTATGCTTAAGGATGGATTAGTTAACACATGACCTTGGGGCAACTGATTAACTATTTGAAAGGGAGAAAAGTTATATCCTCTACCTCACGGTTATCCAAATAAATTCTAGATGGATATGTAGCTTAAACTATTACATTTTATTTTGTATTTAATTTTTTTAAAATGTTCTATTTATTTTTGAGAGACAGAGAGAAAGAGCGTGAGCGGGGGAGGGGCAGAGAGAGGGAGACACAGAATCCAAAGCAGGCTCCAGGCTCTGAGCTGTCAGAGCAGGCACAGAGCATGATGTGGGGGCTCAAACCCACAAACTGTGAGATCATGACCTGAGCCAAAGTCAGATGCTTAATCGACTGAGCCACCCAGGCGCCCCAAAACAAGTGCATTTTAGAAGAATCAGAAGGAAATAGGGGTGAACTATCTGATTTTGTAGTGAGGAAGGTATTTCTGGGCACGGTTTTTTGAAGAATGCAAAAAGAGAAAGAATGACAAATCTGAAAACATAAAAACCAAACCATTCTGGAGATCAAAATATCATAAACAAAATTAGAAATCAAACAACAAACTAGGAAGAAGTATTTATAATGTATACGTTAGGTGAGGTGAATCACTCTTACAGATCAATAAGAAAATCTGAAAATCCTATTAGTGAAACAAGCAAAGGACATAAATAAGAAATTTACAATAGAAAACTACAAATAACCAATAGATATATGAAAAATTTCAGCCTCATTAGCAATAAAGGAAATTCAAATTGGAACAATGAGACCTACGGTTTGCTTGTTAACTTAGCCAAGCTTTTAAAAAATCATAGTGCTTCAGGCTGGCAAAGGTTTGAAGGAAAGGAAATTCCTCTGCTCTATGGTGGGAGTGTGAATTGTCACAAACATTTGGAAGGGTAATTTATTTATATGGATCAAAAGCTTTAAAACGTCTAGACCTTCTGATAAAAACAATTCCATTTATAACCATTTCTCCTAAGGAAATAATTAGAGATGTGCACAAAGATTTATTTCGAAGGAGGTTCGTGGCAGCATAGCAGGCAATAACAAACGGATAAAAACAAACAGAAAAATAAAGATAATTTACTTAGGGTCCCCCCTACGAGGAGATTTGTTGAACAAATTATGTGAGACTCGTATGAGGGAATGCGATGAGGTCATCAAAAATCACGCTTCCAATCATATCTAGTTTCGGGGAAGATGCCCACGATATAGAGTCAAGTGGAGATGAAATACCGGACTGCATTGATTGTATGGGTGATAAATTTCCAAGTAAGTCTGGTCAGTTACATGCCGCGTCTCTACTTCCTCCCACCGCCAACTGTCTGCTGCTTCTTCTAGGTGCTGCTCGTTTGCCCAGCATGGTCGTCTCTCCTGGGGTCTCTGCCATTACCCAGCATAACAGCTTTGCTGGGCACTGCCCCACTCACTGGCACCTTTACCATCCACGGGCTGCCAGCATCTCCAGCCAGACCCACCGTCAGTGCATTGGAATCACCCGGTACCAAAGCCTCGTTGGGACTCTCGAGTCCCAACCTGCAATGAGCTGGATGAGAAGAAGAGTTTATTGGCTCACCACCCCTGGGAAGTAGAAAGATCCACTTGGAGTACAGAAATGACAAGAGCTGGGAGTTTGACTGCCTTCCCAAACCTCCCTACTGCGTCTCTCCCCTCTGCTTCTCTTGGTGCATTGGCTGTGTTGTCTCCTTCTTCACACTGATCCCTCCCACAGGGTGGGAGAGGTTGTCACCAATAACTTTGAGGATCACGTGGCTTTGCCTTCAGGTAAAGACTGACCCTTTACCCTTAGTTCTGATTTGAAGTTCTTAGAAAGGATTCCTGGTTGGCTGGACCTGGGTCGTGTCCTCTCCGTGTGGCTCTAAGGTTCCCTCCTGGGATTAACATCTCCCTCTTGAACTACAGGATTGGAGTTGGAGATGAAGCAGCTTCCCAGAAGAAGGGAAGGGGGGCAGGCAGACGGAGTATGTTAATGTCGCCGAGGTCTTAGGGGGGATTTTAGTCGAGTTACTCTTTTTACTTTTGCTTAAGTTCCCTCTCTCCTTACCAGGACCATAGACAGGAGTCCAGGGGGCTGGGCCGTGGCCAAATCATTCTTCAGGCTGAGGCTCAGAACTCACACATTATCACTTCCACCCACCTACACTGGCCTGAGCTACCCAGATGCCCATGGCCAAAATCAACTGGGTGGGTATGATCACATCATTCTTTTTTTTTTTAATGCTTATTTAGTTTTGAGACAGAGAGGGAGAGAGAGAGAGAGAGAGAGAGAATGGGGGAGGGGCAGAGAGAGAGGGAGACACAGAATCCAAAGCAGGCTCCAGACTCTGAGCTGTCAGCACAGAGCCCGATGTGGGGCTCGAACACATGACCCGCGATATCATGACCTGAGCCGAAGTTGGCGCTTAACCGACTGGGCCACCGAGGTGCCCCAGATCACATCATTCTTTATTACTTGTTTTAAAGTTACCTTGTAAAACTACAACCATATACTACTCTACTCTCATGACAATGTCTAGAGCAAGCAAACAAACAAAAAGCCCCGCAAAACAAAACCCACAGAAACCTGACAATACCAGGTACTGGTACAGACGGAGAGAAACTGGGAACCTCATGTATTGCCAGGAGGAAAGCAAATTGATACAGTTCCTTTGGAAAACCGTTCAACAGGTTTTAATCAAGTTAAACATACACTGACCATACGACCCAGCAATTCTGTCCCCGAGAGAAATGAAAACTTACACTAAGCTAAAGAAACCAGATTCAGAAAGGCTTTCACTCCGTTTATAAGACACTCTGCAAAAGGGAGGACTATAGGGACAGACAACAGAGAATGGATTTTAAAAAATGATTTACAGCAAAGGTGGGCATTTCTAAAAACTCCTTTGGTTTCCTTTGGTGAACTGTTTTTGTTAGAAGCCTCTTCTCCTTAGCCTAGACTGATCTGGCCACTGTTTTCTGTCACAATATACTGTAGAGCCTGTGGGGCTTGGAGTTAGCCTTTCTACTATCAAAGGAAAAAAAATTCTCTCTACATCTAGTGTTTAACCGTAATCAGGGAGGGTGGATTTTCCTTGGTTCTACTCAGTCTACCTGGTTGCAATTTTTCTATCTGAATTCAAACAAGGTCAGTGCCCAGCACTGCTTTTCCGGTCCGTCATAGCTGGGCCTGACCCAGGCCAGGGGAGCAGGTCCCAGACTCAGGGAATCCAAGTTTAAGAGATGATGGGTGGCGTCTTCAGTGCGGCTTGAAAGAGAACACCAACGGGAGAGGGGCCCCGGGACAAAGGAAGCTCAGGCTCCAGGTTGCTAGGCTAGGTGATGGCGAAGCCTGAAGTTGTAGCCTGAAGGGGACGAGGCTGAGGGGCTTCAGACGGGGACAGTTGGTCCATCCCCTGGCCTCGTCCCAAAGAAAGGCCAGGAATGAGGCAAAGGCAGGGCAGGGGGGTGTTATCCAGGCTTGCCAGCTCTTGGGAACCATGCCCCCACTGCCTAATTTCCTCTGTAATTGAAACCCTGCCTCCCCCCCACCTCCCCCACCCCCACCCCCCACCATGAACCCCACACGGATCCTCAGCAGGTAGAGGGTTCACAGTGAGATTTGTGGCTAAGAAGGCTGCATGATTCTGCAGAGATGAGCTCCCCAAGGCAGCGGATGGGCTGGGCTGGTTCCCCTGGCTCCTTCCTCTTGTCCCTGAAATGATCTCTGGACAATCAATCAGTCACTCTCTTCCACCCCCCGGTCTGCTCTGGGCGTGCAAGCAGCCTGCTGATCTCTCTGGGGTGACTTTGGCTTGGAGGCTGGCATGGGGCAATGGCAACATCAGGGTTGAGCCAGGACTAGCGTGGTGTCCCCTCCCCCATCCCTGCCCCAGATATAGAGCTCCTGTCGATTGCAGCCATGACTCCCTTATCCCTGGACGCCTCTCACTTCCCTGGATCAAGCTTCCAGCTTGGCCTGGCTGGGGTGTGATCTTGGGAAAGTCCCTTCTCCTTGGCTCAGGGGTCCTCTGTCAACCATCCAAGGCAGTGACTGGTCCTGGGAAGGGAACTGAAGAGAGCGGTGGTGGGTCTCAAACCCAGGGAGGGTCACCTTTCCCCACTAGGTCTGGACTGAGCTGAGCTGGCCTCTGTCTATGGGGAGAGGAGAAGCCAGGCAGAAAACGCTCTCTAAGGGACCTTCTGCGTGTGTGCTGAGTCTGTAGATTCAGAGAAGCCACATCCCATAGCGGGTGCAGGTTACTACGCATGCAGTTTCCCTTCTGTTATCCTCGGACCTTCTGCAGAGCCTTAGTAAACATCCCAGACTGGTCCCCAATGTGCTGCAGGAAATGACGAAAGAGTCTCATCTCTGTTTGGGACAGAGTGGGGCCCTGTTTTTGCTGAAGCCCCCTCCGTGGTATGAGCACGGGCAGGAAGAAGGAAGCCTGGCACCCCACAGCAGGGGTGAGGTGAAGGAGTTTGCACAAGGGACTCCAGGGAAGCTGGTGGTGGGTGTGGGCTGGGGGGACGCCCTGAGCGGCACACTGGGGGCATTTTGAGGCAGGGGAGGCTTTTGTGAGGGTAGGTAGTGGCTGACGGTCCAAGTTACTGCCATTTAAGAAGTCCTGCGAATGGGGGGGCACCCAGGTGGCTCAGTTGGTTAAGCGTCTGCCTATTGATTTCAGCTCAGGTCACGATCTCACAGTTCGTGGGATTGAACCCTGAGCTGGGCTCTGTGCTGACAGCATAGAGCCAGTTTAGGATTATCTCTCTCCCTCTTTCTCTCTCTCTCTGCCCTTCTCCTGCTCTCTCAATAAACAAATAAACATTAAAAAAAAAAAAAAAAAAGAATACCTGGGAGGGTGACCTCCTTTTGTAGTCCAGCTGAGGAGGTGGGGACATTGTGGCAGCAGAGGGAAGGGATATTAAGTGGCTCCTTCAGTCTGGGAAGGGAGGGGAGGGGACACTTTCCAGAGGGGCCGCTGTCTGAGTGGATCTCAAAGGGCACATCAGGGAACATCTTTGTTCAGACACCTTTGTGTCTCAAACTTTTTCCTTAGGGCAAATTCCAAGAAGTGAAATTGCTGTGCCAAAGCATAGGGGCATCAAATTCTTGCCTGCAGTAACAGAACGCCCTTCAGGCTGGTGTATCTAGACTAAACAAGTGTGGGCGGGCGGTGTAGTAACTCACCGCAGTGCAAAAGCCCAGAGGGTAGACATGGCTTCCGTCATGGTGCCATCCGGGTCTCAGTCCATGTCACTGGGAGCTCGTTCTCTCTCCCTTTGCCTCTAGCTCAGCTCTCTCCCGGGACCAGCCCTGAAACTCCGGCTCGTATCCCGCCAGCTCAGCCATTGGCACAAAACGAGGATATCTCTTTCCTTTTCGGTCCTCGCAAGTCCTGGGCTGAGTCTCATTGGTGTCCCTGAATCAGACACAAAAGGCGGGGACATGACACAGTGTCTCAGTTGCCCCGAGTCTTGGGTGGCGTGCCTATTCCTGGGAGCTGGAGGTATTGTCCACCCAAACCCAGAGTGGACCCAGAGTGAGAGAAGGGGGCTTCCCAAAGGCAAGTCAGGATCCTATTACCAAAAGATAACAGGAAAAGATTACAGCAAGCCCCACAGCTGTCCACCATGAGCAGGGACATTGCTAACCCTCTCAATATTTCGTCAAAATTTATTTTAAGCAATCCCTCAATGGCTGTAGAGAAACCGTTGGAGCAGAGGACCAAGGAAGGCCAGGAATCCTGGAGAGAATCCTTTGCTCCACGTGGATGGAAAACCACTGCATGGCAGGAGTGTGGCCAGACATCCTTCTCACTACCGGCAGAGAACTTCTGTCAGAGTCAGGGGGTCACAGTGGGCCTTGGTGGGGAAGGGCAGGGGGGCTTGTGGGGAAGGTGGGGCTTGAGACTTGAAGGAAGACGGATAAGACGGGAGGGGAGCTGTTTGGAGGGAGCTGAGCAAAGCCCTGGAGACCAGGAGAAAAATGCACAGTAACTCCAGGTGGCTGAGTGTGGCTGAAGGCTTGAGGGGTCGAGACAAAGGGAAAGAATGAGGAGGGAGGGCCTTGCCAAGGGGCTTGGACTTGACCCGGGGCCATGGGAAGGCAGTCAAGACTCCGAGCCAGAGAGTGAATCTCGCAGACGTGTGTCAGCCTGCTCAGGCTGCCACGACAAACCAGCCCGGCTGTTTAAACAGCGGAGAGTTTCTTGCAGTTCTGGAGACTGGGAAGTTCAACATCAGGGTGCAGCCAATGTGGGTTCTGATGAGAGCCTTCTTCCTGGCTCGCCCAGGTGTGGTCACCTAGGTGTGGGCACAAGGAGACAGAGGTCTCTCTCTCTCATGTTCTTGTAAGGCCAGTAATCCCATCGCGGGGGCCCCAACCTAACCTACTCCTAATTACCTCCCACAAGCCCCGACGTCAAATACTGTCATGGTGCGGGGAACGGGGGCTTCGACATATGAATTTTAGGGGAACACAAACATTCAGTCCATAACAGATGGTTGAGGCAGGCATGGAGGGACTGGTGTCCTGTGGAAGCTGAAGGGTAATACAGGGTCACACCCCTGAATTCCCCCACGTTCCCCCTCCTGTTTCTGTCCTGTCCCCACCCCCTTCCTCTCTCCCTCCCCCTCTCTCTCATTTTCCCTCTTCCCTTTGTCTCCTTGGAGGATGGGGGAGCTGCCTTCCCAGAAATAGAAGTTTATGGGGAAGTTTATCCTTGGCATGAGAGACATTTGCCTCACTCCAGAAAACCCCCGGTAAAATAAATCTAATTAAATCTGTTACTGTTCACAGAGACTAGTTTTGTGGGCAATTGACCTGTTTTATTTATTATGTAAACCATCATGAAACCCAAGCTCCATATTATTTATGCTAATGGAAGGGAATAGGTAATAAATCCCGCCTGAGGATGTGGGCAGACCAGATGGTGTGGTGGCATGTTGATGGCTGGTGCCGGAGGAACCCGTGCCAGACGTCACTCCCCACCCCGGGAGAAGGGTTGGGGGTGCCGGGAGGGGGTGGCACGGAGTCCTGGGGGCAACCTCACCCTCAGCAAATTGCGAAGTGCTAATGAGAACGGGGTGGGGGGGCGCTTTCTGGGTCATCTCCCTCTCGGAGGAAACTCCAATCTGTGTTATATCCCTTGGGGGAGGGGGTGGGAATAAAAATAGATGGTTCTCCTCCTGTGTGCCGCGTCCCAGGGCAGGCACCGCCATCTACACGATCGCATTGGATTTTCACAATAGCCCTGAGAAGTAGGTCTTATTTGCCCTATTTTATAGGCGAGAAGAAGAACGCCTAGTCTTGGAACTGGGGTTTGAGCCCGATGTGTTTGGCCCTAAGCCTTCAAGGGTACATGAGGATAAAACAGATCCAGGGAGGGAGGCAAGGCATGAACCAAGAGAGGAGAGAGGAAGAGGTACTCTCTTCTGCCTCTGAGCTCAGGCTGGCCCTAGATCTTCAGGGGAGACGGGAGTCGGGGAGGTATGCGAGGATAAGTGCAGGGACGGTCCACGAGCAAGTGGGAGAGGAGAACGAGGGTAGCTGCCTCTTAGAGAAAATGAAAAGCAGGGAACTTATTTACAGCTGAACGCTGCGAGCATCATCTGTTGGAAGAAAGGAAGAAAGGAACAGGATTCAGGAGGCAACGGAGAAGGCTCCGGGTTTACAGGAGCCTTGCAAGTAAGCGAAATTGGCTACCAGCCCACAGCCGCTCCTCCCCAGTCTGTGCCTCCCCCTGCAGGCAACAAACACCAGGCAGACACAGCGCTCTCTCCTGCACGTCGTCGTCGTCGTCCAAATTCTTGTTTTCCTTGCTTGTTGTGTGGGTAAAGGGGCCCAAAGAGAGGAGCTGCATCCCCAGAGTGGTTTGATTTATTTTCAAACGGATAAGGCACAATCAGAGGGATACAGAGGGGGAATGAAATCAGAGAACAAAAACATTGGGTTTACCGTGGGGGCAGTGGGAGGGGTTTCGACTAGCCGCGGGAACTTGAACCAGTCACTTAGTGTGTGTGAGCCTCTGTCTTCTCAGGGGACAGCAGTACCCACTTCCAATGTTGATGAGGACTGAACAGGACAAGGCGCATGGCAGCATGGTGCTCGGCACGGGCAAGGTGCTCTCTGAGGTGGGTCTCGGGGAGGCACACTCTGAAATGGGGAGTTGTATGCGGGGAGTTCAGTTGGGGCTGTGGGGAGGAAGGACCCTGGACTGGGCAGAGGAAGGAGCTGGGGAGTGATGCCCTTGCAACAAGGCCTTGGCTCGCAGGGAGCTACGATAGACTCGCCCAGGATCTACAGGGTTCCCAGGTTACAGGACTAAAACTGAAAAAGTCTTAGGTGAACTGGGACACACAGGTCATCCTATGTCATGGAGTTGTCCCACCTCTGTGGCACAGGGTCTCGACCTTTGTATCTCAGTGGATGAAGGCTATCTCCAAGGAGGGGACTTAACTGTGGGCAAGGTGACTCCCTTTGGCTGAGATCAGTTTCTGGAGAGGGACTTGGCTGTGAGCCGTCAGTTGCCCACACTACAGCCAGTGGGGGAAATGAGTGTCTTGTCTGTGAAGGTGACATCTGAGCGGCACACTATAGTATCCACTGCCGCGGCTCGGTAAATGTGAATTTTCTCCTCACTGCTCGTGATGGAGGTCAGGGTAGTTCTAAAAAAATTCTCTAAGGTGTCACAACTGGCATCCACTGCCTGCCATATGTTTTTCTCTCTTTCTTTTTAAAAATCTATTTCTTTGCGGTCGTCCAATTTGTTGGCATGTAGTTTCTCATAATATTCTCTTAGAATCCTTTGTATTTCTTCTCGTTTCTCATTTTGACTCCTCCCTCTCTTTTGATGAGTCTGGCTAAAGGTTTATCAGTTTTGTTTCTCTTTTCAAAGAACCAGCTCCTGGTTTCATTCATCTGTTCTATCGTTTTTTAAAATCTCTATTTCATTTATTTCTGCTCTGATCATTATTGCTTCCTTCCTTCTACTGGCTTTGCTTTCTGATTGCTCTTCTTTTTCCAGCTTTTAGGTGTAAGGTCAGATTGTTTGAGATTTCTTTATTTGTTTCTCGAGGTAGGCTTGTATTGCTATAATCTTCCCTCTCAGGACAGCTTTTGCTGCATCCCAAAGATTTTGGACTACTGTGTTTTCATTTTCATTTGTCTCCATATATTTTATTTTTTTATTTCCTCTTTGATTTCTTGGTTAGCTCGTTCACTGTTTAGTAGCGTGTTATTTAACCTCCATGTATTCATGTTCTTTCTGTGTTTTTTCCCTTACGATTGATTTCCAGTTTAATATTGTTGCAGTCAGAAAAGGTACATGATATGATTTTGATCTTTTTGAATTTACTGAGATTTGCTTTGTGGCCTAACATATGATCTATTCTGGAGAATGTTCCATGTGCACTTGAAAAAGAATGAGTGTTCCACTTTTTGGGATGGAATGTTCTTAATGTGTCTGTTATGTCCATCTTGTCCAGTGTGTCATTCAAAGCCACTGTTGCCTTGTTGACTTTCTGTCTGGATGATCTGCCCATTGATGTCAATGGGGTGAGCCACTGCCACCTTTAAGAGCTCAGGAGGGCTCCTCCAAACCCAAGCAGGCTCCGTGCTGATAGCAGAGAGCCTGACATGGGGCTCGAACTCTCTGAAATTGGACACTTAACCGACTGAGCCACCCAGGTGTCCCGGGATTAGCAGATTTAAAAAAAAATTGTCTTTCAATGTTTATTTATTTCTGAGAGAAAGGGAGAGAGAGCACGAGCAGGGGAGGGGCAGAGAGAGAGGGAGACACAGAATCCGAAGCAGGCTCCAGCACAGGGCCCGATGCGGGGCTCGAACCCATGACCCACAAGATCATGACCCGAGCTGAAGTCAGAGCTTAAATGACTGAGCCACCCAGATGCCCCAGCAAATTATTTAAGCAGGAGATTCTTTTGCTTTTCTCGTGGTGATTATTTTTTCCTTCCTCTAGTCTGGGAGTCCCAGACTATCTTCAACTCGGATAATTAAAATAATTAAAAATTAGTAACAGTTGACGTTTGTAGAGAACTTTCTAGTTGGTGTCCAGGCACTGTTCTAAGTGCTCTACATGTAACAAATCAGTTTATCCTTCCAACCATCCCAGGGGTAGGTACAGTGATCACTATATACCATTGTAGAAACTGAAGCCCAGAGAGGTTAAGAATCTGCTAAAGGTCACAGTAAAATGAAGGCAATAAAATAAGGATACAAACCCAAATAGTTTGCTTCCAGAACTTGTGCTCTTACCCACTGAGCAACGACACCACTAGACTGGGATTGCCACATAAATTCAGACTTAGTCTGTTCCTGCTGGCAGTGCTGTTCCTGCAAACTTTGATAGTAATATTATTTTTAGGGGTGCCTGCGTGGCTCAGTCGGTTAAGTGTCTGACTTCAGCTCAGGTCATGATCTCACAATCCATGAGTTCGAGCCCCGCGTCAGGCTCTGTGCTGACAGCTCAGAGCCTGGAGCCTGCTTCCGATTCTGTGTCTCCCTCTCTCTCTGCCCCTCCCCCACTCGCGCTCTGTCTCTCAAGAAATGAATAAACGTTAAAAACAATTTAAAAAAATACTATTATTTAAAAAATATAAGGGGTGCACTTTGCGGGGACTCACCCTGTTATCAGACATCACGCTAACTTCTTCGCCTTTGTCACCTCTTTGATTATTTTCACAATCCTATGAAGTAGTCATTCTTATTATCCTCATTCTATAGATGACTGTCACTTGACCCAAGGTCACAAAACTGGTGGGTTACTTACTACAGAAGTAAGTTCTGGTTGCTTACTTCTGGGTAAAAGACTCTCACAAAATTGGTGGCTTAAAAGAGCCACCTTTTTTTTTTTTGTATCTGACTATTTTGTGGGCGAGGCACTCAGGCAGGCTTCAGCTGGGTGATTCTTCTGCTCCACGTGGCATGGACTGGAGTCCCTTGAAGGCATTCAGCTGATTGCTGGGCTGGGCTAGAGGGTCCAAGGTGGTTTCTCTCATTTGTCTGATGTGTTGGGAGGCTCAGCTGGACCCCTTTCCTGGCCCTAAAGCCTCCCTGGCCCCTCCACACAGCCAGGTGCACCCCTTATGTGGCAGCTTGGGCTCAAGAATAAGTGTTCCAGGAGGCAGGAAGTGGAAGCCGCCCAAGGCCTGGGCCTGGAAACTTCCAGTGTTCTCCATTGGTCAGATCCATCCCAGCTCACCCAGATGCCAGGGGGAGGGGACTTGGACACCCCCACGGGAGGCGGGCCAGAGAATTTCCTGCCACCTAAATCTCCCACGGGGAGTGAGTCTGTCTATCTCCCACATCTTCCTGCCTTCCTTATCTTGCTTCTCCTTTCCCTGTGATTCCCTCACTTTAAGACACTGGTCGGCCAGCAGACTCTCCTCGGCCTCCAGACCTCTGAGAGTGGCCTCCAGGATAGGGCTGTTCGGCTGGGGGCAGAGCCAGCCTGGGTCAGTGCTGCCGCTGGCTTGGGAAACTCCACTCCGGTCAGGTCCTCGTCATCCCCGTCTGCCTCAGGCTAAAGTCCTGCAAGACCCGAGGTGCCTACTCTGCACCTCACCCCTCCGCACCCCCACCTTGTACTTTGTCTGGTCACACTTCCTTTTACCTGGGAGGCTAAAACCGTGAGAAGCCTGGGAGGGGAGCTGCTCAGGAGAAAGTGTGGGGGGGGGGGAGAGATGCATAGAAAGCAGGGGAGGAGAGTGGGGGGGGGGAAAGAGGATGAGAGGAGAAGGGGAGGGGAGGGGGAAGTTGAAGGAGAGGGGAGAGAGAGGGAGACGGGGAGAGAGAGAACCAGGACAACTGTCTGAGATCTGGACCAAGTCGTACCTGAAGCTTCGCCAGATTCATCCCGCTCCTCAGCCACACGAACCGGTGTATTCCCTTATGCGTTTAAGCCAGTTTCGGCCGGAGTTTCTGTCGTTTGTGACCAAAGAGCCCCAGTGATGGTGGGTTTGCAGAGGATTAGCTTGGATATTCAGGCCTGCATAATGGTAATGCCTCTCTCCTCTGGGGAAAGAGCATAGAATTTGACTGTCTGGGCTGGAAAGCCCCAGCTCTGCCCTGTATATATGGGAACCCGAGGTCCAGAGAGGCGAGATCACACAAAAGGGGACTGACGTCTCTGGACTTCAGTCCAGTGGTCCTTCTACCACCGGAGATGCCTCAGCAGGGATGAGATTTCAGGGCTAGGGCTGGTCGGCGCAGGAGGCTGGAGAGCCACAAGGCTGAGCCCTGATGACGTGGGGTGGACGCCACATTTGCTTGTTTAACTCACTGTAGTCCAGCCACACTGGCCTGCTCAGTTTTTGGAATGTGCCATCAGATTTTGTATCAGGGCCTTGGCACATGCTGTTCCATCTGTGTGGAAAGCCCTTTCTTCCCTCCCCTTTTTGCTTTACTCTCTCTTTCTCATTTTTCAGGCTTAAATATCACTTGCTCAGGGAAAGTGATCTGAGAGCATGAGAGCAGGAGACTGGCAGGGGTCACACCGTGGTCTAGGCAGGTATGATGGCTGCTGGGGCTGGGATAATAGCATCAGCGGTTGGATTCTGGATACGGTTTCAAGGTAGAGCCGGCAGGATTTGCCAACAAACTGGACACGGGGCGTGAGAAAAGCAGGCAATGGTTTTGGCCTGAGCAACTGGGTAATGCCAGTGAGATGAAGAAGACTTAGGAAGACAGGTTTTTGGGGAAGCCGGGGGTTATATAAAATTTGGAATGACTCTCGGGCAAACGGGGAGGTCCAGTAGGCAGTTACATATATGAGTTTGAAGTTCAAGGATGGGGTTAGCTCTGGACACATGCATTTGGGTGCCCTCAGTTTACAGAAGGCATCTGGGGCCACGTCCTTGGGTGAGGTTGCCGAGGGAGAGAGGGTGGAGAGAGGAGAGGAAAGGTCTAAGGTCCGAGCTCTGGGACCCACCAGTGTTGAAGGTCAGGACTAGCGGGGGCGTGTGGTAGTTTCCCGGGTGCCTTAAAACAACAGAAACATTCTCTCATGGGCACAAGTTCAAAGTCAGGATGTCTGCAGGGCCGAGCTCCTCCCAGATGGTCTGTTGGGAGAATCGTCGCTTGCCTCTGGGGGCTCAGGCGTTCCTTGGCTTAAGGCTGCTCGGTCCCATGTCTACCTCCCTCTTCATGGGGCCTTCCCTCTTCCTGCCCTGTGTCTCCCATTCCGGCTCTCCTCAGGACACTTCCTGGATTTAAGGCCCATTGGATAATCCAGGATTATCTCCTCTCGTGATCCTTACTTTCATCTGCAAAGACCCTGTTTCCAAGTAAGTTCACATTCACAGCTTCTGGAAGGTGGACACATCTTTCGGGGGCCACCCTTCAACCTACTCCAGGGGCATGAGCAGAGGGATAGAGGTGGCCAGATAGGGGAAACGAAGCGAGAGTGACTTCTGAGAAGCAAGCAGAGAAGATTTGCGGGGGAAAGAGGGAATGACTGACTGGGTCCCGTGCTGCAGAGGGGTCAGGATGAAGCCTGGGAACTGACCAGTAGCTTTGGCCCGTGGAGGTCACCCAGGGCCCATTATATGCCCACAAAGCAGCCTTCACTGTCCCTTGGTCCCACGCCCAGAACTACAGAGTTATTTGTAGATGCCTACCTCTCCTACCAGACCGAGACTTCCAGAGGGGCAGGAACTATGTCTGTCTTTAACACTCCTGGATTCTCAGGGCCTCCTTCAAGGCCTGGCACATGACAGAGGCTCTGTAACATTTTTAATGGATTCCAGAGGTGGAGGCTGGGAAGGCCTGAGGGCTGACACCCCAACCGAGAGCAGAGTAGGCAAGGCCAGCCGGCCATTTTGCACAACGTCTGCCCGTTTTCAAGCGATCTGACCTTCAGGACCTGCTCCCAGGGTGCTGACAGTCAAGGGTAACAGACCTCAAGGAATAGTCAAGAGCATCTGGGGATCCCCAGGGACCCCCAGACCATGGGTTTCCAAACTCTCCTGGAGCAAGCCTAGGGCTGCTAAGGTGCGAGCTGACTCCCCAGGGTGAGGGTAGAGACAAGTACAGTCTCCCCGGGCCCCAGGGCAGGGTGTGAGACAGAGGGATGGGGCTGGAGGGAGCTGGAGGTCTCCACGGAGCCAGCTGCTGGCCAGGCCTGGCCTGGGGAGGGGGGCGGGGAGGGGAGCAGGCGAGTAGGAGGGCTCCGGGCTCTTCCTCTTGCTGGATGGAAATTCACCCCAAATCCTTCCCTCACATCTGGGGCGTGCTACCCACCCTCTTCAGCCCGGGTGCCAAATGCTAATCCTGGTCTGGGCCTCGGTAAGCTGCTGTTTAAATAGTCAGAGATTAGTTTTCAAATTGACAAATAAAGCCCATCTGGAGTGCTTGGAGCCGGCCCCTCCAGGGCTTGGCTGAGCAAACTCAGTTTAATTATCGGGTGCTCAGCCAGTAGGGGTGGGGACAGTTTGGGGTGGGAGGGTGTGGTGGGGGGGGGGGGGTGGTAGCATCTTCTACGTTAGATGCTGGCCTCTCGGAGGCAGCAGCCGGGCTCACCTCTATCTGTCCTAGCCCTTTCTGTCACTGCCCTGGGCCCTCAAGGGTCAAAAGACAGGCACGAGGTGGGAAGAACGCAAGACCTCGCCGGTCCGGCCGCGGGGACCACCCTGATGTTCCTTCCCTGGCTGTCTGCGTTCACCTGGGCCCGTGTGCACGCCTCTCGGCTCGTCCGCTCACCCTTTCACGCATCTGTCAGAAGCGCACTGAACACCTACTGCTCGCCAGGCTCTGTTCTGGGCACAGAAGAGGGGAAGGCTCTGCCTCCTAGAGTTTTAGTCTAGAGGAGGGCAACAGATACCGGCCAAGCGATCACACAGACGAGTATTCAGTCGTCGCCTGTGAGATGTGCTCGGAGAGAGGCGGGCGGCATTGGGGCTCGCTGCGGTCGGCAGGGGTGAGGCGAGGCTCCCGAGGAAATGGCATTGGAGCTGAGACCTGAAGGGCCGTGGGGAGTCAGCCAGGTGAGGGGGATGAGTGTGAGCGTGCCCCGGGGCCCGTGGTATTCCAAACACCGGGCGCCCAGGCCCCCAGGGGAGGGAGCACCACATCCTCGTGCTCCTGAAAGAAGGCCCATGTGTCCGCGGATGGGGAGTGACTCAGGCCAAGACGAGGTGGGAACAAGAAGCAGGGCGGCCACCCCAGTCTCTGACCCAAAAAGCTGGGGGACCCTTGCGGGCTTCAGGCAGGTGCACGGGGCTTACACCTTTAAAAGATGGTGCCAGCTGCAGTGTGGACACCTCCCTCCCGGCTGCCTGGGATGCCGCTCCCCCACCCACTTTACCCTGGGGTGGGGAGAGCTCATTTAGAGCCAGCTTGGCTCTCCCCTCCCCCTGTCTTCACCCACCACAGAGGCTGCAGGCTGCTGTTTCTTGCCACGTCTACGCTCCCTTTGGACTTGGTCTGTCTTTTCAGTGCCCACCTCTGTGGGAGATAAATGAGGAAGGAATGAATGAACGACGGAAGGAAGGAAGGAAGGAAGGAAGGAAGGAAGGGAGGGAGGGAGGAAAGAAGGAAGTCTTGGCTCTACAATGAGTAAAGACGGTTCCAACCGAGCTCGGGCCCTCAGATTTGCCCACTCTTCCCTTTCTTCACTCACGGACCCTGCACAGACATCTGTCATCTCCCCCAGCCCCTGGGAAGTGGTGGTGGCCTGGCAAGCATTTACCAGTGGGCTCTTCAGAGCCGGGGAAAGAAGGTCTGATTGGTGGCATCTGCTGATTTCCGGAAACGTGCCCACCACGGCCAGCTTCGCTGGAAGTGGAGTCAGGAGGGATGCCCGCTGCCAGCGCTCTGAAGCTGTATGAGCCGCTCCCTCCCGCCACTGTCACAGGAACCTGGGCACGCAGTCTGATCCGGCCCAGCTGAGCCTCAGGCTGATGTCTTCCGGGCCCAACGGGGAACTTGGCTCTTCTGATTCCCCCTGGCGAGGCTGAACCCTGTGCCCGGCTGCTCCCCCTTCCCTGCTCAGCTGGCAGTGGGGGGCTCCCCATTTAAGATCTGCATGTCCCGGCTCAGACTCATTCCCCTTTGACATCCGGAACTAGGACCCAGGGCTCTGCGTGGCAGGAAGGCTGGAACTTGGGGGACACAGTCCTTGAAGCCCCCGTTTGTCCTTCTCCCAAGTTTGGTCCAAGTCCCGGCGGGCAAGATGGTGGCTGGGGTTTGCTGGGGGCTCTTACTCACCGGCGTCCCCTTGCAAACAGCCCTGGGGAGCCCAGCCAGGATCCAGGCTGGGCCTGGACATACACACACGTGCCCAGTTGACCAGCACTCTGCCATCCTTCAGGACACAGAGGGGAGGTGGCCCATGAGCTGGGAAGACGGCAGTCGGCACAACAGAAGTGGGACCAGGCTGGGCGGAGGCCAGGGCTCCCTGACGGGTTTGCTTTCTGCCTGGTGATTACCCATTACCTCCCGTCAGTGCCTGATAAACCGTTATCATGGAATTATCCGCCGCAGGCTCCGGCATCGGTATGAAATCCATTACTGTCCGTCAAGCCCTGTGGCTAATGGGAAAAACCCGGCAGCTGCCCGGTGTGCCAGGCGGGGCTCGGACAGATCCGTTATCTGTCTATTACTTCAGCAATCACACCTCGTAATGGAATCTTGGATGGGAAATGACAAGAAGTCCCAGGATGTGTCATTCTGAAGGGCGGCCGGTGGGCGGGGCTGCCTGGCTGGCTCTGGAGTGAGGAGTGTGGCAGGGAGGTGACCCGAGGGGTCAGCCCTAGTGCCAGCCCCTGAGCTGGGAGGAAGCCCTTGTGGCTCGGAGCAGGGGCAGGGTTTCAAATGACAACATTTGAAACATGTCGGATAGAAGGCTGGACGGACAGACAGACGAACAGACTGGGGTGGGGGGGGGCAGGGTTTCAAATGACAACATTTGAAACATGTCGGATATGGGGCGCCTGGGTGGCGCAGTCGGTTAAGCGTCCGACTTCAGCCAGGTCACGATCTCGCGGTCCGTGAGTTCGAGCCCCGCGTCAGGCTCTGGGCTGATGGCTCGGAGCCTGGAGCCTGTTTCCGATTCTGTGTCTCCCTCTCTCTCTGACCCTCCCCCGTTCATGCTCTGTCTCTGTCTGTCCCAAAAATAAATAAAAAAACATTAAAAAAAAAAAAAAAAAAGAAACATGTCGGATAGAAGGCTGGATGGACAGACAGACGAACAGACCGGGGTGGGGGGGGCAGGGTTTCAAATGACAACATTTGAAACATGTCGGATAGAAGGCTGGACGGACAGACAGACGAACAGACCGGGGTGGAGGGGGGCAGGGTTTCAAATGACAACATTTGAAACATGTCGGATAGAAGGCTGGACGGACAGACGGACGAACAGACCGGGGTGGGGGGGGGGAGGGCAGGGTCGCAGGCTGAATCCTAACACGCTGGAGTCTGTGCTTCATTCTGTCCCTATTAGCCCCCCTCTGCCTGGACTGAGCGCCACCCTGGCCCATGTTCAGGGATCAAGCTCTACAGCAGCTTGTGGCACCAGAATCAGACAGGTGGGTCTGAAGCCCAGTTCCAGCACTTTCCGGTAGCACAGCCTCAGGCAGCTGACCACTGCTCTCTGCCTCAGTCCCCTTACCTGTAAAATGGGGCCAATAGCAAAGTAATGGCAGCTGGCTGATATTCTGTGTGCTGGGTGACCGGGGGTCAGCCCCCATCTTGTCCCTCCCCGGGTATGAAAGCCAGCGATGGCCACGGCATAACCTCGTTAAGCGCGCTGACTTTGGAACCAGTCAGAGTTGAAGTCCGGGATCCTGCAACCTGACCGTAGACCCAACATTTCATTCATCCACTTCTCCCATACCTCATCTGTGGAGTGGTCCTAACGGTAAGTACCTTGCAGTGCAGTAGATGGGACTGTGAGAGACACCATCACTTGTAAGACCTCATTTCCTCTTCTCCCCCTGCTCACGCTGAGCCAGCCACTCTGGCCTCCCTAGTCCTCAAACACACCAAGTTCACTCCTACCTCAGGGCCTTCGCACTTGCTGTTTTCTCTGCCTAGAATGTTCACTCCTACCTCAGGGCCTTTGCACTTGCTGCTTTCTCTGCCTAGAATGCCCTTCCCCAGATCTCCTTCGGCTGATGCAGAGCTTCACCACGTGTCACCATCTCCGTGAAGCTTTTCCCAGCCACCTGATCTCAAATGACAACCTCTTCCTGCGCCCATTCCCCACCCGCCTGTCTACTTTGTTTTCCTCCCCAGCACCTGCCACCACCTGACAGCCTATGTATTCGCAAGAGCTGATTGCTCCCTCCCTCTAGAATGGAATCTGCCTGAGGGCAGGGAGTGTTGTCTCGCCAGCACCCAGGGGAGCAGCTGGTCCAAAGGCCTTCACTAAATGTAAATACGAACGAATGAGTGATGGATATAAACACACAGCTCGCAGGGAGATATTGGAACTGCCACACTCTTGGCGACCCTGCTTTGTTCACGTGTGTCCTAACTTTTTCCTCCCTCCCCCTGGCCCTTCCTCTTTCTCTTCTTGCCCCGTAGAGTCCGTCGTCCACACAGCAGTTGGAGTGGATTTCTTAAAACACGAATCAAAGTATACATTTTCCCCTGATTAAAAGCCTCCCGTGGACTCCCATTGTAACCAGAATGGATTCCAGCCCCTTCCAGGCCCTTCATGCTCTAACCCTGGCAACCTCCCAAGTCTTCCATCTCGCTCGGGCACACTGTCCTGCCTGTTCCCTCTGTCTGGACCGCTCTTCCTCTAGTTCCCTCCATGGCTGGCTCTTTCCCATCACCGGCTTCCTGTGCAGGGAGCTGTTTCCTAGACACCCAGTCCAATCCTTTCCTTCTTTTCTTCATGGACTTACCGCTAATTGGAGTTCTCTTTATTTATTTGCTTCATAAAATAGTCTCTCCCCCACCAGAATGTAAGTCCCTCCAGGGGAGGGGCTGATTTATCTAGTTCTCTGCTGGAACCCCAGTGCTCAGTACATGTTAGGTTATGGAAAGAAAGAAAGGATGAAAGAAAGGAAGCTAAAGAGGCTGGAAGGGCGGGGCGCGGCCTCCTGATGACTTTGCATCTGACTCTCATCTTCCTCTTCTGCAAGTTCTGCTATGATCCTGGGGGCTCAGTGGCCACATGGACAAGCAGTCCAGCACCTGGCCTCTGTCACAGGGGCTGTACCTCGGGTCCTCTCATTGCTCAAAGCAGATGCAGTTAAGGCGTGCCTGGGTGGCTCAGTGGATTCGACTTTGGCTCAGGTCACCACCTCCCAGTCCGTGAGTTCGAGCCCTGCGTCGGGCTCCGTGCCGACAGCTCAGAGCCTGGAGCCTGCTTCGGATTCTGTGTCTCCCTCTCTCTCTGCCCCTCCCCTGCCCCTGCTCACACTCTGTCTATCTGTCTCTCTGTCTCTCAAAAATAAATAAACATTAAAAAAAATAAAAAACAAAGCAGATGCAGTCATATCTGGTCTACCCCGTGTCTTTCTACAGCCTCCTAGTCTTTCGGTGTCCTTTTCAGTATGTCAGTGGAATTAGCTGTGTGATCCCGGGAAAGTCACTTGCCCTCTCTGAGCTCCTTTTCCTTACCTCTGGAATGGATCTACTGATCCCTGCCCTGCAGAGCAAGGCAGCAGCGAGCGTGTTAATGAGCACAAAGTGTTTCTCCCAGTGCCTGCGCTGGCTCCTGCCCCCAGCCGGTCTGTAGGTGCACACTCCACAGGTCCAAGGGGGTGTGACCCAGCGGGCTGGCTCAGGCCCAGCAGAGAAGGCACAAAAGTGCTTGACGGAAAACGGAAGCCCAATACCAGGTCGGGGCAGGGCCAGCAGGGCAGATCAGAGTGTGGGTGCTTGAGACCACGAGCACGGTGCTCGGACTGAGCGCCCAGGGCAGTGGTTTGAGGGTTGCACTGTGATTCTCATCCCACGTTACAGATGAGGGAACTGAGACCCAAGAGGTTAAGGAAGTGGTGTAGGGCTGTGGGGAGCCAAGCTGGGAACCCAGGCGGCGTGGCTCCAGAACCTGGACCCTTAGCCGCGTCCTGTTCACGTGGCACACGGGCACACCGGGGGGCCCCCCACGCGTGCACACCCAGACCCAAGCACATGCTCGCACCTGCCCAGTCGCGAGAATTCCTTTGGCCGTAACTCGCCCCCCTCCTCCATATCCCTGAAGTGTCACGCTGGGTGAATTCGCGGAAGCAGAGCAGGGGCTGTGTGCGAGGAGCAGCGGGGGAGCACTAAGCAGCCCACCGGCTCCGCCAGGCCCCACGGAGACTCCGAAACCCAATTAGCAGTTTTATTAAGGACAATTGGATTAGACACGTCTGCAGCCAGCGTTTGCTTGGCTTGAGCTGGGGGAGTTTATTCATTTTTCATTAGCGTGTCTGCTCCCTGCTCCACTGTCGGTCCTTGGAGCTGGCTGGCTGGACACCCGCCCTGGCTGCCTCTCTCCTCTCACCTCACTTCACCTCCTCTCCTGCCTCCCACTTTCCCCGCTGCTCCTCTCCAGCTCCCCAGGACAGCAACTTGCCTCCCTGGGCCCCCAGCCAGCAGAGAGGGCTCCCGGCCAGTCTGGGGCTGGACCCAGGACAGGGGAGCCTGCGGGACTGAACTCTCTCCACTGTCCGCAGGCCTCCTCCGTTGCCCTTGAAGCAGAGAGGGGACCTCACACGCTGGGGCCCCTGCTCCCTGCAGGGAAATGTGCCGTGCACATGACCACGTCTCCTGTATTATTCCCTCTGGGCTTTCGTACTTGCTGAATCGTTCTGCCTGGAGGCTTCTTCCCCAGCTCTTTGCACGGCTCCTTCTTACCTTTCAGGTCTAAGCTCATATGTCACCTCTTCAGAGAGACCCTCCCTGACAACCCTACCTCAAGTGACCTCCCCAGGTTGTTTTTTTGTTTTTTGAGAGAGAGAGAGAGAGAGAGAGAGAGAGAGACAGAGAGACAGAGACAGAGACAGACAGAGGAATGCACGAGTAGGGGTGGGGAGAAAGAGAGAGAGAGAATCCCAAGCAGACTCCACGCTGTCAGCACAGAGCCTGATGTGGCTCATGAAACCATGAGATCATGACTGAGCCGAAATCGAGTGTCGGACGCTTAACAGACCGAGCCACCCAGGCGCCCCTCCCAAGTTATTCTTTCGATCATCACCCTGCTTATTCATAGCTCTTATCCAGGTGGAAATTATGTGGTTTTGCATTTCTCGGATAAGTAAAATAATCCTCATGACAAGCCTGTAATGGTCATTCTCTTCCCCATTCAACTGCTTGGGAAACAGAGGCACAGAGAGGTTAAGTAACTTCCCAAGGTCACACAGGAGGTTGGTGGTGGAACCGGGTGCGAACCCGAGTTCGGTGACGGCAGAGATATTACCCTTTCCCCGCCCTTCCCGCGGACTCTCTTCTTCGTGAACGTAGGGTCCTGAGGTGACACGCGCATACACAACGTCATTCCAGCCCCGCATGCTGGGGATCCCTGGGGGATGGGGGAGTAGGCCAGCCGCCTCGCCTCTGTGCACCTAGCCTGTCAACCCCTCCAAAGCAGAGGTCAGGCAGGCTGTGGCCCCAGGTCCAGGAGGGGCAGCCACAGGCTGGGCGCCAGGAGGCTTGACCTCATCTGGCAGCAGTATATTCCCTCCCGCTGCAGATATTAATTTGGGGGTTTATAGAAAAATCCATACGATGTGAGTTATCCAGGGCGGCGGTCGCAGGGAGAGGCACAAAATCAATAGTGAGAGATTGTCGTATTCCGTGGCTTCTGTAAACGGGGCTGGCGGGCCACTCAGGGGTAGGTGCAGGCTGGCCGGCCCCGCACTGCTGTAGCCTGTGGCCCCCAGCCCTTGGGGGGGGTGCTCGTCTCAGCGCCTGCTGGGGCTGATTTGTATTCTCCCTCGGCACTGTTAAAGGACTCGGTAAATATTTATTAACACTTCTCCGCGGGCAAGAGCGCCTCCTTGGCTCCCTCCTCTCCCTTGGCTGGGCCACTTGACTCCATTTGTAAGCTCAGTCCTGCTCCTGGCCACGTCGTAGCTGGGATCAGACATTCTAGAGCAGCGCTGTCCAACAGATATATGAGCCACAAAGGTCAGCCACGTGTGTAGTTTCAAATTTTCTGGTAGCTGTGCTGCAAAGGGTAAGAAGAAACGGACACAACTGAATTTGATACTGTATTTTAGTTAGCTCAGTAGATCCCAGGTATCAGCATGTAATCAAAATTAAAAACCGGGAATGAGGCATTTTCAATTGTTTCTGTCACAGGAGGTCTTTGAATCTCGCCACGTTTCAAGTGCCCGAAAGTCACACGTGGCCACCGGGTTGGACGGCTCAGTTCTAGAGAGCACTGAATGGGATTCACGTCTATGCCCAGTGCCAACAAAGAGCCAGGCCCAGGGTGGGTGTGGGGGACTGAGTGGACAGTGGTCATTATGTCGTCCGTCAGATATTTCCAGTTCTGGGCACAGGATAGGACGGGACTCGTCCAGCCCATAAGGGTAGAGGCAGTCACGTGACTTGCTTTGGCCCGTGGAGCTGAGTGGATGTGGGACCCGTAATCTCCAGGCAGAAGCTTTAAGAGCCAGTGTGCAACTCGCCCTGCTTTCCTGTCCT
Organism: Neofelis nebulosa; assembly: GCF_028018385.1. Classification (NCBI taxonomy): domain Eukaryota; kingdom Metazoa; phylum Chordata; class Mammalia; order Carnivora; family Felidae; genus Neofelis; species Neofelis nebulosa. The sequence goes on along the minus strand of NC_080783.1, from coordinate 194,037,160 downwards.
CTGCTGCAGTGACCAACAATGCTCCAGATCACCGGTGGCTGCCCTGTCAACCTGAGCCTCAGAGTGAAAGGCCAAGGACCCAGATGATTTGTCAAGAGCCACCCCCCCCCCCCCCCAGCATGAGCAAGGAGTAGATTTTTGTGTTGAGGCCCTGACACCCTGGGGTTGTTCGTTACTGCCTCGTGTCCTGGCCAGTCCTTGCTGGCACCGATGGATGGAGGTACGGAAGACTTCATTCCCCCTTCACCCGGCAATGTTGAATGAGTGCTTCCTAAAGCCGAGGGCTTTGGGGTGTCACAGAGACGCAGTCAAGCAAGGACCCTGCCCTCCAAGGGGACCCAGGCATTAAAGAACAGCTTTCTCAGGTATGCGTCTGGTAAGAATTGAGACGCACAATCTAAGAGGAATGTGAGAGGGGCGCCTGGGTGGCTCCGTCGGTTAAGCGTCTGACTTTGGCTCATGTTGTGATCCCACAGTTCGTGGGTTCGAGCCCCGCGTCGGGCTCTGTGCTGACAGCTCAGAGCCTGGAGCCTGCTTCGGATTCTGTGTCTCCCTCTCTCTCTGCCCTTCCCTCACTCACGCTCTGTCTCTCTCTTTCTCTCGAACATAAATAAATGTTAAAAAAAATTTAAGAAGAATGTTGGGGCGCCTGGGTGGCGCAGTCGGTTAAGCGTCCGACTTCAGCCAGGTCACGATCTCGCGGTCCGTGAGTTTGAGCCCCGCGTCAGGCTCTGGGCTGATGGCTCGGAGCCTGGAGCCTGTTTCCGATTCTGTGTCTCCCTCTCTCTCTGCCCCTCCCCCGTTCATGCTCTGTCTCTCTCTGTCCCAAAAATAAAAAAAATTAAAAAAATGTTAAAAAAAATAAAATAAAAAAAAATTTAAGAAGAATGTGAGGAGCAATGAGACACTTTACCTGGGGAATCAGGAAGTCTCCGCGGAGCAAGAGATTCTTAAGCTGGGTGCTCGCACTAGGGGGAAGGAGGCAGGTAAGGGGATCGGGGTGGAAGCACTTTGTTGGTCTTGGGAACAGCACTTGTGACCCTCCTGAGGTCTCAGGGAGAACCTTCCTCCCCCGCTAGGAAAGGGAGAGGAACCGTCTACCCCAGAGAGAGCAACCTTGTCCTTCTGTCCCCTGCTCCTTCCTCCCGGCTCTGATCGAGGGAGCAGGAGACACTCCCGTGTTGGGGAGCCTGGAACTTGCTCCATTCGGCCCTTTCCCCTCTCACCGGACTCACACAGGAATCTGAGTCTGGACATGGGAGGAAAGAAGGAGCTATACGTCCTTCCCTCAAACCTCAGCGGTGTGTTTGACGAGATGGCCCAGTGCCAGGGGAGCAGGTAGTGGAGACGAGGGCCAAGGGGTGGGTGGACAGGGGTCAGGTTCTGCTCAGCCTCGTCACCATGGTGAGGGTTTTCAAACATGATCATATTTGTGTTTTCAAACGTCCTTCAGGAAGGAGAACGGATTGGAGGAATCGGGAATCAGGAATCTGTGCTTTGGGGGGCTTGTGACAGGTGGGTGTCCAGGCAGGTGAGCGTGGTGACCTGGGCAGGGGGAGGCCGCGGGGATGGGGAGAGGTGGTGAGCCTGAGTGTGGTATTGGGAGGTAGAATCAACAGGACTTGGTGGTGGACAGGGTGTAGGGGGGCACAGATGAGTCCCCAAAATGCAGGTTCAGTGCAGGCGGTTCGTCTTGATAGGCCACCCGTCTGTCTACAGATAGGCTCTTCTATCTACACCGCCTTCTCTGTGTACTAGAGCTGGTGTTCTGACCCCCATTTGTCTCATCCCAGTGGGAGGAGAGGGTTGTCATTTATGCTTTCTGGAGCCTCGGTAGCATCCCCAAAAGCATCCTGTTAAAAATTAAAAAAAATTTTTTTGAATATATTTATTTTTGAGAGAGAGAGAGAGAGAGAGAGAGCATGAGTGGGGGAGGGACGGAGACAGAGAGGGAGACACAGAATCCAAAGCAGGCTCCAGGCTCCGAGCTGTCGGCACAGAGCCCGACGCGGGGCTCGAACTCACGAACTGTGAGATCATGACCTGAGCTGAATGGACGCTTAACCAACTGAGCCACCCAGGTGCCCCAAAACTTTCAAAAAGGAAACAGATATGTATGTTTTTCAAATCAGGGAGTTTTACAAAATGCTGGGTTCCAGATCTCGTACCCAATGACCTTGGCGCTTCACAGAAGACACCCCCCCGAATGCCAAGGATATTTTATCACGACGTGACAGGGCTCAGTGAAAGGTGCCTGAATGTGGTGAGGCCAGACATGTCACACAGCTTGCCACTCACGACCATGTGACCTTGGATTAAGCACCTAAACAGAAGAGCGGGACGTGGACTTTGCATCACACAAACCCGGGGTTGGAGCGTGACTTCCCTATGCACGGTGTGATCTCGGAAAAATCGCTTAACCTCTCTGAGCCTCAGTTTCCCTATCTGTCAGATGAGAGCAAAAAAGAGCTCCTCAGGGGGATCCCAGCACGCGGCTCGGGGTGCTAGGCGCGCCCTGTGATGGGTGGTGACCTTCGAGGGGGCAGATGGGTGGAGGTAACCCAGAGACACGGGCCACGGACCATTCTGGAGGCTTTAGAGATGGGCTTGTCTTCCCCTCCCCTATCCTTTCTCTTCCTTATCTGCTTAGCATCCTTTCAAAAACTCACGCCACCACCCACCGCGGAGGCACAGGATACGTCCCGTGGAGAGTGACCCACCTCCACCTCTGTTCCCGGCTGATTTCAGGTCAACCTGTCTCGGTGTTTTGGTTTTTTTTTTTTTTTTTTTTTAACTTTTTTATTCATTTTTGAGACAGAGATAGACAGAGCATGAACGGGGGACGGGCAGAGAGAGAGGGAGACACAGAATCGGAAGCAGGCTCCAGGCTCCGAGCCATCAGCCCAGAGCCCGACGCGGGACTCGAACTCACGGACCGCGGGGATCGTGACCTGAGTCAAAGTCAGACGCTTAACCGACTGAGCCACCCAGGCGCCCCTGTCTCGGCGTTTTGACACCACCCGATCGAACCTCTTTATTCGCTTGCAGCACTGTGGGTTTTTCTCACCAAGTGTTTACTGGGTATGTAAAATATAATCACAGCCTTATGAATATGAACTAGATTATTTTAATGATGCCAGGGTAATTTAAAACTTAAGGGCAATCACATTTCCCAGCCATCTTCTGGTGCTTTAAAAGCACGAGCGAGTGGTTCTGGAGAGCCGTGGTCTCGCACGTCTGCCCCTCAGCAGCATCCCTGCTCCAGCCCGGTGTTACAGTTATCTGATTATTGTAATTGATGACATTAGGAATAAGGAATGCGCGCAGAATAATACGGACGCCTGTCATGCCAGAGTGGTTTTATTCATTGTCAGAGAAGTTCATAAAGTTGAAAGAAGCATCCACGTGGGCGAGGGCAGCACAAAGCGTGTTTCGTCCTTTCTCAATTTGTGAATAAGACGATTAATTCCTGAAGCCTATTTTAACGGATGAGTGAAGTAAGCCCTGTACAGCTGCTCCCTCCTGCTTTGTACCCCAGGGAGTTACTAGCTGTCACCCAGCGTCTACGGGAAGCCCCTGCCCTGCTTGTCCACAGCCACCTCCGGGGCCCCTGCCTTTTTTTGTCCCGAGCCTCCAACTTCTGCGTTCCTTATCTTTTTTTTTTTAATTAAAAAAAATTTTTTAATGTTTATTTTTTTTGAAAGAGAGAGAGAGAGAGAGGTACAGAGCATGAGTGGGGGAGGGACGGAGACAGAGGGGGAGACACAGAATCGGAAGCAGGCTCCAGGCTCCGAGCTGTCAGCACAGAGCCCAACACGGGGCTCGAACTCACAAGCGGTGAGATCATGACCTGAGCCGAAGTTGGACGCTCAACTGACTGAGCCACCCAGGCGCCCCTTAAATTTTTTAAAATAATACTTATTTATTTTGGGGGGGAGGGGCAGAGAGGGAGGGAGACCCAGAATCCCAAGCAGAGTCCAGGCTCCGAGCTGTCAGCACAGAGCCCGACGTGGGGCTCGAACTCACAAGCGGTGAGATCATGACCTGAGCCGAAGTCGGACGCTCAACCGACTGAACCACCCAGGCGCCCTGTGTTCCTTGTTGATTCTGCCGTCACCTTGGTACCCTTGGGTTACCCTCTCCCCAGTTTGGCCTCAGAGCCAACACCTTTTGGGTTTGACTGCTAATGACAGACACAGGGACCTAAAAGCTCTAGAACCCCAGACTCTCTTTTCGGGGGGCAACTCGAATCTCCATAGATATCTGCTGACCGTTTTATAGTTAAATTAATACCCATCATGTATTGAATGTTGCCGTGTGTTGGTGGTATTTAAATGTACATGGATTGGGGTGCCTGGGTGGCTCAGTCGGTTAAGAGTCTGACTTCGGCTCAGGTCATGGTCTCACGGTGTGTGGGTTCAAGCCCCGTATTGGGCTCTGTGCTGACAGCTAGCAGCCTGGAGCCTGCTTTGGATTCTCTGTCTCCTTCTCTCTCTCCTTCTCTCTCTGCCCCTCCCCCACTTGTGCTCTGTCTCTCTCTGTCTCTCAAAAATAAATAAATGTAAAAAAAAATTTAAATGTACATGGATTCACCACCTTGTGTTGAAGATTTTAATTGTTCCCATTTTACAGACAAGGACACTAAGGCTCAGAGAGACTAACTTACTTGCCTTAGAAAGTACATTTTAGTTGCTGGCAGTCACAAGATTCAAACCCAGTTTTCTCTGGTTCTTACTGGTTCTAAGTAGCTTTGCCTTAGAGGGGGGAGGGATGTGCACGCAGGAAGGTGGGGGTACAGGGCTACAGAGGAGAGTGAGGATTTGGAGGCACTCCTAACACTTATGGTTTTTCTGGGAACTGGGAGGCTGGTCCTTGGCTGAGCAAGAGAGAAGGAGTTGGTTGAATGATGGATTAGAGATTTGCGGAGAGCAGAGGCGTTTTAACATGTGGGGTGGGGTGGGGGGGGGAAGGAGAGGAGAATTTCTTGATTAGCAGCACGTAGAAGGCATCGAGAGTGGAGGTGAGGGAGGTGCCTAGGAATCAGGAGAGACTCTAGGTCACATGGCGGTATGGTGAGCCACCAGTAGCCTCAGAGATAGAGGGGTGTGGACAGCCGCGAGGAGACGGGGTGTTGGGCCACCTCGTGTTCCTCACCTCGAAAGTGGCAGAAGCGAGAGTCACGTGGGTCCAGCCCATTGACCGTAGGGGACCACACCCAGGCTGCCCCTACACCCCCATTCCCCTTCCCTGATCCTCCCGGAGCCACGTTCTGCAGGGTGACTGCAGAGTCCCAGCTCGGGGACACGGTGAAGGTAAGACGATTTTCCTCTCATTCCTGCTAATTTGCTGCTTCTGCTTAAGCTCGTAAAAAGTTTCCCAGCAAAACCATTCCAGCCTGAGTTCCTGCTGGAGCCCGCTGAGTTGCTGTAATTAAGCTTTGATTAGCCAGCTATAAATTCCCTTTCGGAAGCCAGCACGGCCCTTGGAGGGCCTCAGCAGAGCGTTCAGGGCACGCGCATGCCCTAGAACTTGGGTCAAGTTGCCCAGCAGTGATGGTCAGCGAGAAGGTGGTCAGGCAGGGAGACAGGGGGCGGCCTGCTGGGGCTGAGACAGGGACTGCCGCGTAAAGACCCAGGCCGGCCCGCCACCTCCCGGACGTGGGACAGCGGCGGGCTGGGTTTCCAGGCTCTGAGGAGGGCGACTCCGAACGGGAGGCCCCGGCCAAATATATTTTTCTACCGCCGCAAGCTTGTTGCAAAGTCGGTTTTATGGATGCACTAAACCTGCCTTTTAAATTATCGTCAAGTGTAATAAAACGGCAGAAAATCGTCAATTTTCCTGAGAATGTGAGTAAAGTGAAAGTTAGTTACATGTCGGCGTGGGAGCTACGGTCCAGCTGTGTCTATGATCGGAAATTAAGCCCTGGAAGCTTTGCGGGAACAGCTGTTGGGGACAGAGCAGCCAGGCTTAGACTTTATTCAGAGGAGGTGAGGAGGCAGAGAACCGAGGTTCCTGCATGGCCACACGCTCACCAAGAGGCCAAGGAGGAGGCAATAGCCAAGGTCCCCACCTCCCACCACCGCAGCCCATCGGCTGCCAGCCAAGAGCCAAGAGAGCGTAAGACAGTCTATGAAACAGGGAGTGGGCAGTGGGGATGCTGTGTTTCATGACCGGTTCCCAAACCCAACTCAACCCAACCAACCCCTGATGAGGTACAGGCATTTGCCGAGTTCCACGGTATAAATACGCCCCATGTCGAAGCACCGATGTGATGTCACTGCCCTCAGAATTGGGAAGAGACCCTCAGCGACACACCCTTATACAGTGTTTCTGGGTTCGGTAGGTGTGAATAAGCTCATGGTCACGGATGAGGGTCAAATAACGAAACCTTGATGACGGTTGAGCATTTATTACCTTCGCTCATAACATTGTTTAGTTGTTGGTTTACAGAAGTCAGTGTTTTTTTGTGTGTTTTTTTTTTAATTTTTTTTAACGTTTATTTATTCTTGAGACAGAGAGAGACAGAGCATGAGCAGGGGAGGGTCAGAGAGAGAAGGAGACACAGAATCCGAAACGGGCTCCAGGCTCCGAGCTGTCAGCACAGAACCTGACGCGGGGCTCGAACTCACGGACCGCGAGATCATGACCTGAGCCGAAGTCGGCCGCTCAACCGACTGAGCCACCCAGGCGCCCCTACAGAAGTCAGTTTTTTTTTTTTTTATTTTTTTTTATTTATTTATTTTTTTTATAGAAGTCAGTTTTTAATGATGGCTCAGTTTAATAGCCGTCTTGAACATTCGAAGAAAATTAACTATGGGCCCTTGCTGGCTGGCTCAAGCCCTCTGCCGCACCCCGCAGGGAGCCGGTCTGGGAGCGCCCAGCGGGATCGCCAAGTCTCGAGGCACGGCCACGGCGTCTTGGGTCTTGGTGTTGCTCACTGTCGGATCCCTGCCACTGAGCTCAGTGTTTGGCGCTCAGTAAATGATTCCAGAATTTACGAATAACAGGTGGCAGGAAATGTTCCTTGCAATGCGTTTTGCAGTGGCAGGACTGATTCAAAGCCAAATAGCTCTTCTCTCCTCCATCCCAGAGCTGTCGGGAGACCTCAGCAGCTATCCCCTCCTCTCCTCCTGCACCCCCATCCTTGGCTGGGGTCGGCTCCCCTCAGGGCAGCTAATGCTATGGAAAGAGAGTGGACTTGGGAGCCAGATGCCTGGGGCTCAAATCCTGGCCCCAGCTCCTTCCCGCCGCGTGACCTTGAACAGGGTGATGATTTCCCCGAGGCGCATCATCAGATCAACAGAAGTAATCTCTTCTTCCTTCAACAAATATTTATTGAGCACCTACTAGGTGCCAGGAGCTCCCATGAGTGCTGCAGGCACTCAGAAGAGCAGAGCACAAAAGAAAAGGCAGACATGTGTACTTAGCAACCGTTTATAAAGCATCATAAATTGTGATCATGCTACGGAAGGAAAGGGAATGGTTTATGAGAGAGAACCGGCGGGGAGCATGGTGTAGAGGTGGTCAGGGACCTCTAGCGAGGGAACAGCATGCGGGATGTTGGGAGCTTGTCCAATGGCAAAGGGGTGGAGGAACATTCCAGGCAGAAGGAGCAGCAAAGACCCAGGTGGGCAAGAGTGGTTGGGAGGTCTAAATCGGTATTGCGGATGCCTGGCATACGGGAGGAGCTCAGTACACATGCCTCCCTTGCCCTCCTCCCCGATTCCGATTCTCAGTGAGTCCGAGGGGGCGGGACAGCGACTTTCCCGGACAGGAGGCGCCAGCCCTGTCCACCAGCTGGAAGGGCCAGGGAGGGAAGCTGAATCTCCGGGGACAGGGTCCGGGCTCTGGATCCCCGCCATCTGTCCAGTGAGGGGGTGGGACTTCGGGCCCAGAGAGCACTGCCGGTCTACAGAGTCTGGGCGGGGTTCTGAGGGTGGGCTTTTCAGGCTGGCTGTCGTTGAGAGCATTCCGATATCTGTGTGTCTCCAGACCAAGAGCACATGTGCAACCTGTTTGCTTTTGTTTTGTGGACCCACCCCAATCCGCCAAATCCAGCAACAGATCCCGTCTCCTTCTGCTTTGGCCTGGAACCAAATTCCTTCTAGTAACTTATGGTTTGTAGTTTCTATCCCGACCCTGCTCTGAATTTGCCTGTTCTCATTTCTCCTTCCCTCAATGTTCATTCAGTGTATGTATTGTTTGAAGCCGCCTTGGATTCTTGATTTGACTGTGGTAGGAGAGATTGGGTAGGGAAGGAAGGAAGGAAGGAAGGAAGGAAGGAAGGGAGAAGGGAGGGAAGGAAGCAAAAAGGGGAGAGAAGGAAGGAAGAAGGGAGGGAGGGAAGAAGAGAGGGAAGGAAGGAGGGAAAGTAGGAAGGAAGGGAAGAGAGAGGGAGGGAAGGAGAAAGGAAAGGAGAAGAGACAGAGACGGAGAAAGACAGAGAGAGGGAGAGATTGAGAAATGGAGACACAGGGAGAGAGTTTATTGTGGCCCACCTCAGGGACCTTCCAAGAAAGCCAAAGACCTGGATCAGATGGGCCACTCTTACTCTAGGTGAGCCTGTTCCGGGCTCCTGGAGATGCTAGGCAGAGCAGGAGAGATAGAAGTCTCTGGGGACACACAGACCCTATATTCTAATGTCCAAGGTGTCTTGAAGACACTGCTGGGGGTGGCAGTATGGGGGTGGCACTACTGGGGGTACTCAGCATTTCTGGACCAGCAGCAGATTCCTGAGCGGACTGGCCATTCCTGGTACCAGGAGTGGGTGGGCAACCTGGGCTGGGTGTGGACCTGGTACCCTGTGGACTGAGCCTCTGTGGCCCCATCCCCACCTGCCCTGGGCCCAGTGGCACCACCGAGATGCTGTGGGCAGAAGCCGGTCCCTGCAGCCTGGACCTGCTAAAGCAGCCGTTGGGTGTGACCCAACCCTGCCTCCCGTGGCGGCTGCCTGGCCGTCTCCTCACCTCCTGGGCTCAGCCACCACCCTCTCAGGCCCTGCTTGAGTCCGGGGCTGGGCTCGGCCCCCAGAGTCCTGACCTTGTGGTCCTGAACTGACCCCAGCCCCCGAGGGACGTGTCCTCGGTGCCCCATGCTCTTTCCTTCCTGAGGGATCTCATTCGTTAGAATTCTGTACAACATGAGGCTCTCGACCAGTCCCCCACCTCCTGTAGTAGGTGAATAATGGCTCCTCGGGGATGGCCTCATCCTAATCCCTGAACCTGTGCCTGTTGCCTTGTATGCCCAAACCACCTCTGTAGATGCGATCCCGTTAAGGGTGTTGAGAGAGGGAGATTATCTTGGCTTCTCTGGGTGGGCCTGATGTAACCACAGCGGTCCTCGTGAGAGGGAGGGAGGAGGGGATGACGACAGAGCAAAGGGACAGAGGGGAAGGGCTTTGGGGAGGCCCTGCTGCTGAAGGCGGAGGAAGGGGACACGGGCTGAACAACGTGGGTGACCTCTGGAGAAGACAAGGAAGTAGATTCTTCCCCCTGGAGCCACCGGGCCAAACCGGCCCTGATGAGACCTTGACTTCAGCCCCGTGAAGTCACAGCCGACTTCCAGCCTCCAGATCTGTAAGAATATGCGTCGGGTGGGGCGCCTGGGTGGCTCAGTCGGTTAGGCGTCCAACTTCGGCTCAGGTCACGATCTCGCGGTCCGTGAGTTCGAGCCCCGCGTCGGGCTCTGTGCTGACAGCTCGGAGCCTGGAGCCTGCTTCGGATTCCGTGTCTCCGTCTCTCTCTGTCCCTGCCCTGCTCACGCTCTGTCTCTTTCTCAAAAATAAATAAACATTAAAAAAAAAAAAAGAAAGAAAATGCATTTGGGGTTTTAAAGACCCAAAGTTTGTGATAGTTCATTAGAGCAGGATGAAGAAAATAAGAGACACACACCCAGCATCTCACCTCCACCTCTGGCCTCTGAGCCTGACCCGCCAAAGGCTCACCTCCAACAGCTGGCCTCTAGGGATCCCATTTAAGCTCTCCCTTCTAGGTCCTTCTGCCAGCTCTGGCCTCTCAAGGCTCACTTCTGACCTCTGATCCTTGAGGCTCCTCTCTGACATCATACTCCCCCAAACGCACCTCTGATTGCCACCTCCTACGGTCCACTTCCAAACTCTGGCTTACCCCCACAGCGTCACATTTTTACCTCAACATCTGGTCTTGGAGGCAGACCTCCAGCCTCTCACGTCCTGCGCTTGCCTGGGGCCTCCCCTCGGTGCCCCGCGGGCCAGCATGGGCAAAGCCTTGTGTGTGGATGGCTCTCAACCCCTTCTCCAAGGGTAGAGTGAGAGGTGGGTGGAGGGGGCAATGACTTCCGGTGACCCTGCCTTCCCGGGGTTTTATATGGTCCAGTGGCTGCATCCACGTTCACACCAGAGCAAGTGGTCCAAGGGGGAAACATTCAGCATTTTCACCAACCAGGAGAAAAGAAGTGGCTTATTTTGACTACGTGATGAATTCAACCAAGTGGTCAATAGGTATTGAGCTGAATTGACCTGAATAATCTAATAATAGCCAGCGCGACTGTGTATTGAGGACTAATAGGTCTGATGTGTCAATTAATTTTTCGTCTAAGTCCCATAGTGACCTCCTGGAGAAGTACGATTATTTCCCTCTTATTACAGGGGGGAAAATTGGGATTCAGAGAGGTCATGGGACTTGCCCAAGGACACACAGCTAGAAGATAGAAGAACCAGGATTTGAACCCACCAGTGTGGTCCTACAGTGCCCATGCTCTTCACCCCAGTCTGAACTGTTTCCTCCCATTTGAGACCCCGTTTCCCCAGCTGTAGAAAGGGAATAAAGACAGTACCAAACTCATGGCCCAGCATGTGGTAACTGGACTTGATCTGGGCTCTTGAAATGACAGGGGATGAGGGTGCTGTTCTCTTGGTCTTTGATGCCAAGACCAGACTGGGCACTGATTGCCTCTGGGTCCCCAGGGACCCCTCTCGCCTCGCCCGGAACATGCCATTCCCTGGGAACAGCCACACGTCTCCCACGACCTCCTCTGGGTTTTCTTTCAAGAAAACCACTCTGTGCCTGCCTGCCTGGACGATGTTCCTTGTGAAGTGCTGTTTGTCTCAGAGCACCGAGGAGGAGGGGGGGCTGCCTGCTGCCTGAGAGCCGGCCCACTAATCCCCGAGCACTGACAGTTCTCTGTGCGCTCCCGCCGCCCCTCCATTTCTCAGAAATGCTTTTTAAGTGGCACATTTGTTTATGTGTCCCCTGTGCCAACAGGGCACCAGGACTGCGCACGGTCCGACTTGCAGCCATCCCGAGGTGCAGAGGCAGCCTCCGTGGTCCTGGGAGATGCAAACGCTTAGGGCAGAGGTCTTGAGGTGGGGACTCGGGTACTAGATCACGTAGGAGGCCCTGCCGACAAGCTGACATCTACGGGTACGGAAAGGCTCCTTCTCACCAAAATTCCTCCCCGGTCCCAGTCTTATCCAGTGTCTCGCATCCACCCCCCCGTCCCCCACCGCCTGCGTGTGTGCCCTTCCAGTAAAGGGCTGAGATCCAGAGGGCAAGTCAGAATACAGATGTGGTATCTAAAATGAGTGAGGGGCACCTGGGTGGCTCAGTCGGATGGGCATCGGACTGTAACTCGGGTCATGATCTCACGGTTTGTGAGTTTGAGCCCGCATCAGGTTCTGTGCTGACATCTCTCTCTCTCTCTCTCTGGAATCTCTCTCTCTCTGTCTGCCTGTCTGTCTGTCTCTGCCCCTTCCCCACTCCCGCTCTGTCTCTCTTTCTCAAAAATGCACACACATTAAAAATAAATATAAACAAATAAATAAATAAATAAATAAATAAATAAAAATGGGTGAGATTAGTAAAGCAGGATCTGGACTGGACCTGGGTCCCACTGAGGGAGGCACTGAAGCAGGGTCCAGAGCCCTAGCTTAGGGTCAGAGGTGACCCAAGCATCAGCGTAGCCTGAGTCTGCCTCCTACCAGCCCGTGACCCAGGGCCAGCCTCTTAATGCCGGCCTCACCCTTCCTCTGGAGCCGGTGGTGGGATCCGTCTCGAAGAGCGATGGGCAGATCGCATGGGAGAGCGTACATCACAGGTCTGTCTCCCTGGAAGTGACCAGCCCCAGGCTGAGACTTGGGCATGTGAAATTCACATTCCGCCTACCGGAGACCCAGGAGTGCCTGACCTCTGCTTTTCTTAGACGGAGCCCTTGAGCATCAAAGCTAGGGAGGACCCCCCCGCCCCCCGCTCCCCGCCCCCGAGATCTGCAGGCTCAACCCTCTCATTGCACAGCGGGGCACACTGGGGGCCTGGACAGGACGAGGACCCTCCCTAGGCCCTGCAAAATGCCGGCACATGGCCTGGACCTTCCGCTTCCTCTGTTTACCGGCAGAAGGTCTGGTTCTGGGGTTAACCAGGGAGGGTATCGGAGAGGGACCCGGAAAGCCAGAGGAGCTGCCCAGGGAATTCAGGGATCTGGTGACTTTTGGAGGGCCCTGCCTCCAACGATAAGCTTTCCTGGAGATCTCAGTAAGAAGCTCTTCCTTCATTATTCCAGTTAGCCTCCAAGGAAATAAAAATATTTCACTCCTTTGACACGGTTTTTGTGCTATTTTGCTTTTACAACCATTCCCTTTTAAGTGCATTTAGTTTTAAGCTCCTCAAATCCTTTTTAAGGACATGGGGATAAGACTGCAATGAATGAAGCAATAAATAGAGAAATCCAAAGGGTTGCGAGTTTCCTCTTCTTCCCTGCTTTGTCTCTTGCTCTCCCCAAAGCTGGGCTCGGTGCCCTGACAACCACCAGATCTGGGCCGATCCCTCCAGGCAAGGGATCAAGGTTTACCCCAGGGCGCATGGCTGTATCTGGGCATGGGTCCGTCTAGCTGCTCAGCCTGGGACAGCCCCGGGTCCTGGCCAGCTCCAGGCCACCCCTGGACCTTAGATCTCGTTTCTTGGACCCCTGTTTGGTGTCTGTCTGTGTCAGATACTTTGGAAGCAGAGCATGAGATGGGGGTCTGAGGGTGCATAAGGGGTTGAGGAAATGCTCTCCAGGCAAGGGGAGGGAGGCAGCAGGGGCCTAGCTTCACACTGATCTTGCTGCCGAGCTCTGGAGCACAGATAGCATTGTGGCTTGAACCCATCTTAAGGACCTGGGGAGGCCTCTGCACGTCCACGTTGTAGGTCACCGGCTGTGAACGGCTCCAGGTGCTGGGGGATGGGGGAACATAGCCCCCTGGGTGAGGAGGTGCCTGTAAAATACGCCTAGAAGCCATTACCAGGCGATACCCACAGACGCAGAGGAATGAGTGCACCTTCTGGGTGAAGGCGAGCCGGGCAGGGAAACTTCACCTACAGTGGCCCAACAGCTCTGGAACGGGCCTCTGTCTCCCTCTCGCCAGGCTTCTGCTTATGCCCGGGGGAGGTCTTGCTGTGGGCCACACCCTGTGCCGAACATTTCATATCCGTCTCGGTGCATTTTTCTAAGACGCTCACAAGGCACGGCTTCTGAGCACTTGCTTGCTGAGGCGGCTCAGAGAGGTTGAGCAATTAATCCAAGGTCACACAGCCGCTGCAGGGTAGAATTAGGATTCCAATTTAATTTCCAAAGACCATATGGGCACTGCGTTCTAGTCCCCGCACTTGTTAGGTCTGCGAGATTCTGCTTTGTGGGACCTTCCCAATCTCCTGCAGCCCGACGGCTTCGCATCTCCTAAATAGTTTCTCCTCTGGGTTGCTGGGTCCTCTTCACACACCGTCTTCTCCCACAGAAGCCACTCATTGCTGGTTTCTGGTTCCCTGCCCTTCACCCCGTGCAGCCTCACATATCTGCCCCCTGCTCCGACCTCCACTATCTCCAGAGCCCCACGTTCTGCCAGGAGCAGGAAATACCCGACTTGCCCTCAAACGACATCTCTCTGGGGAGGGATCCGTTTCTGTCACCACTGTCTTTGCGGGCACCTCCATCAACACAGATCTTCCTAAAGACAACAGACATTTATCCCTGACAGCCAGAGGTACGACTGTAATCAGATGCTGGAGGCCTGGATTTCGCGTTGTCAACAAACTGACGAGGCCTCTTCGATCAGTGAGTGGAAGGGGGCCGGAGGAGAGGGCTGGGGAGTCAATCAGAGATAGCCTGTCCTCGGCAAGAGCCGTTTCTCCTGGGTCAGGGCTGAACTGCGGCCGCAGGGGCCACGGGGTGGCTCACACGACACGTGACGGAAACGAAGGGGGGAATGTGGGGTCTTGAGCACGGTGTCAGCTGGGTCTAGGAGAGCCAGCGGGATATGGGGGCGGAAAAGCATGGCGGAAGGTGTTACCGGGGCTCGCCACAGTTGTTCTTCCCTTCAGCCCGGCTAGGTGGGGACACGCTACTACTCTGTTGGCAGTTAGGGACAGTTATGGGTCTGGTCTATGAGATGCCAGTGGAAGGAATGTGTGTCACTTCTAGGTTGAGGCAGTCAAGAGCGCTTCAATGACCCTTCCATCCATTTATTCCTCTGTTGAAGCAATTACAGAGAAGGAGGCCTTCTCTCTAATTGTGATGGTGGGGCCACACCATCGAGTCAGCCCGGATCAGCGATTTTCACAAGGGAGGACAGCTGTCTCAGAGGGCGGCCGGACCACAGCGAAAGAAACATTGTCGTATCGAGTCACCACGCCCTCGGGGCTGTCTGTTGTCCCGGCATAGCCCAGCCTGGCCTGACTCACACATTTATGATCACCTGCCGTGTGCCAAATACGTGGTAAGTGCTTGACGTGGATCCTCTCGCTAAATTCAGCACCTCACCCTCCAGGAAGGACCCCGTTGTCAGTTGCCTCTGATGGACGAGGAAACTGAGGCAGAGAGGGATTAAGGGACTTCTGCACGTTGTCCCACAGCTGGTAGATGGCAAGCTGGGAGTCAGGCCCGGCCCTGTGTGATTCCGTATCTGGAATTCTTAACACGAAAGTCCCAGGGAGGCCACTGTAATTCTTCTGTCCTTACCGAGCTCAGGGCCCGGGGGAGCATGAGAAAGCTGTCCTCAGAGCATCGCAATCATTAGCAGCGTTGCTGACTGGGGTCTGTCCAGGGCCACACGCACACGTGTCTCTGCTCCCATGGTGCTCGAGGTCTGGTGGAGGCACGAGCCATGCCAAGTGTGGAGGCTGGAACGAGTAGTGTGTGTGCGCGTGTGAACGTGAGAGGGTGGGACAGATGTGTTCCGTGAGCAGACTGGCCTGGCTAGTCTGCCGGAGGAGGCAGTGTGCCGAAGGGGAGGGTATGCCCCAGGCCAGAGAGCAAATGGAGCCCCCCACCCCCCGCCCGCCCCAGCCTCTACTGGTGAAGTGAAGGCGTTGGGCTTACTGGGGGGTATGGGTCTGCCCTATATCCATCAATCCTTCCCAAGGGGAGCCGGTGCCATCAAATAAACCTCGTGTTTAGGAGGCAGGGGACTATACAAGTGTACCTCTTCCTGTTTTTCGGACTACAGGGGCTCATGACAAGCCCATCTGTGGACAGCGGCCCCACCTCCACCCCTGGAAGGCAGCGAGCCGCGGTGTGTGGTTCAGTTTCAGCCCCTGATGAACGGAAGGCTGAGCCCTGAGCTGGGGGGAAGACAGCACGTAGAATAGAAAGAGGCAGACAGATGTGGGTTTAAATCCAGCATTGACTACTTGCCCCCGAGTGACCTTGAAAAAGTCTCCATATTTTCCATCATCAATATCCTCATCTGATAAGTAGGATCCATCACTTTTCCCTTGAAGGCTGCTTGTGAGGACTCACTGGCATGAGGTGAGTTTTTTCTCCCTCCCTCCTTTCCTACCCTTTCCAGAATGCTCCCTCCAGCAGCCCCTGGGTGACCGGGGCCAGGCCACAGGTCCTCTCTGGTGGGGGGTGGGGGGCTCACCTTGGATCCAGCAGACTGGACCATGGACGAGGCCTGTCCCAGAGGGTCACCTGGGGCCCAGCTGCAGGTGGCCCCTGCCTTCATCTGGAAAAGAAAGATCAACTTGAACATAAAGTACCCCCAGCATCTCCCAGCATTATGTTCCCAGAGGGAGTTTGCAGGCGGAGTAATGTATGGCCCCATTTTTAGATGTTGCTGAATTCCATTTGCCGGAGATCTGTGTTTTATTGCCGTATCAGTGTTTCTAAATTGCACTATATTTTCTTAGCTTGATGGGAATTTACAGCACCCGGATTGGAGCGAAATTGGGCTCTCCCCGAGGCTTGGAAATCACCGGGGTCGGTTGCTACGGCCTCTGCCTCCCCCCTCGGACTGTTTCTGCTAATTATTCATATTAGGAAGAATCTGAATCTGAGAAAGGACACCCGGGAGGTTCACTCGGTGAGACGTGTTTGAAGGCTGGGAGGTCTGCGGCGGCTCCCCGTGGGGTCTGGGGTGCCCAGATGAGGTGGGAGGGCTGTGGTGCAGAGGGCTGAGGCGGAGACGGATTGGCGGCTGGGGGGCCGGGGGGCCGGGGGTCTGGGGAGGGCCCAGCATTTCCCAGGAGGCACTGGACATTAGGTTGACAGCCCAGATCACAAGAGTAACAAAGCTGCACGGGGAGCATCCCCTTGCTGGGTCTCCAAGCACTTCCACGTCTTCTGGATTCTCCTGTGAGGATAGGGGGACAGGGATTACCAGCTCCATGTTACAGATGAAGAAACTGAGGGCTCAGGGGACCAAGGCACGCAACAGAGCCGCGATCAGAAGCCAGGGCCGTCTGAGCAAAATGGTGTTTATTCTCCCCTGCACCCGTGGTGGGTTTTGGCCCCTCTCCGTGTCCACGCTGGGGGCTTGGAAGGGGTGCTCTCGTTTACCGAGCCTGCTACGTGACAGGCACAGCACTAAACATTCATGGCATCATCTCACCCGGCCCTCCTCGAGGTGGGTATTACTCAGCCCGCTTTAGCAGAACAGCCTGGGGATGTTAAACCACGTCCGCGAGCTCACACGGCGACCCGTAAGCGGCCAAGCTGAGATTCAGCCCCAGAAATATGTGATTCCAAAGCTCATTTTTAGCCACCTTGCTCACCAGCTAACACAGCTCCTGCTGCTGTAGGAATGAGTGCCCCGACCGTGGGGTGGGAATCCTGATGCATTCTGGGAGTCAGATGGCACTGACATTCAGCAGGCTGCAGGCTCGCGTGAGGAAGGAAGGCCGGCCTGCTCCGGCTGCACCTGCATTTGCAAATCACAGTTTCCCCCGGCTCCGGCCTCCCTGCGTGAGGCAGTGCCACTCAGGGCGTGGGGCGGGGAGAGGACCGAGTCCCCACGACCCAGCTGCAGCCTGCAGGAAGTTCTGGCCTGTTTTTCTGGCAGGTCCTGGCAGTTTGTCTCACTTGGCAGTGATCCTCTGTCTAAAAGCACGTCCGACGTTTTGTGCAATAAAGTTAATGGACTTCTCCATCTTAGAGCAGCTGAATTCTCTTGGAGCAGATGCTGAGGGTTATGGATGTTCTAATTAGGACGCTGCCTTTGGCACTGAGGAGAGGAGGGGAGGCTCGTGACGTTGCACGTCCTGCGAAGATCCCCTGCCAGACTGCTTTCCCGGAGCTTGCCAGGGCAGACACACTGCGGCACAGGAGAGAGACATTCCTTTCCCCTCCCGTCTCTCCCTTCCCTTCCAGCACCAACGTCCTCCTCCCTTGCAGAAGGGACCAACGGGCCCAGGCGGGGTGGCCGCGGCTTCGCAAGTCTGAGGAGCCACCAACAGGGTTTTAGTGTTGCCATCAAATAAAACTTACAACCAAGTTAATCTGACACATTTATTGATGTGCATAATTGTTATTGGACTGCACCGCAATTAGGCATAAATGGTAGGTCGTTCCTGTGAGCGACTATAATTAGTAATTCTCATTTTTGGCCCAATCAAGTTTGGATTTTTTTTTTTTCCCCTACAAGTGTAGAAGTTCCCCAGTGTCTGTTAACAGCACGGGTTCTTGACTATTTTCTGATTCACTCATTCGTTGATTCACGTACCTACTTAACGAATCTGTGCAGCAGAGGTCCCGCCCCGGGGGCCTCGTGCCGATGCTTTCTGGGTGGCTGTGGGTGAGTTGTTCTACTTTTCTTGGCCTCCGTTTCCACATCTGTAAAATGGGCATGGGGTCTGGAGAGTGCTGGCACAGTGCTGGGTCTGGAGTTGTCGCTCAGCTGGCTGGAATGTCTTCTTCTTCTTCTTCTTATTGATTCATTTTTATTTGTAATTAATGACATCTTCTCCTAGCAAAGAAAGATACCAGCACTAAGAGCTCTCAAGCTTTTGGTCATCTGATCAGAGAGGGATTCGGAGGACAGAGCCGGCCCATCCCCTGGACTTCGCAGGGAGCTGCAGGCAGGGTGTTATGAGAGGGCACAGAGCCAGTGACACTTGGGTTATGGCAACTGCCCCGATGTCATCGTCACCCACAGGTGAGCGGGGGTGAGAAACTTCTGGTTTTCCACATTTCTGCATTTTTTTTTTCGGTCTCACCACTGCCCAGACCTTCGGAGATGTGGGGCCAAGTCAGACCTCCCCAAGGGGGAAGGTGCCCACATAGGGCGGGAGGCTCTTACTAAATGCTGGGACCTGTCTCTGCCCTAGAGGATGCCCTACCCGAGTCCTCAGTCACCTGAGGCTGGATGAGGGAGAAGCTGATTACAAGTAAAGGTTTCAGGCCAGAGGGGCTGGGCAGAGGGGGGCGCTCTCTTGGAGGGAAATCTGGGAGCCCACAGAGTCCTGAGGAGAGTGGGTACTCCCCCGACACACTTCACACTGGGAGAAGTGACCTGGAAGACAGGCTGGAGCGGGCAGGGACTGCGGGGCTCTCGGTGAGGCCAAAGCCGCCACAAGGAGCACGGGGGAGGCCAGGGCAGGGTGCCAGCAGGTGGCGAGGCCCCGGGGGCTCCTTGAGCTGGCGAGGCGAACAGCCTTGGGTGAACTCTGTGCTGCCACTGAGTCACCGGACCTTGGGCAAGTTACGTGGCCTTTCTGAGCCTTAGGCTGCTCGTCTCTACAAGAGGGTCACAGGACATGCGGTCGGTGCCTCGCATGTGTCTCCTGCCTTTACCACTTCCCCAGAAATGGCCCGGTTTCCTACCCCCGTCTCTTGCATTGCTTTCCAGGAGGCTTCATGCTGCCGCAGAGCCCATCTTGCTGCCTGTGGTATGCCGGAAGCACCTGGGATTGACACCCCAGGGGACTAGCCTGGACCAAAGGCTGGCATATACACACTCCTGCTCTCTCCCCCTTGATTGGGAAACTGGGAGGCATGTTCCATGCTGCTCCCAGAGGTCCGTGGCTGGGCGAAACCCCAGTTGCCTTCCTCTTTTCCCCTTACATCCTGCTGGGCGCTTACAACTCACTATTCAAGGGCCTCCAGCTGTTGAGGAACTGGGGACAGACACCCGGAGCCAGGCTGAGGTGACACTTACTTGGGTCTTCGGAAATAAGGGAGCGGGGAAGCCCGGGGATAGAGGCAGGACGTGGGGGCTGCTTTGGCGGGCACCGAGCATTCCGGGGCAGATCGGATGCTCTGAAAGTCATCTCCACGGGACCTCCTCGTCCCAGTTCTAGTCTGGAGGCCGAGGCAGGCAATAAATCCCCTCGGTGGAGCTGGTCCCAGCATGGGCCACCCTGCAGAAAGGCTTCATCGGCGGCCTCATTTGCATAAGATAATGAAACCGCAGTAAAAATAGTAAAAGAAAAAATGGCCTGGCAACTTTGTTTCCATAATGACAGATGCTTCTTAAACACTTGGCTTCTGTTTCCCAAGGAAGTGCCATCAAGGCCCCCGGGGGAGCCGCGTGTCCCTGCCGCCTGATTCTCGGAATGGTAACCTGCAGCTCGAGGAGTGCCCGGGCTCTGACCTCCTCCTGCTCCTCGCTCACTCCAGAGGGACCCGGAGGGGACGGAAGTGGAGAAGGGGAGGTGACTGAAAGGCAGAGAAGGACCCCCACAAACAGTAAGCCCGTTGCCTGACACCTGGCAAGTGCTTTCATGGGAAGTCTTTCCTTTCTTTGTCCCATGAGCAACATGAGGCACAGGACTGGGAACCAAGGGCATGAGCAGTCCAAGGCTGCCCGCTTAAACCAAGGAGGCAGAGGGGACTGAGGCTTGCCTCTGATTCTGAGTCCCTGGGTCCTGCCATGAGTGACAGGAGGCCTGTGCCACAGGAGACGGCAGAAGAGAGCGCGGGTCTGTGACCTAGAGGGTGGTGGGGACTGGTAGCAGCCAGCTCGACGGGTGTCAGATCCCTGCGCTCCAAATGGGGCAAGACAACCAAGGTCAAAGGAAGGTGAGCCCTTAACATCAGGGTATAGTTTTCTGGGATGGGACTCTCCCAGGCATAGAGGCCAAAGGATCTGCTTCGGGACCATCTGGACCCATCATCTCCAGGCCACCAAGGCTCTGCAGGGACTGCATGAGAAGCAGACATAACAACCACCAACACAATAATCACGATGATGATGATGATGATGATGAAGAACACAATAATGAAGAAGTGGGTTGTTCCCCCGGCTCAGAGGGAACATTCTTGTATAGTCCCACTTGGCTAGGAGTATATTGGGGGATTTCTTGCCATGCCACCGCATTCCCTCTAAGTGCTGAGGACAGAGGCCTGGTCCTGATTCAGTGAGAGAGGGCGTGGCCAGAGAGGGTGGGGAGAACGGGGTCTGAGTGAATTCACAGGGTACAGCTGGTGCTTTGCTCACGCAACTTGGCCAGTGGGAGTCACCTGGGTGCTAAGGAAGGTGTCCTTACAGAGGGGCTGAGAAGGACCTCTGGGGGGCACATCCCTGCTCTGGACTCCTGCAGATCCCCTGGGATCCACTCCCTGGAGCTCGCAGGTTGGCAACTGAACGTGGGCGCTCAGGCAGAAACTGAGGGTCCCCCGACATCTGACTCTGTTTCTGTCTGGTGGTTCCTCTTCTGGTTACCTCCTCGTCTTGGAATCTTTGGCTTAATTTGGGAAATGGTGGAGGGAGAGCAGGATCGTGTGTCCTTCCAGATGTGTTGGGTCTTAGACTGGGACCCAGATCTTTGCAATGAGTATTTGATCATTTTTGCTTTCTGATTCCTCTGTGTCTGGGCTCTTGGCAGGTTGGGGAGGGCTCTGCTCATTTGTTACTTTCCTCCACCATAAAAGCTCTCATTGGTTGAGTTGTACAGGTATCACATAATACAGGCTCTGCTTCCTTCCTTGGGGAGGGAGTGGCGAGAGCCCTCTCTGAAGGGACAAAAACAGCAGTTCCTGCTCTTGGGGTTGAGGTGAGGAGGGAGAGACAAGGCCTAGTATCATTTGCTTGTCTCCTTGAGACAGGGCCATGGAGAGAGCTCAGTGCCCAGGAGTGCCAGCCAGGCAGAGATGGGCTCTGAGAGGTAGAGTCGGGGGCTCTGAGAGGCTCAGCATATAGTAGACCTTAGTTCTTTTCTCTCCTTCCTCCTTTTTCTTAGTGAAAATTGCTGTCACTTATTGTTGGCTTATGTACTATGTCTGTGCTAAGTACTAACCATGCTTTTTCTCATTTAGCCTATACGACCATTCCATGAGGGGTGGTTTTCATGACTATGCATTTTAGATGAGGAAACTGAGGTTCAAGGATGTGAAGTTGCTTGTTCAAGGTTACACAGCTGGTAGGTGGTAGAGCTGGGACTCACACACAAAATATTTAAGTCTGTGAATGGATGTATGGAAGGATTGAGGGTGGTGGGCAGGTAGATGTATAGATGGATGGAGTAGTTGATGAATCGGTAGGTGGGTAGAAATGTGTTCACAGGAATGGGGATAGATGTGTGGATGGATGCGTGGATGGATGGATGGATGGATGGGGGAATGGATGGATGGGTAGGTAGATGGATACATGAATGGATGGATGGATGAGTGGGTAATCTACATGTTCCTTCACGCTCAATGTGGGCTTCATTCCTACCCGGTCTCTTCCCTCTCTCTTATCCAAGTTATCCTACTCCTTGTTGGACCTGGAGTCTACCCTGAACCCCAGTGTATTCACTCCTAGGCGATGGACTTTACCTCTGTCTCCCAATGATAGACACATATATTTCAACCCAGGGCCTCTACCTACCTCTTACCTGGCTTAGACCCAAAACCTCTTCCTGGGTTGTGGCTGTGGGCTAGACCAGGAGCCCACCGGGTCCTGGCCTCCTCTCCATTCTATAGGGATTTCTGGGACCCTGGATTGGCACTTTGTCAGCTGACGGAATAGGAGGGTGGATATTTTAGGAGGTCTGCTCAACCCACGTAGCTTTCTTTGGAATTCTGGGTGTTCTCAACCCTCCTCAAGCAAAGAGCCTGGGTACCATGATTATATTATGAGGCCCTTCACTCCCTCTGGCCACAGTTGATTGGACCACAGGTGACCAACGAACCAGAGCTAGTCTAATAATAGTCATTCTCCAGGGAATTAGAAGGGGGACACCGAGATACTGAGTCAATGGTGGTGGACATTCGGACTGAATGTATGGTTGGGTCTGAGCTGTGTCAGGTTCTAAGGCAAGTAGTAAAGGAGATAATAATATATGTCAAGAGCTTAGCATAGCACCTGCCACGTAGGAAGTTCTCAATAAATATTAGGACTTACGATTGCGATGGAGAGCATGGAGGGTTCTGGATGCAAATCAGTCTCTACCAAGTCGATTTGCATGAGCTGTGGAAGGCAGAAGAGAGGTGGAGGCCACCTTCCTGCCCCCTTATGGGCTATCTCTGTCGTGGAAACGTGAGAGTTTTCCACACTATTGCTTCCCAGGTGACGAGAAGCATCGTGATGGGGCCAGGGGTGACAGCAGCTTCCTGAGCCAGGCTTTCTGAGCCCTGGATTACAGCTCGGGGTGTGACCTTGCAGCTCTAGTCCCAGAGTCTCCCTGGATAGCTCTGTTCTGTGTCGCTCTGGGAGCCACTGGGGGCCCAGCTGGCCCTTACTCCCTCATCGCTTCCATTGGTTTTGTACACATCTGTGTTCAATCCCCTCCTGCTTAACATGTCCTCTCCTGAGCCCTGGTTATATGTACGGTTTCCATCTCCTGAGAGTAACCGACTTACAGCTGCATTATTTCCACTTTGAAAAAGCTCAGGCAAGACCTCTGACTGGTCAGGCTTGGATAAGAGGCCCACCCAACATCCCCAGCTGTGGCCAAAGAGGCAGGGTCACATAAGGACACAGTAACTCCCAAGGTAGCTACGTGGATGGTGATGAGTTCGGGACAGATGTGCCCACGAGGAGACAGAGGTCAGACGCCGTGAAGGACAGTCACCACACCTTTCATATCTGAAATAGAAACCAGGGGCCTGGGCTGGAGCCCCCCACCTGCTCACCACTAGGGGCTCCTGCCGGGACACAGTCAGTCGGGGGTGAAGAGGACATAGCTGCCCAGTACCCTCTGGTTCGAAAGAGAGAGAAAAGCAACAGAAAACACACCTCAAGGGGACCCTGTTTTCTAGAAACATGTCTTTATTTAAAATTTAAAACCATATTACTTCATACAGCAAACTGTGCACTTTAATATATCACAGTGTCTTAAAAAGGAAAATAATCAGATTTGTTTGGAAAGTTATTTACATCAGCCTAGAATGATTGGCAAGTAACACAGTTACTATGAAACCCAAATCGTTACAAAATGTTTACAAAAAACTATATTCATAGAAATTCTGCATGTCCACAAAGGGCATCCCCTGAATGGCCCAGAGACCAGTGTGTGGGAACCATGTTGAGTGGGAGAGGGGGGCATCCAGGCACTCTGGTCTGGGTGGTGGGACAGGCCAGGGGTCTCACATGGCGCTGTCTGGGGGCTCAGCCCTGGGGCGGGGAACCCAAGTCCCCGACAAGGGAGGCCCAGCCAGGAAGTCGGCCCAGGCAGAGATGGGGTGGGGGTTTGGAGCACAGTGGCATGAGGGCCCCTGGAGCCAGGACAGGCCCCTCCTCGGGGGGCCGCATTCAGATGTGCTCTGGCGGGGCAGGGGGCCCAGAGGCAGATTAGTGCACACCAGCCTGACGCGTGGGACCCGAGCAAAAGGCGGGCTGTTGACCGCACGGAAGTCCACTCTAGTACCTTCTCCCTTGCAGACTCCAGAGGTGCTCTGACCGGTGGCAAGGGCAGGACCACTAACAAAAAGGCTGGCATTATGTAGAACAGGAAGACCCAGGCGGGGCAGGGCCGGAGGTCTGCAGGTATGGGGGGGGGGGGGGCGGTGCTCCCGGCCGACCGCCCTGCCAGGGGAGGTGTAGACAGGGAGAGGAGGCAGACAGATGGCGTGGGCTGTGCTAGGGCCAGAGGGCCTTGCTGGCTTCTCATCTTTCACCAGGTGTCACTGTACCGTTCGCATCTCTGGCTCCTCGGTCACTCCCTAACAGCTGGTCTCTGGGTCAAATGGGTCTGGGGACATTGTCTGCAGTGGGACAAACTTGCTGGCATGATTACAGCCGCTTCCCCGTATCGGGAGGCAGGCCCCAGAGTTTTGATCTGTAAAACAGAGACATACTGCAGGGTGGTTTGAGGTCTTCTGTTCTAGAAGGCAGGGGATGGGGACAGGGTCCATAAGTAGGGCACTGGGACATTGCACTGGCATGCTGACAGTGCCTCTGGGGTCATTCTCTCTGAAAAGCGTTTTTTTCCTAGCTGTGAACTGCGTCTCTGTGTGGGGGTGAGAATCTGAGGCAGAGGCCTTCGCCGCCTAGAATGTTCCAGCCTTTGAGGGTATTCCGGGTGGAGCCGGACACATGCCCGGCCACTGTGACAGGCGGAGGTCCCAGGAGCCAGGTCCCGGTAGGGCATTACTCCTCAGGCACAGGCCGTAGACATGCTCGGACTGACACAAGGCCTGTCAGTCTCTCCTGCCCTGCCCCCACCCCCAGCAGAGGCTGCCCGGGCAAGGCTCACCTCCCAGCCACAGGGTCCTCTTCTTCAGGGTTTGGAGCTCTGATGTGTGCTCCCCATCCCCGCGGGGCTCTCTGCGGCCCCTGCCCCAGGTGGCCTCCACTCCAGACTTTGCTGCTATCGCCCCATCCCTCACCTGGTCCCCACCCATACTGGCTGGGTTATGTACACTCTGTGTGCAGACGTGCAGGGAGGGGTGCGTATACACATGGGCTACGGGTCATATATACACTGTGCATATATATATACATATATATATACAGCATATATATATATATCTTTTTACATTCATATATATATGGTACAGAACATTAACCTTCTACCAAAAACAGTTTTGTGACGTCACATATGGCCTCAGCTCTGAAATCTTAACTCCAGGGCAAATCCACGACTGAAAAATGAGAGCTCGATTCAAACTGGCATGGCGACAAAGGGCAGGGCCCTTCTACGGCGGCAAGCAGCTGGGCCCCTTCCAGATGTGTCCACTCAGCCTGGGAGACTGTTCCGGATGCGTCTATTCCAGACCTGTCCACAGAACTGGGCTCATTTCTTGCATCTGTCCAAGGGGTTGGTCCGTCCCAGATGTTAGGTCCTTACAGCTGTTCGTCCAGATCCCTCGGCCCTTCCAGATGGCTATCCACACGGGACCAGTCCAGACATGGGCCAGAGTTTGGCCACCTTCCAGATGTTTGTGCATACAGCTGAGAAAGGCTTGGGGAGGGACCGGCCTCATGCTGAGCCACGAAGCAGCAGCTTTGCAAAACTCCACACAGCAACCCCTGGAAAAGAAAGCAGGGAGGGAGCCTCTGACTGTTCTCCGTGAGCGTGTGCCTGGGTCTGTCCCCTGCTCGCCTCCGGTGTAAGGAGGGGAGTGACTTCTCACCATGTGGAAACTTCATCCGATGCTGCCACACCCCTCCCCCATTCTGGGCCATCACAGTCTGTCTGCCAAGTGCATTGGGGAGGAAGCCGGGATGTGCTCTTCTCGTTGAGGCAGTCTTGGCCGTGAGGTGGGGGTGGGGAGGCCCTCCAACCCTCCAGAGACTCGGAGTCAGCTCACCTGCCAAGAGAGCCTTATTCCCCTGGAGAGACGCTCGCAGAGTAGGGCCGCCTGATGGCAACAAAGCTGTCGGGGTTTTCTTAACTGTCCACAGCAGAGAGACCAGGAACGGGTTAAGGGGAGAGAAAGAGGAGGAGAGCTCATAGTCCCAAATCCCCAGGGTGGCTGGGGAGGGGGTGGCCCCTCAGTTTGGCCAGGCTGAGCAGGCTGAGAAGAGGCACTGGCATGGCAGGTGGGAGACGCGGGTGGAAGGTGGGGGTCAGTCTTCTGTGAAGGGAAGGCGTGTGGGGCCAGACGAGGGCGGTCCGGCAGGTGCTCGCGCGAGTCCCGTCTTCCGTGCCGTCAAAGCCAGCTTTTACGCTTCCATGGGCCAACCTCAGTGCCACCGTGTGTGGGCGTGCCCACGGGCACCTTCTGCAGCCCCAGGGTGCACCTGCTGGCAGGGCAGGCCCAGTCTTGACTTCCTCTTGGTCCGCCTCCACGGGAAAACCTTCTGCCCCAGAAGTGCCGCCCGGCACCTCTTCTGCCCCGGGAGAGACGACAGCTCACGCTTGGGCAGAAGCGGTTTCCACTGCACTTTGAACACTGGGCTGGCCTCGACGCCAAACAGAGGGCACCAGCCGGAGTCTGCACATTCGCCGCACACACGGACATAAGGCTTGAGTGGGAGGGGGAGTCGGGCAGCATTGTCACCCCAATCATTTAAGTACTTTCTGGGGGAGGGGGGGTTCCTGATGGAATGGTGCCTCTGATGCCCACGACTGTTCACGCCACCGATGAAGCCTCTTCCCAGCCCATGTCACTTCTCTTTCTCCCCCCGCCAGTCCACATATGCGCGCGGCCCCAGAAGCGCACGGCACGTTCACGGAGCGTCATACGCAAGAGCACACGATGTCGACAGATCCTTGTGACCGACGATCTCTCCCCCACAACAGAAGTGCAAATAGACCCTGGTTCCTTGCCTTGCTGATTGTCCATCTGTGCTTCTGCTGCGAGCTGGGAGCACACGTGTGAGTGTGAACACACGTGTGCGAGCATGTTCCCCCCAACACTGAGAAACTCCAGTTCCGCATGGCTTCTTGCATACATGCACTGAGCTGTGCTGGCCGTCTGTCTGCTTCTGTCCTCCCTCCTGCTCTCTGCTGCACACACGAGCCCACGCACACACCCACGTGCACCCCTTGATGACATGGCTTCTCCTTTTCAACATTTGGCGATGCTCCGGGTTCTATCCTGTCTTCCAACCTCTGCCACTGGCGCATAAATGTGCACGCACGTGCACACACACACACACACACGCACACATAAGCATACCCACTTGTGCACACGTGTACACATATGTATACTCACCAGAACCCCATTAAGACATGGCTTCTTCTGTTTTTACGTGTATGGGGCTCTGCTGCTTGTCCAGATCTGTCTCCCTCATCCCAAATGCACACACATGTGTGCACACACATGTCAGAACCCAGGGATTGTGTTCATCTCGTGCCCTGGACTCTGTTAGACGTCCAAATCTGTCCTTCAGCCCCAGCCCCTAAAGCTCACGCACACACAAAGATACACATATATGCACGCACACACACACTCCTACACATGGAAGCTCACGACAGCATGGCTTTTCCTGTCATTACGTGTTGGCGATGCCGCACATCCAGCTCCCTTCTCCCGCCTCCCAAGCGCACAGCCTGTTGGAGCTGCTGGGATTGCGGGAGCCAGCTGGTCTGGTCCTGCAGCTTCACAGCTTGGAGGAGGAACAGTATTAATCACAAGTCAACTGCACTCTCCTGCTTTGGGAGTCCCTGGGGGGTGGGACTGGAGGTTACCCTTAACCCCGACTGAGAAGGCCCTCGAGATCTCAATGGAGCTCTTCCCTAACCAGACTCCCTGAGCAGAAAAAAGACAGAGGAGGAAGGGCGGTGACTAGTGTCTTCTGGGTCCCTGTCCGGAACCTCCAGTCCTCCCTCCCCTGCTCAGAGGCTGCCCTCTGCCCTCAGCAATGGGAAGCCTTGCTGGCCCCATCATGTTCTCTTTAAGGACACTTTGCTCCTAACCCTTCCACGTCTCATTCCTTTTCTAGAACCGTAAGACTTCTAGAGCATCCATTCTACCTAGCTGGAACCCACAGATCATCTGGTCCACCCGACTGTTACCCCATCTGCGACTATTTCTTTGCTGTACCCCCCAACCCCACTAAGTCCAAGCTGCTCTGGACAAGAGACTGGGGCCAAGATGGCCTGTGTCTCTGTGTGGGGTCTTTGGTTAATTATCCAGGAGGCAGCTTTTCTTTCACCGTTCTTGGGGCCTCTACGAGCTCTGATATTCTGTCCCTGAAAACTTTCTTTTACTGGGGAGCATCTTTAGGTTTGGCAAGCCCAGGACACCAAGAGTTCTTTAGGGACCATCTGGCTTTCCCCATCTACCCCAAAGTTAGCCTGTGCAGCAGGACTATGATCCTTCTTTTGAGGAGGGGTGACGACGTTCACTTCAACCTAGGCTTCTCTTCTCCTTCCGAGATGACAGAAGGAGGTCAAGGTCAATTGGCCAGGAATGGAGAGTTGCTGATGAGTAGATGGTGAAGCGCCCAAGCTCTCAAATGCCACTAGGGTTTAGAAAACAGCCCAGTGACCAGCAAAATGAGACCCAATGGCTCAAGGGCCTATGGGATTTCCATGGAATCCATTGTTCTTCTGGCTTCAAATACTGACTGAATCTCTGGTCATCCTTTGTGAGAGATTCAGGGGGGCCTCTATCCTCGGGCCAGAAAGAAAATTTGTTCTGACCACTCCCCCCCCCACTTTATACTCCTGGAGACCTCCTTGAGGAATGGGAGCCACTGGACATTGTCCATAAGAATTCAAGATGGCAGCCTCTGTGCATTCTCCTCTCTCCCATACCGCAAACTCCTCTTTTTCTCTATGGGGCTTTCTGCCTTCAACTTTGCAAAGATGGGGGCTGCCTGAGACCAGGACTATGTGAGCAGCCTCTGAGGGTGAAGGTCTTCCTTCTGCTCAAGACGTGTGGGGTGGCCATCCCATCTTCAGCTCCCAATGGCTGCCACACTACAACCCTTAAAGTACCCAAGGTTTGTCTCTGGTCTCACGGTCAAGGCCCAGGAGGCCTGGGCTCATGGGAAAGAGTGGCAATATAAGAGCTGTTTCTCATTTTCTTTGGCCTCTGCAGGGCCGTGGTAGAAACTTCTGACTGTTGAGGAGAATTGAGGGGCAGGTGAGTTTGGCCTGAGAGGCATGTGCTTCCTTTGGCCTTGGCTGTCTCGGCTGGCAGCTTTAGAAACCGACAGAAGAAATGAGAGGCAAGTGGGGGCCTGCTGGTCTCCTGGTAGGTAAGGGCAGAAGGCTCCTAGCCCAGCAGGCAGGCAACGGCCCTGGTCCCCAAGCCCAGTGTGGGCACGGGGGAGGTGCCTTCCAGTCTCCTTTGCTTTCCTCTGCCCTGCCCCCAGGCCTTCGGTCCCCACCCCACCTGTGCTTAGGGGAATACAGGGGCCAATGGTGTGCTGCAGGCCATGCTGTCCTTGCCTGGAAGCCGGCGATCGTTGAATGTGTGCATGTTGATGACAGCGTCTGTCTTGACCATCATGGGAGGCTGCGGCTTGTGCTTGACCCGACGCTGGCAGGTGAGGGAGAAACGGATCTCATCGGCTACGGTGCTGCAGAAGGAGCGCTGGGGTGGGGTGGGAGGGCAAGGGGCACATGGGTGAGGCTTGGCCTTGCAGCCCCAGCCAGTGCCTCCCTTTCCTCCCCAGGATGTGCCAAGGCTGCCTGTCTCTCTCTCACCTTCAGGCCACCCACCCGCTGCCCACTCAGGATGACCAATTTGTGGGGCAGCCTACAAAGCATTACATTCTTGTTTGGAGACTAAGGGAGATAGGCCAGGTAGTATCATCCTATCCCCATTTCACAGAGGAGCAAACTGAGGCTCTGATTGGCACATACCTTAAAGTTTGAGGAGCTGACCTGTCTGATTTTTCTCCACTAGATTCTGAGGGCAGGAACCAAACCAGCCTCATCTGGGTGAGCCCAGCTCTGGCCTGGCCCAGAGTCAAGCTTAAGAAACACCCGGTGAATGTATGGGTAACCTTTCCCCTGGGAGGGCTTTCAACTGAAGGGAGAATCACTGTCCTCCCACTAGGGAAAGTCCAGCATGTTTCTCAAGGTGCGCAACTGGGAGGCGGGTCCCTGCAAGGCAGCGGGGTGGCAGTGGCTTCTGGCCTGGGTCCCTCATGGGCACCCAGAAGGGAAGGCAAAGGTACAGCTTTGCCTGCAGGTATCTGAGGGCAGTGGCTCCTCTGAGCCCAACAGACGGAGGCTGTCCTGTGATTTGTCTGGCAGACAGGGGGCGCTGTTGATAGCTCAACTTCTGCATGAGGTCAGGGTATTAGCACACCCAGGCACCTGTGGGCGGCCGGTGTGGTGCAGGGGAATTCCGAATTCTGTCTCTGCCTCTTACCCGCTTCCCCTCCAAGCTTCCCCTGTTCACCCACTAAACACAGAATAGCCTCCCTCTTACCTCCCTTATTCATTCTGAAAATATTTATTGCGGGCCTACTATGTTCCATGCACTGTTCTAAATGTTAGGCATACAGACGTGAAAAAGATAGGTCTCAGCCCTCAGGAAGCTTACGGTCTAAGATGTGATAGAAACAGGTAATAAACTTGCAAGCAAATAAATCACTTCAGGGAATGGTAACTATCTCTAAGAGAATAAACAAGTGGAATGGGATAGAGCGGGGGCTGGGCGTGGGGGCAGGTGGGGAAGGCTACTTGAGTGGTGGCATTTGAGCTGAAACCTGAATGGCTAGAACAGGCCAACGACAGGGTGCTCTGGGGCAAGAGCATTCCAGGTGGCTGGAACGGCATGTGCAAATGGCCTGGGGCTGAACTGTGTTTGGTGTGTTAAGGACTAAAAAGAAGGCCGATGTGTGTGGAGCAGTGTAAAGGAGTTCAGTGTGAGAGGGAGAAAGTCAGACAAGTGGACCAGGACCAGGTCTTGTAGGCTTTTGGTGCAATGTGGAGCTCATGCCAATGGAATTCTTAAAGAATTTGGTGGTTCTTTTTTAATGTATTGTAATTTTTTTTAGCCATTCTTTTTTATTGGACGTCAAGGGTTCCCCCCCCCCACCCCATTCTTCATGTGACAATTAACACTTCCGTGAACATCCTTGTAAATAAAACGGCATCTACCCTTGGCCACTTCCACTGGGTGCATTTCGAAAAGTAGAAATTCACTGTCAAAATGTGTGGCCACTTTTAAGACTCTGTCCAGACCGCGAAGTTGCCTTCCAAAAACGTATCCGCTTGGACTGATCCCAGCAATACGGGAACATGTCCCTTTCCTCCTGCCCAGGAGAAATGCGACACCAAGAATGATCTTTCCCCTTCCTCTTTGCTGACTCTGGCTTTCTGATGATAAAGGGCCCTATTTCATTTCTGATGGACGTAAAAAGCGCCTGTTTTGAATGGTCCCTTCCACACGGGACTTAACTGCAGTCTCCTTCCACACTGGCCCTATGTCCCTTTGAACTTCTCTGTGAGAGGGACCTCTGTCCAGCCCTCAACTCACGTGCACATTTAAATCACCCTATAAGTACGCTTTCTTAAGACACCAACGCCAGGCTCTGCCACAGACCAATTAAAACCGTCTCTGGGAGTGAGGCCAGGACATTAGCACTTAAAAAACTCTCTCCCTGTGATTCTAATTTGCTACCAGGACCCAGAAACATTGCTCAACCACACTTGAATTAATCAGATGGGTTGAGCAGACTTCTCCTGCATGTACACTTGGGCCAGACCTCTTAACATTCTTTTCTTTTTTAAACTTTTGATTATGGAAATTTCCAACTATATGCAGGAGAGGGAAGCGTATAATGAATCCCTATGTAACCATCACCCAGGTCCAACAATTACCATGGAGGGTTTTGTGCAGGGGAACGACACGGTTTGAATTAAGTGTGAAACAGGGCACTAGCTGTGTACGGAGAGGGGATGGGAGCGGGGAGGCAGGAAGGCCAGACTGGAGGCTGTCGCACGGTCCAGCTGGAGGCGAGGGGGCTTGTCCTGGAACAGAACAGCAGCGGTGGGAGTGTGTGCTCGGAGTCAGAGCAGGGGTGGGGCCGGCGGGCCTCCTGGTCGGGGGTGGGGGGGGTGGGGGGAGGCAGGGCGGGCTCAGATACCCCGTGTGCTTGGGAGGCACGAACCCAGCTGGAACCCTGTCCTCCCTTCTCCCTCCCGTCCCTGCGCAGGTCCCGGTCCTCGAGGCTCACCTGCTCTCGCTCCGCTGTTTTGCGGAGCTTGTACACAAACTCGCCCACGGCCACCAGCACGGACAGGACCAGCCCGGCGGCCAGGACGATGAAGATGCCCCCGATCTTCTGGACGCCCAGGGCGCTGGCCTCTTTGTTTTCCTCCTCGGGACACCCGCTGCCTCGCCACCACTTCTCCTTCATGATGTGGAGCTTGTCTTCCTCCTGCAGCTGCAGGATGGCAATGGTGATCTTGTCCCGGTACGGGGAGCCTGCGTGGGGGACAGGGGTCCGGCTGGCAGCGGCATTCGGTGCCGTGTGCGTTCGCCCTGCCGGCACCCTGCTGGGTGCTGGCCACCATCTCCATAGGCTCACAAAAGCCCCTCTTTGAATGATCTACGGTGTTTGGGTGGGAGAAACGTCCTGATTTGGGGTGGGGAGTTTTGCCTAGGAGTCCCTGTCTCCACAGGCCCCTGGAACACACGGTGTATCTGGGCTGCATCAGCAGGGGAAAAGTCAGGGAGAACAGCCATGACCTCTGAATGGACCCCCCCACCCCACCCCCGCCCTGCCTCACCCCACCTCTGGGTTGGCCCCAGCTCTCCTCTGCCTAGGCCCCGGCTGACCCCGCGAGGTTGGGACGTATGCCTTGGTCTCTGGGCTGAAGAAATGCCACCTTTTTAGATTCGGTGGGATGAGCTGGGAGAGGGGGCAGAAGACTGTGTGTGTGGGTGGATGTGGGGCCCTGCCCATCCTCTGTCCCCCAAGCCCCACTCCTGCCTGCAGCCCCTCGCTCACCCATGGGTGTGCCAATGCCGTAGCCCTTGGAATCGATGAGGCCCCCGATCTGGGTAAGGTTGCAGTTCCTCTGGGTGACGTACTCGATGGTCGTGGACTCCATGAGCAGCGCATAGTCGGCCGTCAGGGTCCTCTGGATGCCTTCCTCGTTGTTCTTCACCAACGCCGAGGGCTTGCTGCTCATGAAGGCCCACATCTTCTCAAAGGTGGAGATCTTGGATTTCTGGGCCACGAGGGGAGGGGGGGGATGCACACAGTCACCGAGCACACCGGGGGCCAAGTACCACACGCTCTACTTAACAGCGCTCTAGCCGCTGAACCCTGTCTACGGCCCTCAGAGGAAGGAATGCGACCCTTTGCTCAGACGTGGATACTGAGGCCCTGGGAGAGGAGGTCCCGACACACACAGCTGGGGAGTGATGAAGCCGGGATTCAGACTCAGCCCCCCCCCCCCAGAAACGCCTGGCTCTTTGCCGTGGCGCAGTGGTTTTCGGACTGACTGTTTTTTAAGTGAGTTTCCTTTCTCTGACATGTATTAAAGGTTTACATGTGCAGGCCTTGTTCTAAGAGCTTTATCTGCGTTAACTCGCTGATTCTCCACAACGATCTGAGGAGGCGGGTACTACCCTTGGCTCCGTTCTACAGAAATGGAAGCATGGCCAAGTAACTTGCTCAAGGTTAGTAGCAAATTTAGGCTTCGAACCCAGGCTATCTGGCTCTAGAGTCCATGCTCCTAACCACTGAGCTTCACTGCCTCATAGAAACCTCTGTGAGGGTAGACAGGGAGAAGTGGATGCCAGTGAGGGCAAAGCTTGGTGGGTTCTGGCCTCCCCCCCCTCCACTGCAGCCAAAGAGGGCTCCCCCTGTGTGCCATGTTCCAGGGGAAGACGAGGGTTTGTCTGTTGTGCTTCATTGAGGAGGGTG